>NC_080670.1:186309124-186909124 GCF_030247195.1 Topomyia yanbarensis
TGCGTAACGATAGAGATAAACAAACTGAATGAGAAAAAACAGAATGATGGGTGTATTAGTGAATTCCTGCCATATTAATTGAAATGTAACTGAGCGATAGCTTCGCTGTCAGTGCAGCGAAATATGAATACAGATAGGAATGTATAGTGGTGGTGATCACTGCGCGCGATGAGAGGGCAAAATGAACTCACTCCACTCAAGCGCTCAGTGCAACTCAAAATTTAAACGCCTTCGCTGCGCTCTCAGCTCTCTGTGCACGTCCAATCTTGTTTGGCGTCATCGCGTCGCGTGATCGGTATGTTGGGTGAGTCAAACAGAGTTTAGTTCAGTTTAGATCCGGTTACTGCCCTGCTCGCATGGGTTCGCGCGATGTTTTAGTGAAAATGTTTAATTTGAATTTAAATTAAGTGATCAAACGTTGTGATAATATCATTGCATCAAACGCGATTTTTCGACGGTTTTCACCACGGTTCAAATGCGCGATGAGTTGTAACGGAGCTATGCAAGCAGAATAAAAGGAAAAATTGAGGTGAATTTTAGTCTGTGAGAAAATCTTTGCTTGGTGAAAGGTAGGCGTTGAAAAAAGTGGAAATGTATTGTAGTCATTTTATCGGATGGGCACTGGATGCCCGATTTGGTCCATATTGTGTTTGTTGTTAAATTGGAATCTGTTCCAATCTGAAAAATTTCTTTTTACAGACTTCAGTGTTGTAAATAAAAGAAAAAAATCTACATGAAATTTCCCAGTTCGCATCCAGTGATCGTGATTCGAATAGGTCATTGTGGTAATATCATTACATGCGATGATATTGGTTTACAGGAAAACCATAAGGCAATTTCTTGGACCACTGTATATTTAATTAGAGAAAAAATGTGTTGGAAAATGGCAGTTTTTAAAGCAGAGTATGTTAAAATGAAAAATTAGCTATTGCGAGAATTAGCGATAATTCACCATAAAGTTTTTGGTTTTCAAATAAAACGGATGAGCGAGAAAAGAATGTGATGAGCTCCTATTAATAGTGTATCGAATGGTCGACGCTACTGAACCTTGCAGCTGGACAACATTTTTTGCGATTTCAAGGTTTGATTTATAAAACTTGTTTTATTTCCACATAGATAGAAAAATAAAAAAATATTAATGTGAATCACTAAATAATGAGAGGAAGTAAGGGGTTGCTTCTCAAATCTTCCGGCCATCACATCACATAATTTGGTATTCTTAGTATGTATAACATTCATAAAAATGTAACACAAGGTACTAAAATCCTATCAATCCTATTTTTCATTGAATTGTCTGCCGTAAATATATCACCAAAGGGGCCATCATAAATGATGTCGCGTAATGAGAATCGGGAAAAGGGTGACGTAACATTAATCACCAAGATAAAAACTAACTAAAAATGAATTTGAGACGTACTAGTGAAGTGGGGATAATAAAACCAAAAACAATTTGCAATATGCTTCGAAGAGAAGTGTATTTTAGGCTACTTTTTTTCTTTTCTGCTAGACAGGGATTATGAATGGCCTCAAACGAACAATATTCCGTATTGAATATCACGTAACATCGATGACAGAGCAGTGGGATTAAGGCCAAGTTTCCACTGGGTCGTGCAAAACTGAGGAGCAACATCAGTTTAGGCACAGAGAACAGACGTCCATCTCAAGCGTAAAAGCTGACTAGAAGGCACATCCAAAGGTTATTGGCAGAGGTGATTCTGTCGTCGATCCGTTTGGTGCGTCAGTTTTACTGAATTGATGTCCAAGTGATTATTATAATTATATTGTCATATGTCAGTATGGTGGTTGTAATGGTCTAGCAAATATTTGTTCAAACGACAAAACAAGTATTTTTAACTTGTTTGTTCCAGACTGGATGTCTGTTCTCTGTGACTAGGTTGTAACAATTAAAATTTTAAGTTTATTTCTGATTATCAAACAAAACTATCATTAATATACACTTGAACAGGAATAATAACTGTCGAGGAAACTAGTATTCGTGGACAGTACGGTTTTCAGCGCTCACTGATTTACTTAATAGTTGATTGATCCGCTTTAGACCAAGGGGGACATAAAGAAAACAGAAGCGGAATCAATGCGAAGTTTTAATGGCATCACTGACGACTTTAAATGCGTTGTTAGAAGCTTAATACACTGTACTAGACAAAATAGAGAACTTGACGTTACGGACTACGAGACAAATAGGCGCAAAATCTAGTCCTCCCGAGGACCGCTGTGAAAAGATGTACTTCTTCATACAAGATATTAAGGATCTCTAATGACCTTAACGGATCATTAAGCCTTGTCCAATGCTCACCAGAATCTCGTTGCGCAGTGGTAAACTGCGTTCAGTGGATTAAACTATAACAAATCAAATATGTTTGTTGTAAATATGTAAAACACATACGACTCCGTTAAGCTCACAATTAGAACTGTGTCATATAAAATGGACCCAAAAGAGCACATGGCATTCAATAGAAATTCAACCGATATGCTGAAAAATGCGTTCAACCCGCTCAAGGTTTCTTGGCACCTAAAACTTGAAGTAACTTGTTGCTTACTTCATCTTTAGATACAACTTTCCATGTTCCATTCGTAAACTGTAAGGTGTTTGTGTACTTGTGGTTTCGCACTTTTCCCCATTACCTTTCACATCCTCCCTGCTCCAACAGTTAAACCGCCCGCACAAAACCCGCAAGAGTCAAGATAAACTTTGATGTCGCTTTCTGGGGGTTTGAATTTTTTGGGGTGGAAGGGTACCACAAATGTATTGTCACTGTAGCCCTACATCCAACAAGAAAGGAGTACATTCCGTTTGGTATTTCTTGCCTCCCATGTGTCTTTCCTCGACCGACGACTGTCAAGTACAACAAAGCAACAAAAGAAACTGTCTCTCGAGGTGATGAGGTGATGTGTTTTTCCTTCCGCCCCATTCCCCATTCCGGCCGGCGCGCCATAGGACACCAACCAAGGACAGGTTTTTCTTATTCCCCCTACCCCCCGTTCGAAATATGTGCCACTGAGTACTGAGCTCGTTTGGATGGGTGGGCGATGAGGAAAGGGAGTTCACTTTTTAAAATAACAAACAACAAACGGCTCGGTTGGCACCAATTTCCGAAATAGCAAGCCTCTTTGGGCTGTAAACATATGAGGAATGCTTTCTTCTGAATGTATGTTGAGACAGAGAAAGAGAGACACGGCATCCCATTACAATTTATCAACTCAAGTTAGAGGGGATTCCACTGGTAAAGACACTGGTTCTGGTTAGTTAAGAAGGTGCGGGTGCTGCTTGGCGGGAGAAGATGAAGGTAATCTTCTTCCCTTTGTGGTGGTGAACCCTTTTCTTCGCTCCCGAGATAAGGATGTATGAATGAAATTAATTTAATTAAGTGGTGAATTTGTCACCCGCGAATGTTTCGTGGAAGCTAGTAGGAGGATTTTTTCTACGAAAAATGTATAGAGTTGAAGATTTAGAGCCCGGGAAAAGAATTCGTTTTGGAACATTGTTTCCGGTCAATAAACTCGGTTCATCTTGAATCTTTATTTGGTTTAATTCGAAATGCAAAATTCTATGACCTTATTTTGGTTAATTATTAGCCAACTGTGTATGACTTTAAAGCCACCAAGAGTATCAGTGTCTTGGGTACAAATACAGTATTTTGATATTTACATGTTTATTTTTTCAACAAATTTATTTCGCTGAAAACTGTCATTCTGTCGCTTTGGAAAAGCGACAGCAATAAGTAGCGAATACAAATTAAAACGTATTGAGCCGTGAACAATAAAACAACAAAAAATCGGTTCTCAAAACAAACAACAAAAGAACAAACCCCCAAAAAAACAAGTTTGCAACAAATGACTGAGTTTTATTGAACGTTTCCAAACACCTCCTGCAGCTGCTGCACGCTACCTTTTTATCGCATCCTTTTACCCACCGGCAAAGTGGCCAAAAATCCCATTTGTATCGTATATGGATCGTATATACGTATTGTTAAATCCAAATCAAATAAAGCATTTTCCACCGATGCGAAAAGCCCGACCCCACAACGAACTTCTCCCTTCCCTCTATTCGACCAACTTGGATGGATTTGGTCCAGACTGATCAGACACAACACACCTACGCTCGGTAACGGAGCCGGTTCAAACCTCCACCCACCCCACCGTTTGCTCGAAAAGGGGTTTGGGAGTAACGGAGCCGGTTCAAACCTCCACCCACCCCACCGTTTGCTCGAAAAGGGGTTTGGGAGTTGGGAAGTACAAAGCGTACCAAGCGAGGTACACCAGCTTTCAGAATGCTTTACGACGATAAATACCAGCTACAATAGCCCGCTGGAAATATGTTTCACGCCTCACTTTTCAGGGGGTTTGCGATATATTTAGTCCATTCCAGTTCGGACACGGACATGGACGAGTACGAGACGATGGGCATTTGCGACTTTTGCTCAGTGTGTTGGCAGTCGAAACAACCCGAAATGCAATGGAAAAATGAGCCCGGCTCACATTTTAATCCTAATTCCTGTGGGACCGATTTCAACACACTTTATGACCGACACCTGTTTTCATACCTAATATTTGCTTTCTGTCTGCGTCAACGGATTTTTATGGTTCAGGGATAGTCTGGTGTGTCTTTTTTCGGTGCGAAATTTTTGGAGTGTATTCCAGGGATACTGAGTATATTTTTCAAATATCTTCGCGCATAATGCCACCAAGGGTTAGAGTAAATTAATACTGAAGCTCGTTTTAGGCTATTGGTCATCCCACCGATTGATTGCTGATGCAACTCAAAGAATGATTAACATTCAAAAAAACTTTCGCCATTTTTTCAAATCTAAGTAATCTGGAGACCATTGGTGTTGTTTAGGGATTTTTTTTAGTGATTTTTAACACCCTCCTCCCCCATCGTAGCATTTCATCACAAACCTCTAAATAACCCCCTGGTAATTACGAACCCTAACGAAACCCCCCCCCCCTTGACCCCGCAAAAAAAATGTTAGATGAAACGGGTAAGATTGTCTTGACATCAGGACAACCTCCACTCCCCTTTAAAAAAGCTGTGCAGCATGACATGACCCCTACCCTGTCGTCACAAATCATCAGAATATACAAAACTCCCCCCCCCTATATGATGCTGCGTCATTTATGGATAGTCCCTTATCAGTTCTGGATGTGTATCTAGGCACTGAATGACGAATGTTTATCGAATATAATGAAGACTGTTAAGTTATGTTATGAAAATTTAGAACCAAGGTTCCCAAGTGAGGGCAAGAATGTGAAATATACAATTCGGAAAGTTAGAAGTGGGGATTTTGCGTGACTTCTCTTTTGCCGGTTCTTATGGTAAAGAGAGACAAGTCTATCTTTGCCGAGAGACATATTGGTAGACTCGAGCGATTCGTAGTAATCCTACCTAAGGTCGACTCCTGCCAGCAGAAGACAAAAGATTAATCTATAAGCTTTTAAGCCTGATTCTAATGAGCCTGCCACTTCTAGTTTTTCGAGCTGTATAAAACAAATCTTTGCTCTCACTTGAGTACTATGGTTCCAAATTTTCGTAACCTTATTCAGCAATCTATAGCGAATTGAATGTCGTTAAAAAAGTAAAAAAGATACATGTCCAGCCCACAACAGCTTTCCGCACTTTATCAGTCGTACGACCGGATAAGTTCATGGTTTATGCATTGGCGTTTATTCGTCATTTTCTATTGTACCACCAAGTACTGAGCAAAGCACTCGATAGTGTGCCTCCTTCATGCTACATGGCATTAGTATTTCAAGGTAAAGGGTGTCATGATATAAATTTGGGCAAACAAGAATACGTTTGATTGATTATTTTGTTCCTTGCAAAAAAAATAAATAGTTTTTAAATTAGTTATGGAATTGACGTTTCAACTTCGTCTCATCAGAATCCGAAACTAACTTAGTGACAGGACTAAGCTAGCACCGGATTGACGCCAGGTCCAAAAAAGGAAACGCTAGTTGTGTTCCTGAGCAAACTCCTAGTTAGGCGTGATGTTCCGCAGGAAAAGTAGTTCAGTTTCAAGCTGATGAGAACTAGTGAAATCGAAACATTTGATTTGGCTTAGCAAGCAAATGTAAGATGCACTATGCTAGCTCAGTCCTGTCACTAAGTTGGTATCGGATTCTGATGAGATGAAGTTGAAACACAAATTCCATAACTAATTGAATAATTGATTTTGTGCCCTTCAAATGAGATTTTAAACAATTTTCTCCTTAGTGGAAAAAATCAGTTTCCACTCGTTGACGTAAGTTTTCTGGGTTACGGTCCCAGTTTCTGCGATGAAAATGTCGTTTTTCAAGCCACAGGTACAGCCAGCCTGCCAAACCAGCTATTTCTTGGCGAATTTCTTGGCCGTTCCCCTTCTGGTTACCGTATAAAACTCCTTTGAAATCTGGGGTGGCATTGCGCATCTCGAAACGAAAGGTTTATTGTATGCAAGCTTGTATGAAAAAGTCGATTCGAAATGGTTCCATAATGTCGCCCCTGGCTTAGAACGTAGGTCATGCCCTTCATTCCCACGGAATTGAACATCGTCAGCACCGTCGAGTACAACTGTAGGTGCCCTGCTTTGGTAGTCCTATTTCGTTTATCGTCGTGGTTTAAAGTTATCATTTCTCGACAAACATATGATTACGGCTTAAAAGCCAACTGTCAAAATTCTCTTTGAAAGGAAATTCCGGACAAACCGTTACACGCCAATCACAAATGTTGGCAGTTAACAAAAGAGAAAAGTTTTCTCTTTCATTAACTGCTATAAACCGTGTTTGGACAGTAACGGTTTTCCCGGAATTTCCTTTCAAAGATAATTTTGACAGTTGGTTTTTAAGCCGTAATCTTATATTTGTCGAGATTTGGATGTTTGTAATCTGTTGGTACAAAAGATGAGGAGGTTTCATGCCTGCTGGTGAAAGGGTTAAAATGAAACCTAGCTCCAGGGGGCTTTTCCCTGCTCCAAATAAAACAATAAAACACTACTTACTTATAATTTGACAGTCCGGCTCGCTTTTTGGCTCGATGCATGGTTGTAGATAGTACTTCCAGCTTGTTTGCGTTTCTAAATTGTAAATAGGGGTTAGCAACTACCGCTTACCTGTCTGGGCTAGACCCTAAGTGACAGGGCGGCCAAAGTGGTTCCACCAAGACTTTCTGATTTTCGATGACAACACGAAAAGGAAACAAAAAAAATTAAATTTTAACGTGTTTATTTTAAACCAGTCTCTTCTGTGATGCACTCTGCCGATGGTTCTGATTGGCTACGGCTGATGATGACAGGAAGAAGAAGGTTTTCTCCCGATACGGTCTAGGAGACTGCAACGGTGCAACTTCTGGATCTTCCGTCGCACACGCGCACTTTGTAGAAAATCTATTGTGACGGTAAAACTTACTCGAACTCACTCGATATCAATGGCTGACTACTGCTCCGTCACTATCTGCCTTTTCTCGATGCCCGTCTTCAGCACGATATCAACCATCTCTCGCGCCTTCCAACACCTTCAACACTGAGTAGCGAGAATTCAAAATTTAGGAAATTTTAGCCTATCCAACCCTGCCGTAATCGGGTGCTACTTTGTACCAAATTTAGAGTGCGATTTTGAGCGTTCCTTAAAATAGGTATAAAGAATATTTTCCTCAGCCGGTCCTAAAATTCTCAAATCTTTTCCATCAACGATGGATTACCCTTCTTCTTTTCGCTGTCTCCTTCGTTACTATATGCATACAAAACGAAACAATAAAGATAAAAACCCTTCTTCTTTCGATTCTACGAAAATAAGTGTTAGTAATAACTTTTGTTTACCTATGACAAAACGAATATTCAATCTCGTTCTTGATGGCATTCATTCCTTTTCGATTTTGATATTAATTTTCAAAAAATGAAATTAATGCAATTTGCATTATAAAATACAACTAGAATGCTGTACGCAGGGGGATTATGCACCCCTATCATGCTTTAGTCTGCCAATACCATCGCTAGCTCGTAAATCTACGCTATCGAACAGCGTAAATTTTTCAAAAAGTACCGGTGGTATGGAAAGTCGGCGTCTTTCTTTCATCATTCTCGCCTGGTTTTGATAAAAGCAAGACATTTTCGACTCTGGTAGAGGGTTTCTTTTAATCAGAACGCCAGACCATCCCAATATAAAAATAACTTCGAAGCCAATCAACACAATATCAAAGTTACTGAAAAAAAACCTGTTTTAATCCACCTAGCGGTGCAATTGTGCCTTTCTCATTTCTCTGAACTATGGCACGGAGGCTTTTTATGTTCAACATAATTGTGGAAATGTCAATTACATTCTTAGTACACTTTGCACTTATACACAATGGCATGCCAGCCACGAACTTGATGAGCTACGTGTCGACGGTGAAACACATGAAACAAAAAAATATCATACTTCATTAGCCTAATCAGCATTAGATCAATGTTATCTGCTTGCTAACTCATTTTGTCATGCGGGGGTGGGTATGTGAGGAGGGCGTAAGTCCCATGAACGAACGACTCCCCAGCTTAAATTGGTATGCTTTGTGATATAGTGGTGGTTTAAAGATGATGGAGTTGAAAGGGAGGGGTATGAGGGCTGGATGGGGTGGTGGTCTGAGGGCTGATTTAAGGAGATTTTTAAAGGAGGGGAGTGAACAGTAGAGGGGCGGGGGGTGTAACCCCTCTCCGTAAACCATCAACTACGCCCCTGTTAAAATCCAGAAACCTTATGCGAGTCGAAAAAAAAATTTGGCCCTCCGGGATTAGGTTGACGTTTTTCAGAGTGATTGCATAACCTTTCTATATGAGAAAGGCAAAAAATCAAGTTAACCCATTACTGCAGTACAACATGATTTATGGGCTACCCTGTGAGAACTGTACATTGAGTTATGTGGGAATGACAAGTAACCAGCGCAAAACCGGACTATATGGTCATAAAAGCAACATTAACCAGAACCGAAAACTACGACCAGCAACGATGAACAGATGGTCAGTCTCTGAGTTGCTCATGATACAAAACAACCATACCTTCGATCTCACCAAAGCCGAAATCGATCGATGGCTCTCCCAACACTGGAAATGTGTCGCATCACAAACACAGTTAACACGATGATGATTTACCATAACACCGATGTAGTAAAACACAACACAACTTACGTTGCAAACCGGTTGCTATGTACATCGGTCTCTGTGACCATTAGCGCAACCAGGTGATTTTTTTGAGCTAGTGATGCTGTCTGAAACAAGTAAGTCTTATGAGGTCCTTCTTCGTATTCGACTAATATGCTTGCTGGGTACAATAGGGAAGCTTTTGGCGTGTATTACAGACTGACAATTTTTACGGAGAGTGATCACGGCTTATAGAAGAATTAGTTCGGATTACGGGACGGGTGTCGGTGGTGGTCGAAAGAAGCGAGAAATCGATAATACGTCGTGGTAACGATAGAGATCGTGAACGCGTTTCTTCAAATATCGGTGTTCAATGGATTTTACTTCTTCGTATGTCTACATTAATCTTTTGATGTGTTCTGGTCTAGGGCACGGTGCTGGGTCACGTAAGCTTTCTGTTCGCGCTAAACTTCTAAACGATATCAATACACAGTTTCGCACATGGTGTAATTGTGCGCAAGTCTCTGCCTCGAGATTCTACTGCAATTTTACACTTAGTAACTGTTCCATTTCATGCACTGTAGATCCAAGACGAGTTTGCTTACGGTTAATCGAAATTAACAAAACCGGGTTTTCGAAATCGAATTAGTACGAGCACTTTTCCTGTCTGTAGCTGCCACAGCAGGAGATAACGATACTATACTGTTTTTTGCAGAGACTAACTAACAAGCGCTTAGGCCTTTGCGATAACACAAACCTGGTCACAAACACGAAGCCACACTCATGCCTTCAGTTGGACCAATAGAAAACAAACTAGACAACACGTTCTATGGCGACATGACCGGAAACTCTAGTGAAATGGGAGAACTCACTCTCTTCTAGCATCTGAACCTTGCACTAAAAATTAAGTATATCCCGGTCCGTGTGCGATTATTCAAGAACACGCGAACGTGCGAATGGTCACACGCCTATCAATGTATAATGTATACACGCGATGTTACATACGCGCTAGCACACGCGACAATAACGTCAACATACAAACGCTCGAGTCCTTTGCGATCATCCACGTACACCTACGCCTACGATCTGTGGCCACCTGGATACCACTCCAGTGACTAAATTCACAAACGGTGGAGTGAACCGCCAAATGCCCGTATTCCTGCGATCATGAATTGGTTACGTCAGGAAATCCCTATCCTCAGCCCTAGTAGTATAGGTCAACTGCCTTCAGGTGGACCAAACACAAAGATGACGCTCATATCCACTAAATATTTATACACGCGAAGTCACATACACGCGACAAACACGTTAACATACAAATGCTCGAAACCCTTCGCGATGATACACGCGATTTCGAAGTGCCCATAGCTGAACCGTACAGTGAATATCACATTCAGAATCACGGCCCGCTGCAATTGGCCTTAAGTAGTGTTTTAGCCGGTAACATTTCCCGTCTCGTCTGCAATTGTAGTGAATGATTCTGACAGGGAGCTTTTCCGGGAATCTATCTCTACAGCTATTAGGACAACTCTCGAAAAAAATATAAAAGAATGATCTGTTGGTACTGTGGTACAAAAATGATTATAATCCAAAGTATTTCGATTCCATGATTTCGTCCAAAATGTTAATACTTCCCCCTAGACCCCTCACCGGCAATTCGAATAATTTGCATATAAATTACCCTTCTTACAATTTCAATTGCTCTGTTCACCTTCAGTGCATTTCGACAATGATACCCTCTCAATGATGATCATGGTAATGATAATAACAATAACGGAAGAAAGGGAGTCTGCTCTCTCTCTCGCTCATCAGACTCTACCCCCTGGCGGGGGGTGGGAAACGCGAAATGGTAAAAAGACATCTTCGGCGCGCGTCAGATTTTCCCGTTTTATTTCCCAAAAGAAACTTTTCTACAACCCCGACCCCGATAGCGTACCCCGATAGAGAGCACCACACAATGGCGCGTTTGATGTGGTTCAGTTGTCGTCAATAGCGCGGGCTGATAATTGCTCTGCGTACCTACCTAGCATGGTTATCGTTCTCTTGTCCTTTAATTACCAGTGTTCTGTTTTAATTTGCTAGTTAATGTTACTTTTGTTATTGGGAAAGTTAGAAGTCTGAAAGGAAAGCATTTGATTGTTTTGATGTTGTAGGATACAAAAAATGGGATGTAGGGTGTTTTGACCCATTTTCAGATTATTGTGACCCTATGTTATACTATGTTCACACTAGCATTGATATCTAGTGATATTCGGATTTCGCCTTGATATCCTTGAAATCGAGTTTAATTGCTAAAAATAGCAACTGACAACACGGATAGCAGCACTAAACGCACTCATTTGTGAAATGTCATTGTGAAAATTCGGAGGATCTCAGCATGCCTTGACCTAATTATCATATCGCATGTGAACAGTGATAGTGTTCACTTGCGAGATGATAATTAGGTCAAGGCATGCTGAGACCCTCCGAATTTTCATAATGACATTTCGCAAATGAGTGCGTTTAGTGCCGCTATCCGTGTTGCTAGTAGTCAATTTTGACAATGACTACCAAATCACAATATTCAAGGAATTAAAAGCACGGTTCAATTCGTACCTCAATATCTGCAATACGAATGACAAAGCGTTATTAGATTCCTGATGGAACAAACACACGAACAAAGAGGGTGGTGGTGCCGAGGAAGAGAAAGTTCATTACTTTCCTATTGAAACTATTCAAATCACAGTAGCAAACTGGCAAAAGGAACAGTTTGCCTCAAAAGAAACATATTGACTGCGATTTCAAATATGTATGTATAACGTAAGGATGAATAAAACCGAATATGGATGACGGTAAGCATTCGAACAAAATCACGGTCGCAGGTGTGGCATATTTCGGCATGATCGGCAAAACTAATTCTATAGCCTTGTGGTGGAATGCGTCTCGGTCGAAAGGATAAGGCTGTTCATTTTGCGGGAGAAGATTTTCAATTTTAATTAAGCACTCCTTTCCGGAGTTTTGAGACTAACTTATTCGAATGGAATGGATTCCAAAGGAAGGAAAAATGAAGGAACATTTGTTCTACAAGTAATATTTTCCTCGGCTCGGTCTGAGATTCGGAAATTGAGAAAGATTCTTAAACCTCTTAAAGATGGATTTCAACCGTTTAGAGTAGAGAAGGAGTTCTGAGTGTGTTTCGCAGATTGTAATCGAAACCCTCTCGGAGAAGCATGGGTGGAAAATTCAGATGTGGAATTGTCTTCTCATTATAAAAATAGCTATCTTACATAAAGGCTCATCAGTAACTAGCACCAACTTGGGGCCAGTCTGACGAGTCTCAAGAAGTAAGCATTGCTGATGAGAAAACCGAAAAAAACTTTTTTGGCTTGAGTCCCAAACGCCTGAAACTTTGCAAATTTTAGATTTAACAAATAACTGGCCCCAAGTTGATGCCAGTTACTGATGCAATGATTTCGAACAACAAAAATTTAACCTTACCCAAGAAAAAAAAATTAGAATCAAGTGGTGAGCGATTAGCTGATTTAACTATGTGACAGTTGCTAAAATGGATCCAATTCCAATTGAACAATTGTCAAAACCCCCACTGAACTAAAGCAGTAACCCGAACGGCCCACCCCAAAACGAAACTGACAGAAACTACGTCAGCCTAACCCTAACCCCTTCCAACAGACATTGACTACTCGTAAAACCACGTACACGAATCACTTACAACCGCAGATAGAGAGTTCCGTTGAAATATCCACGCCGCAACAAATTCGGCTCCCATATATGTATGACGAAAAAGTTTCGCCTTCGTAAGTTTTACGAGTGGCGCACTTTTATTTTATCACTTTCCGCTTATAGATTGCGAATTTTTCTGCTCCTACGGGAGAAGAACACCTTCAGCGCAAACCTTACTCATCGCGAACGCGATTGGTCGTTCGTCGGTGGATGTTCCGTTCACCCCGAAAATTGTGGCACGTACCTACCCCACCTACACCTACATACAACACACGCTTTGGTGTCGAGTGTTGCACGTTTCCTCCTCCTACATGTAGCTAAAGCGCTCCCTTTTGCGTAGTACGGAAAGATTGGGTGGTAAAAGATTTTCATCTTTGCAGAGTGCGGGGGCATATCCGAATCGGCACCGAAGCGGGGTAGCGGTGAGCGGGAGAAAAGATTGGCTCCAGGCTGGCGGGCACTCTACTATAACATTAAAGATGATGAAGCATAGCGCTAGCAGCAGCATGGGAATATGTAGTAGCAACTAAAAGGGCTCTTGGGAAGGGGAGCTGAGGAGGACCAGAGGAGGGGTCAGGGGAGATATCAGCGCCAAGTAGGGAAGCAGCGAGAAGATAGTTCCGTTTTACTTATTCGTATCCGTGCTCACTTTTGTCCGTCGCCGAAGTCGGCTGTCGGTCGGCGGTGTGCTGCAGGGAAAATTTCTTCTCGGTAAAAGGTTCACGTCGTCGCTCGTTGCAAGGTGGAAATCGTACCGAGGGGCTATCGGATGGATGAATCGGTTTCAGTGAAAGGGTTATTTTAAAACGGGTTTTTAGAATTTATCCAAGTTACCAATGTTCCAGGATATTTTACAGCGAGAAGAGAGTAATAAAATACACCAAATAGCTACATTTTTTAAGGAATGGCAAAAACTGGACCGAGTTGTTTCTGGATGACTTCTCAGGAATTTTTGAATTAATATAAATTAAAAAGAGTTTGAATAAAGTTCTAGTACGAGCCTATAATATGACGCAAAAGATTATGTCAGATTTTGTATTTTCACTCCGTATCATCAGTAACAACAGACCGTCTTGGACGATAGCTTATTTACCTTACCGTTCAGGCTAGAGTTGTCTCTCTCTTGTAAGCAGAAGCCATCTCCACTCCACTCGATCCATTGCTGCTTGTCGCCAGCCTCGCAGTCTTCGAAGGGTCCGCAGGTCGTCCTCTATCCGGTCGATCCACCGTGCTCACTATGCGCCCCGTCTTCTTGTTCCTGCAGAGTCACTCTCAAGACCCATCTTCACCGGGTCGTCATCCGACATTCTTGCGACGTGTCCAGCCCACCGCAAACGTCTTATTTTTGCAGTATGCACGCCACCATAGATGGTACGTAACACCTTTCGTTCGAAAACTCCAAGTTGGTCCTCTACGAGCATAATCCAGATCTCGTTGCCGTAGAGGACCACCCGTCTAATCAGCGTCTTGTACATAGTCAACTTCGAGCGGCGGCGAATTTTGTTCGACCGGAGCGTCCTCCGGAGTCCAAAGTAGGCACGATTTCCCGCCAAGATCCGTCTCTGAATTTCTCTGCTTGTCTCACTGTCGGCGGTTGCCAGTGATCCCAAATACACAAATTCGTCGACCATCTCGTCACCGTTAATCCGAACTCGGGATGAGTGGTTCACATTGTCGTCTCTAGAACCTCTTCCTCTCATGTATACTGTTTTCGAAACGTTGATGGCAAGTCCAATCCTGCTGGCTTCAGCTTTCAGTCTAATGTACGTTTCCGACATCGCCTAAAAGTTACGTGCCATTATGTCAATGTCATCGGCGAAGCCAAGAAGCTGGACTGACTTCCTGAAGATCGTATCACTCGTGTCTATCCCCGCTCTCCTTATTACGCCTTCTAACGCAACGTTGAACAGCAGGTACGATAGATCATCACCTTGCCGTAACCCTCTTCGAGATTCAAAGGGATTCGAGAGTGTCCCTGATACTCGAACAACGCACATCACCCGATCCATCGTCGCGTTGACTAAACGTGTTAGCTTATCCGGAAAATGTGGTCCGTGGTGGCGCTGAAACCCATGAATCCCGCTTGGTAGTGCCCCACGAACTCCCTTGCAAATGGTGACAATCGACGGCAAAGAATTTGGGAGAGGACCTTGTAGGCGGCGCTAAGTAGTGTGATCGCGCGGTCATTGCAGCAATCCAACTTGTCACCATTTTTGTAGATTGGGCAAACGACACCCTCTATCCACTCCTCCGGAAGAGTCTCCTCCTCCCAAATTTTGGCGATTACCCAGTGCTGCGCTCTAGCCATTGTTTCACCACCGTATTTCAATAGCTCGCTGAGTAGTTGATCTACAGCGGCAGCTTTGTTGTTTTTCAGCCAACGGATCTCCTCCTTGACTTCTTGGAGATCAGGGGCCGGTAGCCTATTGTCTTCTGCGTTTCAATGCTAAAAAAACATTTTCAATGCTAAAAAAATCCCCCGCCATTGTAGAGTAAATATAAAAATGCGTTTCTACATTAAACTAACGATTTTTACAAGCTAAAATATTTTAAGCGCATATATACACATTCATTCAAGCCCCCCCCCCCCTTTTAGCTATGAACAGTTTACACTACGAAAGATTCAGGTAGCGGCACATCAGCTTATGGTATTTCCGTTTTTCACATTTCACATTCAAACTTAACTGTAATCATTCTCATCTCTTTTTCTACACCTAACCGGTGTAACATGTTTGTAAGAAGGGGTTTGCTCACTACCTATTATTTACCTGCCCGGCAGACCCTAAGTGACAGGGCGGCCAAGTAACCAGAGCAATACAAATGATTACTTTTACCGTTTTATTCCAACTCTAAAATCTCCACACTGCTGCTGCTACGAGTGATTTGCTGCTGCTGGGCGGAAAGGCACATCGACCGACCCCTCCCGGTAGCGATGCACATCCAGTATCACACAGCAACTTGTCTGAGAACTACTGCCGGCACTGTAGCGGTTAAACTTGTTTCCGCTCGACACAAATGTGCGCTTTTGCGGAGTCAATCTGTTTTGGAGAACAGCCGGTCACACCAAACACAACTCGTCTTACCAGGGGTCTCTTACACTACCTGAACGTGGAGTGCCGAGATTGCAGCTCTACGATCAGCCTGCCTCAGAGCTAGACGTAGGATGTAAAGAGCCCGCACCGAGGATGCAAGAGAGAACCGTCGTGAAATGTTTCGAGCTGCGAAACTGGCCCTTAACAAGGCTATTAAAAGCAGCAAGAGAGCGTGTTTCGACAACCTGTGTGAGAGTGCCAACGCGAATCCGTGGGGTGACGCCTACAGAATTGTGATGGCCAAGACCAAATGGGGGCTCTTCACCCCCAGAACGGTCTCCGGACCGGTTGGCGATGATTATCGAAGTACTCTTCCCCTCTCGAGCCACAAGCCCCTGGCCACCTGCACTACGAGACAGTGCAGGCACGGTCGAAATGGTGACTCCAGTGACGAATGAAGAACTACTCGCAGTGGCTAAATCCCTAGCAATGAACAAAGCTCCAGGGCCGGATGGAGTTCCAAACAGCGCTCTCAAGGCAGCGATCATAGCGAACCCGAACATGTTCAGGCTAGCTATGCAGAGATGCCTTGATGAGTGCCGTTTCCCCGATAGATGGAAAAGGCAGAAATTGGTGCTGTTGCCGAAGCCCGGGAAACCACCAGGCGACCATCGGCGTACAGACCAATCTGTCTGATCGACACGACTGGCAAACTGCTTGAGAGGATCATCCTCAACAGGCTAACCCCGTACGCAGAAGGTACGGACGGCCTGTCAAGCAACCAGTTTGGCTTTCGGAAGGGTAAGTCCACAGTGGACGCTATCAACTCAGTGATAAAGACTGCCGAGATAGCGATCCAACGAAAAAGGCGAGGCATTCGATACTGTGCGTTAGTGACACTTGACGTGAAGAACGCATTCAACAGCGCAAGCTGGGATGCCATCGCGCTCTCGTTACACCGGCTTAGCCTACCGGTGGGTCTGTACCGGATCCTGAAAAGCTACTTTCAGAACCGCGTAGTGCTATACGAGACCGATGCCGGTCAGAAAAGGGTTCCGATTACCGCCGGAGTCCCGCAGGGCTCGATCTTAGGCCCGGTGCTATGGAACCTCATGTATGACGGGGTTCTGAGACTGAAGTTCCCTCCTGGGGTCAAGATCGTCGGCTTTGCCGATGACGTAACCTTGGAGGTCTATGGGGAGTCAATCCCTAACTAGAGGTAGAACTAACTGCAGAACACGCGATCAGCACGGTGGAGGAATGGATGAGCACGAGAGGCCTGGAGCTCGCTCAGCATAAGGCGGAGGTAGTTATCGTCAACAACCGCAAGTCGGCACAACATGCAGTTATCCATGTGGGAGAAGTCGTGATCACCTCACAGCGGAGTTTGAAGTCTCTCGGAGTCATTATAGACGACAAGCTGACCTTCGGCAGCCACGACGACTATACATGGAAGAGAGCGTCGACTGCTGTTGCGGCACTACCGAGGATGATGTCCAACAGCTCAAAGGTGTGCGTCAGTAGACGTAGGCTACTGGCAGGCGTTGCCGTATCTATCCTCAGGTACGGCGGCCCGTCATGGTCAAGAGCACTGAGGGTAACCAGTTACCTACAGAAACTAAAGAGCACCTAGCGCGTGATGTGCCTCAGAGTGATATCTGCCTACCGCACGGTATCACACGATGCATCCAGCTACGTGGAACTAGAGGAGCCCGCGAGCGCACCAGGGTTACCTCGGTCGCCAGGTAGTAGCGTGATTGGGATAACTCCCCGAAAAGTAGGTGGACCCACCGGCTGATACCTAACATATCGAGCTGGGTGAGCAGACCCCATGGGGAAGTTCACTTCCATCTGACACAATTCCTGTCAGACCATGGCTGCTTCCGATAGTACCTCCACAGGTTCGGGCACGCGAAGGTCATCGCCTGCCCTAACTGCCCAGGTGTAGACGAAACTTCCGAACACATACTGTTCGTATGTCCTCGTTTCGACGTCGAAAGAAGAGCAATGCTCGACGTCTGCGGCCGGGACACAACCCCTGATACCCTTATTCAGCGGATGTGTCAATCGGTGGAGAAGTGGAACGCAGTCTCGGCTGCTACCATCCAGATTGCCAGTAGGCTACAGGTAATCTGGCGAACCGAGCAACAGACGACGGGCACGACTAACTAGTCATTGGTTAGTTGGAGCGAAAAAGGTCGAGCACAGAAAAGTGAGTGAATGGTCTGTTCATGCTGAGGCAGGTTTGGCGCAGCGACTGGTAACCGCGTAAGGGGTAAACCCAGCCACCTCGAAGCAAGGCAGAAGAGCGAGTGTATATGCGTATATGTGGACTGCCTCATGCCAAGACGGGAGGGTCGTAGCGTAGTATGTTGGGACTTAGCTATCGATGCCTCGTGGCGTGGCAGAGGAGTGAAAGGGTGAGCATCCAAGTCAGTCTCATACGGTATGTTAAGGGTGAGCACAAAAGTCAGCCTCACATGGTATGGTAGAGGCTAGCACACAAGTCAGCCTCGCAAGGAACGAAAAAGGTGAGCACAAAAGCCAGCATCATGTGGGAGTGTTTGAGAGTGAATCAAGGTGTGACAGAGAGAGCACTCAAGTAAGCCTCATACAGGACGTATGAACGCGTGAGTGAGAGTGAATGAGTACGTTAAGTACAGCCATCCCCCCAGGAGTAATACCGAGAGGTAGTTCCTGGGAGGAACGATGGCGGAGCCCAATGGAGTTTAGTCGATATTAATGGCAGCGTCACCATTCGAGCCCGACACGCCCCCAGTACACCCCGTGCGGTAGCTTGGCACCTACCAATAGCACGTGTACTGGGCTAGGACGTAAAGGTCTTCTCCATTGTAAAAAAAGCCCTGATGTTGCTCGTTTGGCAGACGGGCGACGAATGATACAAACGGACACACAGCACTTCTAATTATAACTTCACGTATTTGAGTGAGTCTCAGGTGCCACAGCCTCCATATTGACGGCTCTGGCTAACCAACGAGCGATTTGTGTTTGACGGGCAACTACAATCACACCGCAGCTGATACGGCGTCAAAAAGCAAACTGGACCATTTTTCTTCTGGATCATGCCTCATACCTGTGTCGCAGTTCATTTGAGGTCAAAGGGGCCATACTAACTGCGGAAGCTTGCTCGGTCGAATAGGGCGCACCAATCATGGTGCAGATAACTAATGCTTTCACAAAACCCATTATTTTCATTCTTTGCACTAATTGTTCGTTCTACGGAATTAGTTAAAATCTTAGAACGGGACCTCTGTATTGAAACGTTAGAAGTATTTTACTTCAAAAATTAATCCTGCGCACACCCATGTAGGAAACCCGTGTCTGTATTGATCCGGACAAAAGTTTTCTCTTGCTACAGCACAAGATGCCTAGCAAATTCAAGATTGTTTTCGGCGAAAAATTGTTGGAGCAAAATGCGCCTTTCAGGCTTTAAATGCATAATGTCCGAGAAGCTCCATTCTCTCGAAATTAACTTGATCTGAACAGTTTGGAACTATGTCTAGGTTTGAGACTAAAATTAAGGATATTTTTTGGTAAAATAAAGGGTTCTTCCGAAATTCATCAAAATGTCCTATAAAATGAGCACGGTTGGTAACCCTATAGAATTACACTCTGAAGTCAGTGTAACCAAAATGATTTTTTTCCACCCAGTGCCAAATTGTTTCTCTTAATTACATTGAATTGGATTATTTGCTTACACAATTAATCCACGTATAATTGTATTGAACTAACATAAGTCAACATCTCAGTAGGCACACATATTATGGGCCCCATTGACAGTTCAAATTGTTCTGCTTGAAGCTTGATTTCCACTGGTCAGATACCGTACGAGATGAGTCAATTTTTAGACATTTGTAAAAAGCGAAAATATTGGATAGCTAATTGAAGAAATGTGTTGCTTTGGACATGCCGATGAATAACGAAAACTTTACACCATTTTGCACCAACAAATTAAACGAACTCGACTATCACAAAATTGTGTCGAATGAAATTGATTCTATTTATTGTGGATCGATCCTAACGCGACGTTTTAGATGTTGGCATACAAAATCATGGCGGCGAAGCAGATACCTGAATTAACCTCACTTTTTTGACAGTTTAGTAGTAATGTTTACTTGGCAATTTTGTGGACGACTAGATTCGTTTGAAGCAAATTGCAAGGAATTCTACGTCCATGTGAACAGTACGAGCGAACTGTCAAAAATGGACACTCGAGTTTATTCGTGACGTCAGCGTAAAGTATTCAATTCAATCAAGTTCTGCAAGACGACGACACAAATGAACTCATGGTGAATGAAATTCATATTTGACAATTCTCAGTCGTTTTGTTTACTTTGTTAGTTGCGTGAGCTCGAGTGCAACGGGTGCGCATCTGTTACATTCGAACTCACGTAACTCCCATGTAAACAAACCACCGAGAGTTGTCAAATGAAGTTCATCCGGCTTATTTTGGAGAGTAATGTCGGTTGGTGTAAAACCTAATTAGGTTCTTTACAGACACAATTAACCTCACTTTTCTTGACAGTTCACTAGTACTGTTTACATGAACTTGGAAAATGTTTATGGACGACTAGATTTGCTCGCAGCAAATCGCAAAAAAAAAACTAAGTCCATGTAAACAGTACAAGCTAACTGTCAAAAATGAACACTCAGTTCATTTGTGTCGTCGCCGTAAAGTATTCAATACTTTACGGTGATGTCACAAATAAACTCGAGTGCTCATTTTTGACAGTTCGCTTCTACTGTTTACATGGACTTAGATTTTTTTTTGCGATTTGCTGCGAGCAAATCTAGTCGTCCATAAAAATTTTCCAAGTTCATGTAAACAGTACTAGTGAACTGTCAAGAAAAGTGAGGTTAACTGTGTCAGTAAAAATCTTTATAACTACTATCGATTTTTTTCGAAAACTACAAAACAATCAATCAATTTGAAACTAATTATCCTTAGCCCGCTCCACAATACGGACCCCTCGGTCGGTGATTTCTTTATCTATGAACTGCTGCTATTCCTCCTGTTCAGCTCGGCTTCAAAGAAAGAGCAATTGATTGTAGAGAAATGCGGGGTTGTGCGGGGAGCGAACCGGTGAGCCGTAGCCCGGAAACCCGAGTGGCAGTGGCAGGTTTCGGAAGGTGGTAAAAGTGTTTCTACAAAAGCAGAGGAAATGATTTCACGTAGACAAGAACTAACAACAACCGGGCGGTGGTGGACACCACTGACTGGCTGTCGGCATCCGCGCTGTTGAGTGTGTGTGTGTGTGTGTGTGTGTGTGTGTGTGCTTTTCAAGTTGGTGGTTAGTTAGTTACAGAAAACGAGTCAAGATGGGTCAGTGGGGGGTATGGGGATGGAAAGAAGTTGAGTTACCGAAAAATAACGATGAAGTAGTGAAGCAGAATTGGAGGAAATAAGGCACTGGTTGCGGGAAAATCGCGTCTACTTTTCCACTGCGGTCGACAGAAGTGAAACCGATGCGGTGTTTTGTTCTGCACGTTCGGGTTTGCTCTCTAATGAGTAATGGCTATCAAAGTAACCGCTGACGGAGAATGAACAATCCTTCGCGTCTTTTCGGTTCCAATACAGAATTGAAAGTAGGCTTTCGTAAAATAAACAAATTTTTAGTTATTTTAGAAGAGAAGGAATCGCATTCAAAATTGAATAAACATACATTTCTCCTTATTGGAGAAAAAATTAGGTAACAGGAAACACAAATCTAGACCTTTTATTCAAAACGACATATCACGACAATGAGTGACTCTCTTTGTTTACTGTCTCTTCTGTTAATAATTCGGTCGCTTTAACATTTATCCCTGAACTCTTTGCATAACATGCTAGTCCAAATCACCGTCTTTCGATCGGTACTGTAAAATAAGTGAAAAGTCCTATAGTGACGCGGTAAAAATCGAAAGAGAAAGTAAACACAGAGAGTCACTCATTGTAGATATGTCTTTTTGAAAAAACGCTCAAGAAATAGTGTTTACGTTTTTTGGGGCTCGCGTCAATCCGGCGTTAGCTTATTTTTGGTCACTAAGTTAGTGTCAGATTCTGATGAGACGAATACAAAAGGCAAATTCTGTAACTAATTTATAAAAAGTCACATCGTTGTCTTTTAGGTAAACCATTAAGATTAATTCTTTGTTAGGACATGATTCAATCATCCACAAACCTATCAAATCAAGTAAGTATACGAGCCCGTTAATTTAGTTCAGTAACATTCCAACTTATTTAGGGATGACAACTATTGGCTCTTCGCAAAGTCTTCCCATGCTTTTCCGATAATTTATGACACACTTACTAACTACGTGTTTGTGGTCATCAACTGAAAGATGAGCAATTACACCAATCCGATGAAACGACAAGAAAACCCACTGTACATTATCTAGGAAGGATTCTCACCAACTCCAACTATTGATTCGCTCGACCAAGTGCCAACTAACGAACAATGTAATGACCATAATTATCATGATAATTTGAGCGTGCAGGAAGATGCCTCGAGTTCCATAAATAGCCAATTCCAACCTTCCGTGGCTTAGCAGTGGACACACGGCCAGGGGAAAAGATTATTTATAGACTCAATAACCTTACGCTCGCAGCGGCGTCAAAGTTTATCGGATAAGTGGCAATTAATCGAAGGCAGCAATTGAATCCCTATACTCGCTCGCCCGGAAAAAGGATGGATGGTTTAATGATTACACCACTTTTTTTCCTGTGTTTTCTCTCTGACCTGTAGCTTCGTGTACGGGACGACATTTTATTACCTAATTATTTATCCACTTGAGCGGTTGAGTTTTGGCAACAGATGAACCCATCCATTCGGGTTTCATTCGGACACTTGGGTTCATCCCCGAACATCTGCATTGCAAACTGTCGATCTTGCTTCAGGAACAGCAGCAAACTATCAAACCAATCACAGTTCCAGTTGTTACGTCCTCCCATAGCAATATCCCAAGCTTTAGGAAATTTTCCTCGCAGTCCATCAACTTTGCTGATCGCGTTATCGTGCAAATAGAAACTTCCGAGTTCAGGGAAACGCCACAGTGAAACGTCCAAACTCGTTAACTGATTGTCGGAAATATCTAGCGAGCGTAGTTTTAATAATGAAATCTCTTCCGAAGCGACAATACTTTTGATCCTGTTACTCGCCAAGGACAACACTAACAAATCCGACAAATTTTTCATTTCATCAAAAGAAATACTCTCGATGAGGTTCCCGTCAGCCTTCAAAGACTCCAACTTCCTCAGCAGCGTAATATTTCCCAGCTCCGTCAGCTTATTCTTCCGAACATCCAAATGTGTCAGCCGGAAGTCCTCTTCCTCGATCTCCAACCGTTCGATACCATTATTCGTCAGATCAAGAATCGAAAACCGTGCCGCCTCGATCGGAAACACCGGAATCGGGGTACTCCCTTCGGCAGCCAGATTAGTAATCTTCAAGTTCGTAATATTGTAAAAGCTACCATTCAACAGCCGATCAATGCTTTCGATTGTCCCGTTTCGGATCCAGAGGACGCGATCTTCGTTGAAACTGGCTTCCGCGAGTGCCGCGTCATCAAAATCTCGACAGTTTGTGTTGTAAACGTAGAAACCTTCACGTAACCGGAACTGATCCTGGCAGATGTTCAAGCGATCTGCGATCGCAACTTCAAAGACTACTACGAGTAATGAGATACTGAAATGTTAAAAAAAAACAAATGATCGATCATTTGAATCATTTTTCGTATGGATCGAAAATACTCACAAATGTAGAAGGATCATCCTGTCAGCTGGTCGGTTCGAAGCGTACTGATAACTGCTGCTCGTTTTGTTTGCCCACCACATACAACAAGGATGACGTATGTAGCTGCTCCCGTTAGCTCACGTGTGCGATATGAGCATCATTGTGGGTAAAAATAGGCGTGAGTAAATCGACCAGCTCTTGCCTACTATCGGTCATGTACCGGCCCGGCGAAGGGATCCAGTGATTGTTCACTGTAGGTTGGGTTTTGGGAGGACTTCACTTTGAAGAGTCTAGATTAATGTTGTAAATATTACACGGTAAATAAAATGATTGTTATTGAAATGAGTATCCCCAGAATTCACAGCTCTAGCTGAGGTGTTCAAAGGCCAACAAGTAAAATAACATTTTTCTTTCCGTTATTGATTGTTAAGAGACCGCGACCATCCTTCCACATCTTCAAAAAAAACGGAACACCAGCTTGAGTAAAATTCAATACCTTGTCTGTGTGGGAATTTGTGCTTATCAATTCGTGGAAATCAGTTCAGTCATCTTCGAGGAAACGATGCGAGATCAAAGTAACCACTTGTTTACGTTTGTGTTAACCCGGCCAAAGCACGGTGGTTCAAAGCACGATTTTGATGACCACAATCACCCAGAACGAATTTGTATGATAACAAAGGTGTCTCAAGATTAGTAGCTTTTAAAAAATGGCTCGCAGACTACGGAACTTAAAATTGGTGCATTGTTCAGCTCAGTCATCATCTTGAAGTTTCTGATATGATGAAACTGGATAACGTCAATTTCCAACATTGAAAAAAGCCATATAATTTTTCTTTCAACCAATATTTTCCACTTTGTTTACAGATGGCTGAATATTGCAGTCTTTGAAATCAACCGATACCGTGTTGATCGCGAGCGCGCGAACCGCCTAAAGATTCGTTAATTTTCCATGTTATCTTATTTAGGAATGCGGGGTGGATGAATAAGGAGGGAGGGAGGTGTGAGGGGGTGGGGGTCAATTGCATATTATACCTTCCCTCTGAGACTTGGTTTGAGAAAATCGGTTCAGTCATCACCGAACAACCGATGTGACTTTAATTGTGGAATAAACCCGGTATCCGGAACTTCCGGATTGGACGATAGTGGACAATACATTTAAAGAATGTTTGATTGGCAGTCAGTGATTTAGAACTGCGAATCGATGTAATTTGGTAACCATTTCAATACATTTTTAGCCTATGAGGTATTACGATTGTAACGGTTTTTATGAGAAATTCCAAAGTGACCACCCTGTAACTCCGGAACCAACAGTCAGAACCGCATGAAATTCAGCAGTCATTGGGATTACTGTATTTTTTATTTGAAATCAAGTTTGTAAAAATCGGTCAAGAATTCGCCTGACAATAGTTGTAATATTAGCTTAGGAACTTGACGCTCTCGGCATGATACTGTAACTTGACGTGGTCCGGGGGGTTTTCCACCAAAGCAGTATTTCAGTGATTATATCACATAAACTTGGGATACGATTATTTTCTTTTTAGTTAAGTTACATTGTGATCAATTTTAGTACTTAACTTGGTGACCTTTATTATCCACTGCCATGGTCAAATAATATACAATGTGGGTTTAGAGCCCAATTCTCTCTGGATGCACCCTTCTTTTATTGTTATATTTTAAATTAGGTCCATGCTAACGCTTACTAACACAAATTGCTTATTATCTCATATACACTCACAATCTCTTATTCCAAACGTACAAACGTGGCCTTCAAGATAACACAAACCTGGTCAAAACTGCGAACACCCGCGATCTGGCAAGCCCCTGGTAATTAAGTCAACATTTGTACCAAAAAATTAACCAACGCGGTCGCAACCATCAACCCACCGCTCGCGTAATTATGAATCGATCACGTTCGTAAGTCTCTACCCTTGATCCTAGCAGCCCAAACTCATGCTTTCAGTTGGACCGATAGAAACAAAAACTGGACAAGACGTCCACGCGCGATCGTTGAATAACACGCGAACATGGGAATGGCCACATGCTTATAAAATAATGAATCCACGCGAAGTTACATACACACTAGCACACGCGACAAAAACGTCAACATACAATCGCTCGAGTCCTTTGCGATCATCCACGTACAACCACACCCACGCAAATCGCAAACAGGATAACACCCCGGTGACTAAGTGAACGGTTTAGCACTTATAAATTCACAAAGGCGGTTTCAAGAGAGAACCAACGCCCGTGTTCGAGCGATCATGAATCGGTTTCATCTGGAAACCCCCATTCTCGGTCCTAGCAGCATAAGTCCAATACCTTCAGGTGGACCAATCAAAAAGATGATGCTCATATCCACTAAACTACACGTTCCATGGCGACTTAAAAATAGAATTTATACACACGAAGTCACATGCTTGAGCCGTTCGCAATCATCCACGCAGCGTACACCCGCGTTCTCGCGCAGACATGATAACATCCCGGTGATAATATGATAATACAGTCCCCCGCACTCACGCGATCATGAATCGATCACGCCCGGAGGTCTCTATCATCGATTCCAAAAGTCTAGGTCCATGCCTTCAATTGAATCAATTAAATTAGAAAGCTCTCATATCCACTGGACAACACATTCCATGGCGACATGACCGTGAACTCTAGTGATACGGAGTAAATCAGTCCCTGTCAGAATGTGATCCGTACACCGAAAAATAAATATCAGAATGACGGTCCGCAAATTTATGAATGGCCGCAGGGTTTCAAAATCGAATTTATACACGCGAAGTCCCATACACACGTGCACACGCGACAAACACGTCAACATGCGAACGCTTAAGCCCTTCGCGATCATCTACGCACACCTAAACGTCCCTAAAGTTTTTCGTTATTCGAAAGATGGACCCAAGGTGTCGTGATGCCTTATCCACGAAGTATGAAGTATGTGGTTTTAACGTTAGTGCTGAACCCATGATGACTCCGAGATCCTTGACGTGACAGTGTCTTGCAATGCTCGAGTCGAAGAAATGCTATTTAAACTGAGCCGGATGGCGTTTCCGCGTGAACGTAGTTGTTGAGCATTTACTCAGGTTTTAAACCATTCTGTTTAGATCACACCACGTACTGAAGCTCTCCAGTTCCCTCTGAAGAAGCTCGACATCGGTATTATCCCGTATTCGTCGAAAAATTTGCATTTGTCGTCGGCAGAAGAAAGGCGGAGTCCTTGTAATGTGATATTGACGTCATTGAAGTAAAGCAGAAATATTAGTGGACCCAGATGGCTTCCTTGTAGGATGCCGGATGTAGCGAAGAATAGTGCAGATTGACGCATTAAGGACTGCTAATTTGCAGTTGCCTTCCATCGAGGTAGGAACGAAATTAGCGCAGAAGTTGTCCATGAATACCGAGTTTGTCCAGCTTCGCTATTGCGATATCGTGGTTGATTTTGTCGAAGGCCACAGATAGATCCGTGTAAATAGCATCGGTTTGCAATCCGTCAGCGAATCCATCGAGTACATATGTTGTGAACGAGAGCAGGTTGGTCATTGTCGATCGTTTAGGCATAAAACCGTGTTGGTCGTCTGCAATGTAGTGTTTTTAGTGAAAGAAAATAGGGTCAGCTCAAAAAGTTTTGATACGGTACTTAAACACGAGATTACCCGATAATCATCAATGTTCGATTTGGTTCGCTTCGTCATCGTTAAGATTTTCGTCTCAGTTTATATCTAACAGTGTACTAATGATTCTGTCGTAGTCAGCGTTTTTAAAATCGTAGACGATAGAGCGACAGACAAGATGTAGTTGATCACTCGGGTTTTTATGCTATGGCGAACGGCGATAAGCACACCACCACCTGATGTCTTATGGCTGTTGAGGGCGTTGCGGTTACAGCGATAGATATCGAATGTTGAACCAAACAACTGGCGAGACAGTGCACAGTTGTTGAGCCACGTCTCGTTCGAGGCGATGACGTCGTAACAGCAGTCCATGGTCACGAGTAAATAGCTAGTAAATCTCGACGTTGCTGTTCACTAGCCCATCTCTATCCGACAGTCAGAAAGTCTTATGATTTTGAATCGAGGGTGTCTGAATTACCCCCACGGTCTTGATAGCCCCGGTTCGCTGGTAGGCCCTTTGCAAAACTGACTCAGACATCACTTCGTTAAAAGTTTAATAATTACTTCTAATAAAGCCAGATTGACTCGTAGTCTCTGATAAAGTGGTAGATAATTAAAGTATCCTTTTTATTTTGGCATGCAATAATAACCTGATGCATACAGTGCCGCCTAGCGGTGAAAATGCTAGGTTCTACATACAATTTCAATAAAAACTTCAAGCACATTGGTCCAGTAGATAGACTTGTCCGATTGGCTTCAAAATTAGAGCCAGTATTCCTGGTGGGACTAGGAATCAACTCACTCTAATGTACATATCCGAAATGTCTTGAACATGTCAACGAGAGCAAGTATGAAGCGCCATCCCTAGGGGTGGGCGTAGCGTAGTTGGTAAATCGATTGCCTTGTACGCAGCGCACCTGGGTTCGAGTTCCGGTTAGAAATTTTTCATTTTTCTACCCCGAAGAGGCGAATGACCTTAAGGTTAAAACCTCTATAATCGAAACAAAAAAAAGCGCCATCCAGTAACTCGAATTCAGACTAAGCAATCAATCTCAGCTAACCAATTGTTATTGTTCTGTTAGGTCGTCCTGATCGGGCTTATGTCGTTCAAACCATTAGTCAATGCAGAAAGTTTTACAATGTATATTGGTGAAGATACTGCAATAAAGAGAGGCAGGTATAAACTATTTTGTGTGGGACTTCCCACGTGTTCTCAATTCTGTCAGATTCGTTCCCAACTGTCTCCACTATCTAAAGTACAAGCCCTTATTATTTCTAAAACCACGCTACGTTCAGCATAAAGCCCTGTTGCTGCAAAGAATAATCGAGTACAATCAAGCCAGGCATAGCTTTCAACGACCATTAGCTTGTTCAGCAATAGAGATTAAGACATGGGCGCATACGATGAAAATGGAGCTTAATCATTTTAGACATCACATGAAATGATTTTCTGAATTAATAGGGCGGTGGCGGTGTGAACAAGTCTGAAGCGGAAGTTTTGAATTTATTGATGATGTGAAGAATGACAGTAATCACAGTAATCAGCCAGGATTGCTATATCGATTAATAATGGTTTTATATCGGGCCAAACTAAACCACTCGTCGTATTTCCTAACCTCCGCTTGGAAGGATTCTTGGTGATCAGTAGAATCGTAGTACTAGCCCCGCAATTGTTCTGTGCTTTGAGAATAGGCATCTGCCCCAAAAGAAGGTCAAGTTCCGCAACGGAATGTATTACCAGGGTTTTCTTTTCCATCATTTCCCCTCTACTTCATGATAAACTATGTGTGAACTTATCATACTCAAGCGGGTTTTTTGATGTTTTACGCATGTGATTTTATACGAGAAACGAACACATTAACGTACAAACGCTCTAGTCCTGCGCGATGATACGCGCCATCGCGAAGTCCCTGCGCCAGCACATATCTGAAGCGTAAAATGAATGTCACATTCAGAAGCACGACCCGCTGCAATTGGCCTTAACCAGTGTTTTAGTGGGCGACATTGCCTGTCCCGTCTGCAATTGTAGTGTGTAATTCTGTCGGGGAGCCCTTCTTAAACTCTCGAAAAAAAAAGAAAAAAAAGTATTTTCCAGGAATATTGTCCGGTAAACATTTCAGACACCTTTTCGGTTTCAATATCATGTAGTTTTCGAAAATCGGAGGGAATATATTAATCTTTAAATTAGTTTCGTAGTGATCTCATCTTTATTCAAATCAATTAAATAGAACATTACTGGCATGAAAAGACTTACGAAGAAGCCAATCCCGAGATACAAACTAATCGTTATCTCTAGCATTCAAATCGAGTTCGAGTCGAGCTCGTTTCGAGCTCAAATTTCCTTACTATAGTTAGGCCGAAATAAAGAATTTTTTGAAAAGTGGATAAAAATCTGTCATTCTTCTGGAGTTTGAGAAAGCTACTTAGCTCTGTATGGAATCTGTCAAACGGGTTTGGTCGAATTTAAAGCAACTTTAGCAGTTTTTTTTTTTGTGGGATCCAACGGTGAAACAGACCGAAATGTTGAAGAGTTGAACGAAGCAAATATGCGAAAAAACTTAATTCCTCCCAGAGGCAGGATTCGAACCTGCAACCCTTGGGACTCCGACCCAAGTGATCGTACCAGAAATATGTTTCTTTTCGTTATGGAGCAATTTGGGAATTGTTTCGGGGTCAAATCATCAACAGGTCTCCTAACAATGATATACCAATAGGTATTGGACGATGAAACGTACGTCAAGACAGACTTTGAACAGCCTCCTTATCAAGAGTTTTATACGGCCACCGAAAAGGTAAATGTGACAGACATTTTCAACCAAATGAAACTGTCTCAGTTTGCTCAGAAATACCTGGTTTGGCAGACAATCTGTACCTGTGCACAGGGATACCAAAAGGTGCGTTTTTAAATTGTGCTTTAACAGTTGATCTTACTGATTTAGTGCGTTAGGAATACTTTCATGGAATGAACGTTTCCTTTTGTTGGTGTATTCCACGGAAAAGTGAGATCGAAGAAAATGTGTACAAGGTTTTGAGATAGAGTCAAAGTTTAGTTTGATACATTGGTTCGACGAAATTTTTTTCTTTTCGTATGTAAAGTGTAATTTATTGGATTATTATTTTAACGTCATTTTATCACTTGGGAATAAAATGAGAAGAATTTAATATTAGAAAACAAAATTATATTTGGTGAGCTGGTGAGAAATACGAAGAATGATACCAACACTCTCCTCTTTCAAACCTTAATCAAAATTCGCCACTGCGACCAGATAAATCTGAAGGTAATTTTCACTCAGATAAAAAAGCTGTCAATAACACATTTTACAACCGCTTGTCACCGACCTAAAGAAACGGTCATCACCCCGTACCTCCGGAGGTGAGAAAATCGAATAAGTGTGAAGTTCTAGGGGCCAATCGATAGCACCAGACTCCCAGTGACACCCGTCAAAAAGCAGGACACATCAGTAAAGAAGAGAAAAAATTAATTTAATTTCCTTCCAAAACGTGAGTGTTCAATTGATGAGTTTTCGAAACTCTACGCCTACTACGGTGGTGGCGGATGACCAAACGCAAACGAAAGAACAGGAAGATGACTTGCCAGTATGATTAGGTAGATGAACAACGTAGGCTTGTTCTGACAGAAAAAACGTTATTAATCCACCTAACAGTGTGATGAGACATTTCTTATAACTCTTATCACTCTCTTCGGATATTATATCGTTTGAGAACATTTAGAACTTGATGCTTCGCGATGTTTTTGATAACACATACTACATGGGATAGTGGCAGGACTCAGAGAATCACTCAAATCAGCATAGGACAACATCAGTGCTAGAAATCTCAAACCAAATCAATGGGAAGGCGAAAAAATGGCCCATAAAATAGACATACAAACGAATTATTGCTAATGCTCTGTTAATAAAATATCTAAATTCCTCAATCAATGCATTGTGGTGGGAAAACTGATTTTTCTAAAGGGATTATGTATATTGTACTGAACCAAAAAAAAATCGATTTGTTTTAATCGATTTCAAGTTTATACTTTACTCAAATTTCCAACGCGACTGAGAATTAAGAAATCAACGCTTTTTCTTGAAAAAACCCACCATTCAAAGAAAATCAACAGTGCATATTTTTAGACTTGGTTTTATTTCCTATTTAAGAACTATTGTGTTTTTTACATCCTAGATTGCATGATTCAGTGATCGAAACCCAAAACTTCATGAAGTATTTGAAATTATTAAATTAAAATTTGTGTTTGCTATTGAAATTGACAAAATGATTGTATATATAGTATATAGTCCCTTTGGCGATTGTTTACTTTTTTGGTCCCACCTATCAGCATTGAAGTATCGCCCTTACGTTTTTTTTACAATACCAATTTTACAATTGGTGGGGGTTTGGTGAAAATCGATCTAACTGTCCAAACGGCATAATTCCGAAACCGTAATTTTTGAAGTTTTAAAATTATGCAGAATTAATTTTTCAGAAAATAGTAACAAGCAAAAAAGTACCAAAGTCCAAAAAAATCAATTTTTGTCAAACGTAATTTTTTCGAGTTTACATCAAATCTCAATGTTTCATGCATTATAATGTCATTTGGCATCAAAAATACAAATTTGATTTTGAAAATTTTTCATTTCAGTTTATATTGGAATTTGCTGTGTGATTGCACTCTTCAACTCGTAACTCCGGATCCGGAAGTCCAATCAATAAAAAAAAATCAATTACAGCCGATGGGAAGATTGTACCTTTAATTTGAGACTAACTTTGTGCAAATCGATCCAGCCATCTCTGATTAACAGAGGTCATATTTTTTTTCCACATACACACATACTCACACATACATACAGACATGCATACACACACAGACATTTTCCGATCTCGACGAACTGAGTCGATTAGCATATGACACTCGGCCCTCCCGGTCGGGATTAGATCGACGAATTTTAGAGTGAATGAGAAAGGCAAAAACATTTTTAGCAAATGTTGAAATTTATGCATTTTTTGGTGAGCAGTTCTATGTTTCATAGACATTAAATCAATTTTAACTTCGCTTCCTATTAAATAAAGACCCTTATTACAGTACATCTCTACAAAAACGAGATCAATTTGAAAATAAATCTGAGGATTATGATTGATTACAGAACTCTGGAATTTTCTATTGGAAGGTTTTCAGGCAGAAATTTGATATTGATGCTATTAGATAACTGTGAAATCAAGACCAAGAGATCAGTTACATATCAGGACCCCATTCCGACAATTTATCAAAAGTCCTCATGATGTTTACAACAACAGGTTATCAATCTACGGATCAGATAATTGTTATTGTAATATTGAATTAAATCAGTCTGCATCAATAAATTTTCAACTTCAATCCAATATTTTTTTTGGGTGTGGTGGAGGGGGAGGGGGGTTGTATGGTGTTAAACCCCAAAACCTTCTCTTGGCTACGCCGTTGCTTGGAGTTATTTATTTCGCTTTTCATTTTCCGATATGTTTCAGATCGATCCGATGGTTATAAGTTGGAAAAATTACAGTCAGAAGGTTCGCACAAATGAACATTTTTGTACTGATAAGTTATCAAGTTCCTTCCAGACAACTTGGAAGTGTTCGGTGATTATTTCTAGCGGTTGTAGATAGTAAAATGAAATACAAAATTCGTTTTATCGAAATAATGTTTGGCTTATTTCAATGGATTATTACTATATTGAACAATAAATAGGCGACACTAATCAACAAACAACAAGCCATAACTTTTAAAGTATTCAAAATAGATATTTGAAGTCTTCAGTAAAGTTATTCGCAAAAGTAAGAGCTACAAATTTGCTGAAGGCATCATTTCGATATAATCACTTCCAAAAAAATTTGTGAAAATATCTCACTCATAGGGGGATTAATCAACAAAAGCACAATACCAAAAGAAAGGGCATATTGCCTCCATTAAATTCTCCGAAGATACTATTGACCTAAAATAAGCCGTTTTGTCGTTAATAATAGATTACATGTTTTTGGTCATATTTCTGGCTATGGGAAATGATAAAAATCTTTCGTCCGCATTTAATGTTAAATATCTCTTTTGATAATAGTCCGATTTCAACAATCTATAGCTTGTTCGAAAGGTATTCGTTAAAGCTGTCTAAAAACATATAAATTGTTAATCTATATTGTCAATTTCGGCAGATAATTCAAAAAAACTGCAAAGAACGCCATTTTTGCGCATTCAAACATTCATATCTTGGAAACTAAACATCAGAATCAAAAACAAATTAATAGCGTTCATACTGTTTTTTAGTTCTTTCATTTAAAATTGGTTTGGATAAGATCGGTTCAGCCATTGCTGAGAAACACGAATGAGAATTTGTCCGTTACATACACACACACACACAGACACACACACACACAGACATTGTCCCAAATCGTCGAGCTGAGTCGATTGGTATATAAGACTCGGCCCTCCGGGCCTCGGAAAAAATCTTGAAAGTTTGAGCGAATTCTATACATTTCTTTTATAAGAAATGTAAAAAGGAAGAAAAAAAACCTGGAATTTAAACAAGCCGCCCTTCCTCCCCACTGAAATTGATGGCTCATTTCCCCGGAGGGGGCCGAAGATGACTTACTTCCGATGTTTACCCCTGCTCTGATGTTGTGAGAGGTAAGAAGACCACCGGCGCGTGAAAATTGATTCCACCAGAAAAGACTGTGACTTCTGCCGATTTTTCCCTGTGGCCTTTCAAACTGCCACCTTTACCGGTAGGTAGGAGATGACACTCCTTTGGACCAGGTCAAATGGAATGTGCTTGATGACTGCAGAGCTAATAGAGTTTTCATTTTCTTCCTTAACCACTACGGGTGAGAATGCTGGCAGGATAGACGATAGACGGCCATTAAATGTTGAACAAATGTACAAGTGGCTGGGAAAAGGTAAGAAAAGGAAAGGAGCATTCCAGCAGCAGCTTCCGGTTCTTTTTGGGAGGCCACTTAACGACGATGAAGTCGTTAAGAACTTCATCGATGGGAGGTTACTTCATGAATAGTGCTATTTATGATATGTCTTCTTATCAGTACAGGTTCCTCTTGTGTTTATAGTTGGAAAGGGTGCCACCAATCGCTTGAATTGACAATTACGAATGTACTTTTGGATACATTTTTTTAACAAATTCAAATCATCTATTATGGTGGTAAAATAACATTCGTTTTCATAACAATGTTAGTTATATTGGTTATTTTTGGAAAGTTTTCCTTGCAGTAAATAGCGCCGCCTGCGTTGATTGAAAGTTCTGTCAACGAATTTCGACAATACAAATATTTGTTGTAATTTGACAAGTATTTTTTATTATGTGGTTTTTGTTTGAGGCGAAGCTGAGTCAGTTCCTAACCCCAACTGCTGTCAAAATGTATGAACTGACAGCGGTTGTGGTTAGAACCTGACTCAGTTTCAGATTCAAGCGAAATCTCCATTAGTTTATTAGACACGACACAATCTGCTAGCTGGACAGAGCCGTAGATTTGATTGGCCGAAAAAAAAATTCAAAGTATTGAAGTGTTTTCAAGATTTCTGCGCTGCGCTGCCCTGAAAGGAATGCTTAAGTTTCTCCTCGCGCTGTTCGTTCGCGGGACACGTCGGGAGACCATGTGAATTCCCTCCGCAGTAGAGACACTTTTCAACATCCCTTCCACAGGAATTAATTGCCTCATTATTTATAAGTTTGAACTCTACATCCATGTGTCAGCAAGCAAATCCGGGCAATCCAAAGTCGGATCGGAGACAACCCCGGCACATTCAACCCTATTTGATGGAACATATATCCTATATGCCTTCGTAAAAGGCTTGCAGCCAGCAATATCATTTGCCTGGTTTAAGCTATTTACCACAACCCGAAGCTTATCAGGGCGCATTTTCGATATTTCTATCACGGCCGAATATCGTTAGGCCAGAACTCGAGAAATCTTCAATAAATTCAAACACTTTTTGTCTTTAGCTCGCACGAAGATCACGTGAGGGCCGAGTATGGATAAACCTTGAGCCGGGGAACCGATTTTATTTCGACATCCATCTCACCTTGAGATGAACCACTGTCAGGGGAAGTCATTTTCGCACGGGCCTATTGCCTAGTACAAGCTGGGATTATAGGCAACTATGGGAAGCATAGTATTATAGCGCTTCTTAAATTGTGTATATAACGGTATCCAGATGGCTTACTAGAAAAAAAACACTGCTTCGCTTCTCACTGGCTGGATAACGGTAAACGCGCAGAAACACAAAAGAAGGGAAAAAATACTGAACTCTCGACTAGGCTGAAAATGCGCAAGATAACCTTGGCAGCTGATTAGCGCTTCTTTTCAACGTTACACTGCACTTGCACAGACTGGAAAGATCGACCAATCGGTCCGAGAGTCACAGAACGAATGGTCTTATTAGTTGGTGTTCTTGATAGATCGTCATTTATAGCATACCTGATACACAATAGCTCTCTAACGTTATTGGTTCTTGACTGATTCCTATTCTAACCTGTGAGCACCTTGTAGTCCCTGTCTTGTCGACTTGTGCCAACCCGATCCCCATCGAATTCCATTTTCACAGGATAGTTGTCCGGCTTTATCGCAGCATGTCCTGTCAAGATGTGACCACCTTAAGGGGAGCCCATAGACTTCCACGTAAAATACGGTTCCGGATCTCGGGACTGTGCTCGATTTCGCATGCCAACACGTACTTCATTTTGGATGTATCTTCAACCCGTGCTTCACTGCTTCGCGCTTTAGTCTGGCCTCAAGTGTTCTGTGGACAATGTTCATGGCATCGGTGAAGCATCTCGATAGGTTGAAAATCGTGTTCCTACAGCAGGTAAAAAAGACCACCAACGGGACGAAACCTGTTGCGGGCAAATCACTCGATATCTTCACACAGTACTGGAGTCTATCCAGCATGGGCTTGATGAGTCGGATCAGCTTTCCCGGATAGTCGTTCACGTCCCTGATTTTCCATCCATCTCTATATGAACAACACTTTCGGAGGATCTATCGCAAAGGGAAGATTTGGAGGAAGTCCTTCGATGAAGCCGGCCGGATACCTTCCCTCGAATCTCTTTGCTAGTGGCGTCAGTTGCTGGAAGATGACTTGGATTAGTTAAGGCGGTATTAAGGACGGTGATCACAAGCAAGTTTTCACAGTCCAGTGCATATTGGGCAGATAACCCTTTCGTCCACTTCTCCAGCAACTGCTGGGAGTTCAGAATGCTTACTATCAGCCGATGCAGGCAATCGACCAGCTTCTACGGGCCCATCTCCGATACCTTTCCTTCCAACCGATTTGCTCTTCAGTAGGTTCGAGGACATCCTTAACTTCACCTATCGTCACAGGTGACACATCCCTGTCACTTGCTGTATCGACGACTTCGATCACCTCACAGTTGTCCGTAACAATACTCCCAGCCTTACTTCCGCGTAGCATATCAACGACCCAGCTGTTCCAGCTCCCCACACTACTCGTCATCCTGACTCTGCTTCAGTCGGCGTAGTTCTACCTATTGACGGTTGACACATAGCATCTGGTGTTCGCGGTGCATTCTTCTTTTCCAACGCCTGCTGAGATATCCCGTCGAACCATTCTTTCAGTCGGTTGTTGGCGATGAATAGTTTTCTGTCGCATCTTAACCGTCACTAGGAAATGGTCCGAATCGATGTTGGCGCTTCGACAGGTTCTGTCTATCAAAACGTGGTCAATGGGTGCTTCTGTTGGGTCTGGTTACCTCCAGGTGTACCGATGTGAGTCTTTGTCTTTGGAGGCCACTTTCGTTGGTCAGCTGGTGTGCGTTGGAATTTCCCATCGCTGGTTTGTATGCCTCCTCCTGACCAACCTGAGCGTTGAAATCCCCAATGATGATCTTGATGCCATGGTTTGGGCAGCGGTTGACTGACCCGCAGGAAATTGCTGTTGAACTCGATAGCCACTTCTGCACTATTCCCGCCGACGCTGCTCCTCCGCCGACCTTCCTGGGATGACATAACCCTTACAGCGATACGTTTCACCATCTGGGAAAAAAGTTTTACTGGAATGTCTCAACCGTATCTGAGATGGTTAACCTAGTCCATCATCTTAGGAAATGACCACCAAGGGAGGTGAAGGACCCCGAACCCTGAACGACTTCCGCACCATAAGCCTACTTCCGTGCCTCAAGAAGGTTATGGAACGGATAATCTATAAACGCCTTATGAGCTTCTTGGAGGAGAACCACTACCTGGACTAGCGCCAGTTGACCTCTTGGTGCTTTTGGAGAGATACTTCTTCAAGCCCTTGCCAACGACCAACACGCAGACATCGCTATTTTAGACATTGCCAAAGCATACAACACGGCTAGCCGAGAGGAAGCTCTCCGACTGGGGAGTTACAGGAAACTTAGGCAGCTTCAAGAAGGACTATCTTCACGACCGCACATTCCGTGTAGGAATCAGCAATTCAGAATCTTCACTGAAGAAAACGGTGTCCCCTAAGGATCCGTGCTTGCCGTTTCACTGTTCTTGGTCAGTATGAACTCGCGCTTCGCCACCCTTCCAGAGAGTGTCCATATTTGTGTCTACGCCAATGACATCCTTATCGTAGTAATAGGGAAGTCAACGACCCGAGTGAGAATAAAGTTTCAGACTACGGTGAACGCTGTTGGTCGTTCAATCTGGCAGCTTCGAAGTGTTTCATGTTTCGTCGGAATCCGAAGATCGTCGGCATCACACTAGATCGCCGCTTCACCTTCATGCCGTACTCTCGATCTCGAATTGCGAAAGCAAGAAACGGTGAATGCGGACCATCAGCTACCGGCATCCGACTTGGAACAGGAAGATCGTCAGAGGGGCTCTTATTCATAGCAAGATCTACAATGGATTCGAGATTACAAGCCACTACTGGGAAGGTTTCATGACTGTATTGGCTCCTCCGTTCAACGGGACGATACGACTGACTTCCAATCTACTCCCAAGCACTCCAGCGTAAGCCGCCTGTGTCGAAGCCGGTCTGCTCTCCTTCCGGTGGACAGCCGCCAATATTATGCTCCGATACACCCTAAAATATGTGGAGAGGACATCGGGCAACAGTCCGAACAAAACATATTTTGGGAGTAGACCGGTTCGGAACCTCCTCAACTGGTGCGTCTTCATGGAACCCCTGGTACGAAAATCGCCCGTGCACGAACACCAACTTATCTAGATCAATTGGCGCTGGGTCCTCCCCAGAGGTATCCCGTGCTAAGTTCTACCAGCTAATGAAAGATCGGTTCACAAACCACGCCCAGACCTTCGAAGATGCGTCCAAGCTAGTCGTCCGAGGAATAGGTGCAGGCCTCGCCGTCCGCCTCCTTCCAATCTATTCCGTTTTCTTAGCAGAACTCGCAGCGAGTAGCCTTGTGCTGGCAAACAAAACAAATGGCATTTTGACGGTCATGCAGTCCCACTACCTGTCGGTAACCACCGCCCTGGAAGCTGGTACATACCGCCACTGACTACGATTTGTTGGGTTCCTAGTCATTGTGTGATCTGCGGAATATCAAAAATTATTCCAAACTCAATTATCCACAGTATTTTGAAGAAAAATAACGTAATTTATCATAAATGTAAGCGAGGAACCAAAATAAACAGCGAAACAACTCGAAAAATACCGATTTGCTGCAATACACTACACCGTAAACACTTTTCAAATGAAAAATTCATCATTTTGAATGATGAATCGTGCTTAACGTGCTTAAACATGCATAACGAACCATAAATTAAATGGAAACGAAAGTTAATACACTGACAACATTGGACATCAGACGATGATAAATGCGCCGACAAATTTTCGAAGGTGTAATTTAGTGTAGTTTGCCTCTGATCTGGGTAAACAAAGCTAAAACGGTCGATGCAGATGTTTGTATTAGAAAATTTAAGCAATTCATCATGCGCCGAAATTGAAGCAATTCATCAAAAAATATCACGCACGTGAAGAAATTATGTTTCGTCCCGATCTTTCAAGTAGTCATGATGCGAAAAAAAAACAACAGATTGGCCGAATAGACAAAATACCATTTGTGCCGAAAAAGGGCAATGCTCCAAACGTGCCAAAATAATGTCACCCTGAAAATTTCTCGATTATTATCAAGCGTATGGTGGTGTGCTGTCAGAGCTGGGAGGCTCCAAACGTCTCGGTGAGCACACCATCGATTTCTACTGTCCGAACAGGTACGTATACGTGATATTGCTTCGTAAAATTATCACACAGCCTGGTCGAGGTCATTCACTATAGCACGTATCTTGGTAGACATCCGCATCGAGTCTATTTGAGCTAGCTGGAATTTAATCTAAAAGTACCCTGGAATTTAATCTAAAAGCTTTCCCAACACATGTTAGTCCTGTACTGGCTACAGTTTATTTTTGTAAAAAGACTGGTGCCCCGGAAACGGTAGGGTACTCTTTGTTGGAACTCACTGTTTTTGGATCCGGTTCAACATTGAACTCAACAAGAAGTATGCGAGCAAAAAGTTTTTCGGAAAGGACAGGTGGTGAGCCTTCTATTGAAGCGCCTAAAATCATCCTTATGCAGCTAGTACGCAGTACATGATGTAAGTTTATGCGAAGGCCAATTTTCAGTCTGTTTTCAACAGAAATCTACCCCAAAATCTTATCAAGCTTGCCGCCCCGTTTCCTTATTGGCTTCTTACGAAAGGTGCCTGAGTTGTCCACTATATGGATTTATGGCAGTTTATGACGCGCTGCACAAACACGTGAACAGGTGGACAAACCTTATCCAGAAAACAGTCTCTTCTTTGCTATAGTTTGCTATCATAGAAGCAGTCAACTCAATACTTCACCAGGTCTTTGTACTTCAGACACGGCTCGGTGAACACCGTCGATTTCCACTGCAGGAGCGGGCATGTATACGTGCCTATTGCTTCGCGAAACGATCAACGATTTGGTCGAATTCATGTGCTTTAATGCGCATCTTATTTGCCCGAGAGCCTGTTACCTGGATTACAGCAGGCTACTGACAATATTGTATGATTTTGAGTTGGTCCAGAAGTAGACATCTCTATAGGAAGGAAATAGTTATGGAATTTCGAAGTAAAACAAGAGAATATTTTACCACACAATGGAGGATCCAACACGGTCACCTGCAGGAGGTTAAAGGGTAGCTGGTATACTGGATTCATCGGTCCGAACGACTCGAGCAGATTACGAACTGGTCACACAAAGATTACCCACGAACAAACCCAGGGTCAATCCATCATTTGTCCAGTTTGCCAAACAAGACCTACGGTGAAAACCACTTGATCAACTGTCCGGAACCGTATCTTTCACCAACTCTCACTCTCCATCAGGGGCATCCTAGCAAACGATCCAGTGAGCGAAGTAGCTCTAATCTGCTTTTTAAGAGATGCGAGGCTTCTCGAACGTATCTAGAACACGAAAATCGAACGTGCTAAACATCTCTTGCAGGTGATCTAATTTGTGCAATCCCACGGGCCGCTTCTCCTCACTCGGACCGGGTGTAGGGGAGGTTAGCCATGGCTCACAAATACCAAACAACTACGACCACTCGAAGACAACAATCATCACCCGAATCGTGGGCCCTTCGCCTCACCTTCTGTCGGTATAGGAGAGGTCTCCCGTTAACTCTACATTAACTCTACTATACCGACAATGCGAAAGAATTATGAAACGCTACGGGACCACTGGTCTCGCGGCTCACATCTTCAACGAACAAGTTACGACACAGACATTAACTAAATGATACTTGTTAATGCAATGTAACATAGTTTTTTTTCCTTTCTAATGGGTGAATGACCTCATGGTTAAAGCCCATATAAAAATAATTAGCTATTAAGCAATTATTTTAAAAAATATTTTCAAAATTTCTCACACAGACGTGATTCCGTTGAATATTATTCAATTTGAATCGAAAACCACGAGCGCGCCCTGTTATTTTTTGGATTTAGTATCTAGCGACTAACTCGGTCTGTCAGCTACTGATGAGACGAAGTGGAAAGACTAAACTCTAATTTATTGAGTATTTATGCTCATCAGCATAAACGTACACACTGTTAGTGTCTAATCAAACATGGAAATGTAACAGCCAGGTGTAGTGATATCATAACCCATACCACCTTGATCATTCAACGTAAACCCTCCACTAGTAAAAGTCACAGATTCAATTAGAATAAACTTTGTTTGAAACAATTTGAATTGTTTTCAAAACCAGATGTGATATCATAATATATTACATACGTCCCGGTGTTTCCCTGTCCCGCACTTTTCATTTGTTGCCATTCTGGGAAATCCACTGTTGTATTCTAGGTGGGGTCCGCATCCGAGTCATTGGTGAATTATTACTAAATTCTAGTGTCTAGTAGTAGGGTGGTAATCGTATAATCGATACTTAAAAATTAAAGCATTTAACCTAAAAAAAATCCATAAAACTATAATCACTGATAACTGATATTTAACTGTCGTTTTAAAATGATTTCACCAAGCAGGTAGAAACTTGTCGCTAGCCGGCGCTACGATCTCTCTCTCTCTCTCTCTCTCTCTCTCTCTCTCTCTCTATCTTTCTAGTGACAGTGGGTTGAGCACTGTCCCCAACGCGATAATCATGTATTTTTCCTGGGACTTCATCATAGCCCAGGTGATAGCATAAGGATTTGTGCATTAGGCCGGAGTCCCAAGGGTTGCAGGTTCAAATTCTGTCTCTAGGGAGAATTTTTTCACGTAATTGCTTTCGTTCATCGATCTGTTTTCCCCGTTGAATACCACCAAGAAAGTCTTAAATAAAATAGGTTTTTAAAATTTCTCAAAAAAAATCCGCTAAATATAATTTGGATTACAAAAATTAAACAAAGTTTTGTCATATTAACTGCATCTGAGTACACCACTGACAGCCTACCAACCGTTCATTCTAGGCCACACAATCCATAACTGCGATGAGCCCATTTCATATACCGTTCGTTCGAATGAATCGGCAAGTTCAAGTGCGACTACGACGACGAGGACCACGATTTATGTTGGATGCATGTACCTATAGCTACAGATAGGTGTAATAGCAAGCAAACTCCAGCACAGCACAGCAGCCAGCGGAAGTGGGTTAGACAACAAAACCATTCATGTAGCTAACAGGATGAAGGTAATCTATGTAGCTTTTCCCCTTTTATGATCTGAGCGGCTTTGGGGATAAAGTTTTTCAACACCTCATACACTTGCTGCATTGAACCGTTTAGAATAGAGAACCGATCCCCGGTGGGGAGGGGAAGTTTAACGATGTTAACTGCTTGCGACGTGATTTCAGCCCGATTTGAGAAATGGTTCAGTAATAAATTTTGCATGTTGCCAATATACACAGAAACTGGCAAGGAATAAAAATCGCCATAATACATAGCCAAATAGCCTTGTTTATCACATGCTTGATCCTGTTATTTGCTTCTCGGCGGGAGTACTAATAAAATTAACATCAAATTCCATTCATGAATTAAGCGTAATAAAATTCAAAATCGCCCCTTGTCTTCCCCATTACTGTCGGACGTAAAAAAGTTTGAAAAGTCCGACAGCTTAATTTATGTTCAAATTTTAACGGCTCTCCTTCTACCTCCCGGCTGGACTTTCTAACAATGGTATCGATGGTAAAGTGAGCCGTTTACCTTTTACTTCAATTTAGGTCTGAAGTTATGGGGTAACAAAATTCCACTCGTTCTAAATGGCGTTCCTTTAACCTGAATAGTTGTTATTTAGGTACTCACGTCTGTCACACGTGAAAGCGGGGTCAACTTTTTTCTTAGTTTGAGTCAAAGCAACCCCTGTAAATGCAAACATTTATTACCCCAAAGTCATACAACGCCCCACGAGTCGCATCGCAGCAATCCATGAAAAGCTGTTAAATTCAACACCCATCCTTGCGACACACCGGTTGTCACTGTAATTTATGCAATCAAAACGCTTCTGCAATTCAAACAGTTTCTCGCATCCAACGTAAACATCACATGGTCCACTCGAACCCTGGGCAGGATCCCGGGAGCCATGTGGCACTGCTAGTCAAACATTAAATCAGGTGTTGTACATTGTTGGAAAAGTTTGTCAAAAATTAGTCCCATGGGGATTACTTTTGCTCCTGTTCCCCTATTTAGTTGCTGCCAAAAAGGGGAGCCGAATCGCGGCGACACTAGTCAGCTCAGTGCGAACAGCGTCAACAGTGTGTATAGTTTGTTTATAGTAAACATTAGCCATCAGGAGTGGAGCGCCAGTTACAATATTTGAGCAAACGATTTACGGCACACATGGACGTGTGAGTGTGTGTGTTCCCTAACGGTACTAACATTGTGATTCTGATCGACGGTACCGGTCAAGATGAACTCATGGAAAGGTTTCGGATAATGTGCTGTCGAATGTTATTGATTTCCGCATCATCAACTGTAATTGTGCTGTGCTGTGCAGGATCAGATTTCCAGGTTGTTCAATCTTGGACAATCCATCTCCTGTAAAGTGCCTAAAATTTTGGAAACTTTTTGAGAATTCTGCAAAGTCAAATCGCCTAAGCCCGTCTGAAGGTTGCCTGAAAAAAATAAAGAAACTGTATGAGAAACGCCACGGTTCCTGATTTTCGCCACTAGGTGGCGTGGTAAGTGGACAAGTTTGAGATTTGTATTGGAAGTTTTACGCACAACCACTTTGTATAAGAATGCTATATCATCCGCTTTTTGGCATTTCCATAAAGCGATGTCTGACTGATGGTGGCCAGGAGCTGAATGCTAGTAGCGGCTACACGTTAGAATAGGGAACGATCAGCTAACGGCCAAGAAGGGCGAAGCAGGTAGGACAACGGATCCGCCCAGGAAGAACATTGCGGTGTCTTCCAGGATTCTTTGCGGGGAGCAAACGAATCCGGTGATTCGTCACCATCGTCGCTAGGGAGGTTCCAACAAACGAGCCGCGCTCACCTCCCTAGCTAATTGTTAAGGACCGCTGCCGGAGCAGCCAACGTAAACAAGGAGAACTCGGCCGTTGCTTTCCACCCAGCATTAGCAGCAGTGGAGAGTATTAGGAGAACATAAACACGGTAAAATTTAATTTGTTTGTTTTTTTTCCTTTTTGTTTGCTGTGTTACGAAAATCCGAAATTCTATAGAGGCACCTAGGCCGCCCTGAAAAGAAGGGTCCGCCGGGTAAACAAGTGAGCACACCAATACTTACAATATCGAAAACAAAACGTAGTTCTACATTAAAAGAAGTGTGTTATTTCAAAGTACACACTAAATTATCGTTCGAAAGTCGAACTGAAAAAGAAAGCCAAAGTAAAAACGCAAAACTGCAACTCCGCCAAGGGCGACAGAAGACCACGCTACGGTTCAGACTGCCAACAACAGTGCAAAAGAAATAAAGCCGATATCACGTTTCAAACCGTCAGTATTTCAAACTAGCTGCTGAAAGGGAAGGTTGATTTTTCTTGCGGAAGTGTTCCTTCCTTGTAACTCTTTTTCGGAAAGTTTTGCAGTATAGAACACGATTTTTTTTTTAAATGCTGCATGCAAAAACTTCTAAGTCCTTTTAAAAAATTACTCATGAGCCAAATGATCTCAAATATTGTGGAAATATTTAGTCTTCCCTTCCGGCGAAATGTGTAAAATTTCATCGGAATCAAAGATGATCGATAACGCTTTGCAGATTTTCTAAAGAAAATGTTTTCAAAATCTTCACTGATGCGTAAAATTTTTTTCTTTCGATTTGTTTTCAAAGTGAAAAATCAAAATTACTCTAATCTATTAATATTAACAGTACCATTCATTTCAACATCAGTCATGTAAAATTTAGTTAAATTAGTTAAATTTTTGAATAAAAATATTGAAAAAAATTCTCATCGACTCCTCACTGAAAAAATCGATTTTAAAAATTTCAAGTTTGGCACATTTAAGGAAAAAAAAAGTTATTTGTCCAAACTGAGTTTTTTTTTCTCAGCGTATTTTTATCGAAAACTAAACCAATAAAAGTCATGATCATCTCAGAATCCAATTTTCCTAGCATGTTGCCTGGTACATGCAAAAAGTATTAGTAACGAATTTGGTATAGCATCTGGGACTGGACTGGAACGAGACCGAAGGGATTCGTTTAATCGGAGATCTGGTACTAGAACACTTAGCGCACGAACAGACAACATGTTTAATATCGCGATAACCATCACCGCAAGCGCAAAGACCGCTCTCTACGACCCCATTCAACCACTTATCTCCGGTAATTTGCCGAATTAATTGTTTTACCTAATCCATTTTTTTGAAAATTGTAAGCACTGTCTGACTGATATGATAGAATTGGATAGAACCGGCTTCCACCTAAACTCTATTTGCACCTTTTACGTTGTGTAGATCCAGACCGACAATATTTAGTTCTATTGTGATGCATACCTTGCAACTTGTTACCTGTCAGGGTAATAATTTAGCACTTGGTAGAAGTATAGCTATCTTTGCGTACTCGCTTGCAGATATCATTTTCTAGAGAAATTTCGCCGTAGGTGATCTTTGCTCCGAATTGGTTGAGAACTAAATATCCCACAAAAACGGGTATTGGTATCGAGAGAAATTCCGCCGCCGGAAAACTCTCATCACCAGATAGTAGATAATTAGGAACGAGTATAGCCAAAAAGGGATAAGGATTCATGCAAAGATAGTTGTGAAGATATTTAAGTCGTTATGTTCGGCAGCTCTGAATCTGTTAGCGGCAGGTGACAATATTTCTTCAGTTTTCATAATCTCGTTGCCATACGCTTCTCAACATGTCCGACGTATTCTTTCTTTCGTACGATAATCTCGTCCAAAAAAAAAACAAGAAACCATTCACAGACTCTCACATACACATAAACCGTCTAGAATGGACCGGTGATTTCTTTAAACAATGATTTTTCCATAGACAAGCGCCATCGTGGTGTGCCGCGCTTAGTATCTCCTTAGTACCTTTCGGTTCCCAGAAGTATGCCAAGGAATGTGATATTCACTAAATCCTTTCTGTGACGTATTCTCAGATATAGATTGAAATTAAGCAAAGAAAAAAATTGATTTTTTGAAACCGTGATAGTAGTAGACCCCCTTAAGCCATTGCACAATATTAGCATTAATGTTACATTAAAACTCAATGGTAGAATTTACAATGCATTCAAGTTCTACATTAGCATTAAAATGCATACAGACACAGCCGAAATATAGCATTATCGCTTGTGCTATATACGTACACAAAGCTTGAAGGATTAATGCATATATGCTTTACATATGCATTTAGTGCCATTATATAGCGAATATAAAGCCTATATAATGCTATTGTAATGCCGTGGGTTTATTCGTTATGCAATTTCTCGTGAAAATTCTATTCGACATATTTAAATGCATTCGAACATATGCAATATGGCTTAGGCAGCAAAAGCAGCGCACTTGCCGCGCACATTATTCATATCGTGTAGGATGGATCCTACATAACGTTAAGGATATTCATTCGATGCATTAGAAGGGATGCAATTACAGTTCTAAATAGTATTTTACTATTTTTGTTGTTGTTCGTCTTACCAAACAGGAAGCATAAGAAAACGCTGCAAAAACATTGCAGAAAATGATGGCCAATTGAAGCTTTCTAATAGCATCAGTAGTGCCAATATTAGGCTTTCAAATGTGACACTTATTCATTGGTGCTATACAATAGTATTAGTAATAACGGCCTGTCAATCTTTGCACAGTAATCGCACAATATTTCGCCTTTCTGGCATAATATCAGCATTATATCAGAATATAAGGCTTTACGGCTTATTGAGATTGCCCTACATGCAGGGCTAAAGCAGATATTAAATAGACTATTTTATGATGCTTATTGGTAACTTGGGTTTTTCATTTTCGATCTGTGCATTCGCGTCCCCGGATGTTTGAGGCATTCTCCGCGCTGTCTTGTTTATATTCTATGTTGTCAAATGATGACATAATGATATTGATTACCTTTTTATTGAATACGTTATATCAAAGATTTCACATTCTTTTAAGCATGAGCTGTCATTTTAAGTTAGTGCGTAATGTCGAAAATGATCCGGTATACAAAAATGATCTCAATCATAAACACTACCCGAAACTATTCCAAATGACCTTCAGTATTAATACTTCTTAAAGTTATTCCAAATCACCGTAAGGGGTAAGTCGATTATTTTGGCGACAATTTAGATTGATTGGAAAATCTTTTACAGTTATCGGGATGGAACCAAAGTTCCCGCGTAGTTCAGTATGTATATCAGCTTCATATAACGTACCTATTCATTTTAGGTTGAGTTTGAGTGAAATGGTCGACAATTACGATTATCGCCCTCCATATGAGCTAATACAGTCTTTTTTAGTACATTTTCTCTGTTTTTCCACTTCCTAATAATTTCCTTGTGCTTCGCCTTTCTTTGTGCCTTCCGAAGTTCGCTCTTCGTCACTTCGTCATATAGCTCTCACTAAATTACCGGGGCATTTTCGTGCTTGCGAAATCTTGGGCGTAGTGGATGATCGCGATTGCATGTTAGTCTTTGTGCATCATCACGAAATGCTCGAGCGTTTGTATGTTCAGTTGATCGATCGCGTGGGCATTTGTATGTCGCGTGTGCTAGCATGTGTGTAACTTTGCGTGTATAAATTCGATTTTACGTCACCATTTTGAACGCTAAGAACTCTGTTATTGATGAACGGATTACCACCAAACAATTCGGAAACAACTCAAATTAGTTATATTAATTGTATTTCAATAGTTCCAAAGTGAAAAATCCACAACAATAAACAGATCTCGAAAAACGTGAAAATTCCCAATCATGAGTCAATCTATTCCGAGCAGAACCGTCAATAGATAGCACCTAAGTGGCTCTATCAAGTACCAGAAGACTATATATAGAAGTGCGCATATCCGTTTTGTACTATTCGTTGCTAGCTTTTCGAACGCGCTACATCTGGGCTATATCCTCCGAACGGTGCGATAGGCGGGAGAATGAATGTTTGGCAGTTGTCATAATCCCGTACATTGTTGTACCGAATGAATGAATTTTTCGGGAGCCAGTACTTGAGTAAGTTATTGCTGCAGTGAACTTAATTTACGATTTTATGCTAAAAAGATGAAATTTGGTGCATATGTCGAGCTTTTGATTCGAATATGTTCCTTCAACCGAAAGCCCTTTCGAAAGCTACAACAATGAATAAAGAATAATTTTAATATTGGGATAGTTTAATCCCACAGTTGTTATGAGTAACTTGTTGTTCGCTCAAAAATATAACAATCTGAAATTTGAAAAAAGTAATCCTTCGGAAACATAATCCAACACTTTGCAATATTGTAGAAAATCGGAGATTGAAGAAACCCTGTCAACTAGCAAAAGCGGCACCAGAAAGAATGAGCAAATATCTTTTCGTTATTCTGCATCCTTCCAGTGCGAAAGTAATAAAAACCGATGGCACGTTTAGAACCTTCAGTATTTCAAGCTAGCTGCTGAAAGGAAAGCTTGATTCCTTCTCTGTAACTCTTTCTCGGTCGGTTTTGCTGTATAAAATAAGGTAATCGAGCAATTTTTTTTGGAAGGTTTTGCATGAGGAAAGCTCTAAGCCGTTAAAAAAATGATCTCATTGACTATGGAAAATGTTTGGTCTCCCATGACGGTGAAATGGGTATAGTTTCATTCGGATCAAAGATAGTCGATCACGATTCGACTGATTTTCGAACGGATTTTTGCTGAATTTCTCTTCTTGGTCATTTCACCAATACGTAAAATTTATTTCGATTTGTTTTGAAAGCAAAACATCAAGATTACTCGAATCTTTCGGATTTAACATACGTAATAACTAAAGTATAAAATTGATAATTTAACTTTTTTGCGGCGCGAGAATGTTTCGCTTGTTCTAAACATATTTTGATTGTGAATTCCCAATAACCCTAAAATACTCATAGTTTTTTTCAGTAGGGTCTCTCCTTTTGCAGTTTTATGGCGCCGTCGGTACATACAGTTGCTACGTTGAAAAGAATGAACACACATTGTAGGTCACCAGTATTTTCCTTTATGTAATATTGTGATGAAAAGCTTAACTAATTTTGATACATCGACAGACCTTTTTTTCGAATGCAAACTTTAGCAAGAATTTATAGCTATCTTTAACCCAGTGTGCCCATGTGTAAAGACGGTATTTCTGGGAAATAATATCTTCATGCATCTTCCGTAACAGATTCCACTTAACCGTATTGCGACTTAAATGATTGATGACTGTATCGCTGTGTAAGATCGTGTAATCGCAAATCCATTCAATCATAGTCCATATACATGGCGATTGTAATTTGAACTACTTATCACGGGTAATTTGCCGAATTAATTGTTTTACCTGAGCCAATTTGTTGAAAATTGTAAGCACTGTCTGGCTGATATGATGGAATTGGATAGAACCGGCTTCCACCTGAACTTCATTTTCACCTTTTACGTTTTGTAGGAGACGACCCAGGCCGACCATATTTAGGTCTATTGTGATACATACCTTGCAACTTGTAACCTGCCAGGGTAATGATTTAGCACTGGGTAGAAATATAACTATCTTTGCGTACTCTCTTCGTAGAGTGTATTGTTCACGTAACATAATGCTCACTGCTGTTTCTTATAATTGTACATTTTTTCTTGTAAATTTTGTTTGTTTTAGCTTTTGTGAACGATTCTGTTGCTCTAGATAGGTGTGGTTAATTTTGTTTCATATTTCTGTATAATTAGAAAGACCACCGCTCTTCTTTTTGCTGTTAAATTGTTACTGGTCATGCTGGGCAATAGGGTGGAACAAAAAATAGATTCCAGCTCCGAGCAACTTTTTGGGTACCATTTGGGTCCTAGAACATCTGTGCAAATTCTTAGCTTGATCCCTGAAACTATATTTTTGCGCCCACTGTTTAAAGTTTACATGGGATTTTATATGGGAAAATGAACTTTTACAAAATAATTCCTCCAGGAGTCGCCCATTGCTTCCTAAAAATAAACCGTTATGTGGCTAACATAACAAACAACAAAGAAACAAAGTTTCGAAAACTACGAAACGATCTGACGCTTGAGAAAAAAGTTATTAAGCTGAAACCAATTGATGTTCTGACGATTGATAAAATATTCATTTTTTCTAGCACCACTGTTGTTGGTTGCCCAATTATATGTAATTTTGTTTTGAACTTCTCTTAATGTGTCTAAATCATTTATCTATACTGTTTGGTCACTTCTCCAGAGTTTTGAGGGATAAATTGAGTCTACTTTTGTACATAATAAGAGAAAATTAAAGATTTTGAATGTAATTCGATCGTCAGCAGCAGTGATGCTAAGATAAGTAAAATTTTCATTAACATTCAGGGCATCAATCGGTTTTTGCTTAATAACATTTTCCACAAACATCAGATCGTTCCGTAGTCTTCTAGACTTTGTTTTCTTGACAAATTCCCTATAAAAATCAGACATATATTTATTTTTAGGAGGTAACGGGCGACTCTTGGAAGAATTAATTTGCAAAAGATGTTTACCCCATACGAAATCCCATGTAAACTTTAAACCGTGGGCGCAAAAATATAGTTTCACCGATCGAACTAAAAATTTACTGAGTTGTTCTGGGAGCTAAATGGGACCCAAAAAGTTACTCGGAGCGAAATTTTATTTTTTTCATATAACTATGTCCCACTCTACTGGGCAAGGGCGATGATAGCTATGCGGTGAGTCGGTATTTTTACTTCCCCAGTTAACCGCAAAGTATCCAAAGCGCCCACCCCTCTCGCTGTAGTAGCATTACCGAGTCGGCGAAGTATAGGAGGAAATAAAAGCGCGGTAAATTATAGTTTCGTCGTTTTGTTCCGAAATTCAGGTAGAAGCATCTAGGCCGCCCTGACAAACAGGGTCAGCCGGTCTTCGCAAGTAGAGTGGACACCCTTCCTACTTACAACCTTCCGTAAATGTTGCACGTCTCGAATACTCGATCTAAGACGAATAGAACTATACTCTGATGCGTCTAGATCTAAATCAATGGCCTATGGGATCCACTTTATTCGATGGATCACCTCTGCAAGGATAAATGTAATAACTGGCACACAAAACTAAAATAGTTATTTTAGTCCGACGCTTCGCCCTGGCTCAGACAGGAATATAAAGTAGTTTGAGGCCTGTGACCGCTGGCTTTGGTAGTAGGAAGCAGACTTGAAGACGACTCCTTAGAATTTTGAAGGCTTCGTTTATGCACTTTTAGACACTTAAAGGCAGAAAATGTTGTTGTTGGAATAATTTTTTTAATTAGGGATAGGCATAGCGCCTTGCGATTTGCATTTTTAAAAATCAGCGAAATTAAATGCATTTCTTTCCATCAAAATAGAAATTCGTAATGCATTTTGCGTGGCGTGTAAGACGTCAAAACCCTACAAAAAATAGCCCTACATTCAACAAAACATCGAACAAAGTGGATCAGCTTAGAACGATTGTTAAACAAACTTTTCTGCGAGGCAGTGCAGAGTTACCCCATATCACTAGAGTTTCCGGTCATGTCGCCATGGAACGTTTTGTCTAGTGGATATGGTAGTTATTTTTTAATTTTATTATTTTTTTAATAATTAACAAGGACCTAGATTGTTTGTACCGAGGATAGATACTTCCGGACGATCCCGATTCATGATGGCGCGAGCGCGGGAGTTTGTAGGTTGACACTTGAGATCGTGTTGGTAAGTTTATGAGTGCTGAGATTTTCACCTTATCACCGGGGTGTAATCATGTTTGCGAGTTCGTAAGCTGCTTGGAAAATCGCGAGGGGCTCTAACGTTTGTGCGCTGACGTGATTTTGTAACGTGTGTTCTTGAATGGTTGCGCGAACCGTGAGTCTGATATTAAATTTTCAGTGCGCGGTTTGAATTCTGGCAGAGAGTGGGATCGTTTATATCGATAGGGTTCCCGGTCATGTTGCCATGAGACGTGTTGTCTAATAGGTATGGGCGTATTTTCTTAAATGGTCCAGCTGAAGGCATGGACCTAGGCTTCTAGGATCAAGGATAGACTTTCAGACATGACCGATTCGTAATCGCGTGCACGATGGCATTTTTGTGGGTTCCCGCTGAGACCGCGTTTGAGAATGTGTGAGTGTTAAGACGTACACTATCACCATCTTTGTTGACCCAGCTGAAGGCGGGTGTAGAATGGCAGTATAGGACTCGAAAAGAAGAAATAAAAGACAATATATGAGAGACGTAATAGATTAGATAGGTACAAGATACAGCTGAAGTTATGATCATCACATGAGACATACATTAGTACTTCAAACACTACTAATACTTGAATAGCCAATCACCACACATAGCACATCCTTTCTCAATTATCTATTTGTTACTGGTTGATTGTTGGTTATGAGCTGGTGAATAGAGGAAAGGTATAGAACAGACAAAAGGCTCATATCAGCCCTCCCGGCCTCCCCGACACACCACTATCGAGGCGTATTGTAATCAACATCTTGAAGCGGGCTTCTTATATAAATCAAATCCTCAGTAGTCATAATGTTTGGTGGAATATTAACATGAGAACTAATTAACCTCTAGTAGTAGAACTTGGTGCAAATAAAAACTAAAAAGAGCGAAGGTCCTTATATTTAGATAACTCTATTGAATATATTGTGGCTTGATGATGTTTACAATACCGTCAATCCCATCAACCTGCGAGAGGGCTTTTCTGCGAGGCAGTGCAAAGTTGATACAAAAATGGAAATTAAATGAATTTTTTTATGCAAATTTGTTATACATTCCTAGAGTGATCTGCCCCTAGCATAGCGCAGTTGATAAATCGATTAGCTTGTACGCAGTTCACCTGGGTTCGATTCTAGACCCCGCACATTTAGGGCTAATAGTTTTCCTAAAAAGATTTTTCTAACCCGATAAAAGAGGAGAATGCGACTTTAAGGTTAAAACCTCTATGATCGAAATAAAACAAATTTAAATTTAACGTGTATGCTTTGAAGAATAGCACTGAGCTTATCGTCACCAAGAATAGAATTGTTGGAACTTATCCAAAAAAACAACGGGAGTTGATAGAACTTCCGGAATCATTTATACCCTCTATTTGCAGTATCTTGGCAAACCGTCTGCCATATGAGAATTGGAGGTATCCAATTGTGTGCACGGTTTGGCATAGATATGGTTTACGGCCGCCAAGCAGAGATCACATTTAGTACATTCTAACCCCTTTGAAGCCGTACTTTATTCTATGAAAATACGAAAAACGTTATGTATACAATCAAGTCGCTTTTTTTCAAACGTGTATGAATTATTATAGGCCAACAATAAAAAATTTTGAGTTGTTTTCACGATATTTCGAAAAAAGTGTATCACATGAGTGAACTTTTCTATGTAGAACTGCATTCACACTACGAGTTAAAACATGTTTTAACGCTATCTTGATGACATTTTCCTTGTTGCTAATTATTATAACGTGTTTTAACTCCGTAGTGTGAACTCTGTAAGGAGAACGTTGTTGTGCAACTTACAAATAAGTACTTTCATCTAATCAGTAGTTGGCCATGAAATTGAACAAAATCTCATACTATGTTCACACTACAGAGTTAAAACATGTTATAATAATTGGCAACAAGAAAAACGTCATCAAGATAGCGTTAAAACACGCTTTAACTCGTAGTGTGAACGTGGTATCAGTCTAACAAAGTTTCCGAGGCAGTTTGTAGCGCATTTTGCACATTTTCAAAAGTTTTAGAATGTTATACTACGTTCACACTAAAAGTTAAAACGTGATTTAACGCTATCTTGATGACATTTTTCTTGTTGCTAATTATTATGTTTCAACTCTGCAGTGTGAACATGGTATTATATAAAGGTAAAAATAAAATTTGCTAACGAGTTGATCCGAAGCAACTCCTGTGGATTGCATGTTTACTAAACTTTGACATTTTAACGTGGAAACGAAACGCCAGTTTCAAGTGGGCTAAAATTAAACCCAGCCACGGCAGTAGTCCGTCTAAGCACCAGGTTAGAATTATAATGTTCGGAAATTATGTTCCAGTGGCGGTCCCTTCCTCCATCGGTAACCTATCCCTTCCAACGTTCACTTTATTCACTGTAACAGCAGCGAGCGGTCCTGCATAGACGGCAACAGTATGCCAGTTGTCCAACCGCATTTCCATAAAGTACTTAATTCTGGTTTGAAACTCTAAATTAGCGCGGTTGACACCGTCAACCAGACCGAAGTCGACCGGTCGTCAGCAAACACGGTCTCTGTTTGTCCAACAACGGGGAGATCTGTCCGTAATGTGATGACGGTGTGCGAGTTACCGAGGTAATGGTTGAAAGATCATTTACGTGGCACTGTTACTCACGCGTACAGTATTTTACATGTGTCATATTAGAATTTATTCTGAAAACTTCAAATTTCTAATTTGTGCCAGAACAATTTTAATTCAATCCAGTAAAACCACAACTTCCAATCTCCATAATCACCTTTCGTTAGTTCGTTATCGTAAAGCTCGGATCCCGTACCCTCCCGAGGGAATTAGCAGGCCATAAATCGCCCCCAGAAGCACCGCCGTACAATCAACATCTTAATCAATTTGCATAAAAAATTAAAACTAACTCAAGTTCATTCGTTTGGTTGGCTGGCTGGTTGGCGGAACCGACCGGAATTTCCACCCAAAAATTGAGAAGAATCAGACGCGCCAACTTTCGGACTATGACAAACCGTTCGTCCGTGTAATGAACTGCTTCAAACTCCAACCACCCACCCGCCCACTCGAACAAACTTCCCTCTGTGCGAAGAACCATTTGCGCCGGGATCCGGAAGAACAGTTGTTAAAACGAGGAGTACTCGAAAGTAAACATAAACAATCAACATTAAAAATCAGTGAGCCTTCTAGCCAAACCGTCGCAAAGGAACGCAATTCCGGTGGACTTCGGAGCACGAGCAAAAGGAATGTTTAATTACCTTCCTCCGTGAAGTTGGTTCGGCCGAACGATTTGAAGCAACCGGAAGAAGGTACGCTGCTGTACCTTCACCGTCGTCGGATTTCTGAGACGCGCCCGGAGGCGGATTCGTGATTTTTATTGCTTTCAGATAGACGCATAAATTTTGCTCGGCGAACGCCGCTTTGGTCTTAATGCGGGGGTGGATGACTACGGTGGGATCAGGCTAGAAAGGATCGCATAGTTATTTAATTAAAAAGTTAAATAAAAAGTATACACACAGCCGTTCGCAGCCTATTGGATGACGGAACGATTATGGCGCGTTTCGGGAGGTTGTTGTAAGACAGCGAGACGATAGTCGTTTGCCGTGGGAGACAGGTACTTGAGAGATTTATTTAAGAACGGGGGTCATACCGAGATTGCATTTGAAATCATGTTATCAACAAAAATCAAAGAATAACTCAATGGTGCATATCACTCTTATTAGCGTTCTTTGTGTTCCAGGCAAATAAGGCATGATATGCATTATTATGTTGATACATTTACCGGTTTTTCTTAAGTGTGGTGATTTTTCTAGTATACAGAGTGGCTCTATAAAACGATCCCCTAAAGATTTTTAATAGTTTCTTTATTTTTTCACCTACGCCGTTTTTGCACTCGGATGATTCTAAGGCACCACGATATTTGATATATGAATCAGATCACTGGAGGCGTTTTCAAGAATCTGGCGAAGGAATGAACAGTATAGTGCCTTCAGACCATGCGATTCCTTGAAGTTTGTACCAATTTTGAAAAGAAAAACCGAAAAAATCCGGTATCGTTACAAAATATTGCGAATAACAAGGGTCCTAAGTTATTGCCTTGTGGACCACCTGATTTATTCGAGAACTGCTGATGATATGCTTCTCTTGTAAAAATTTTCCGGTAAGATACGATTTCAACCAGGTCACGAGTTGAGAAAAAATTCCGAAGCGATAACTTGTGAAGAAGTCTCCTATGATCTATTTTATCGAACGCTGCCTTTAGATCACTATAGATGACACGCATCTGTCCTTTGGACACAAAACTCAGCAAGTTTGTTGTAACTGATCTCCCTGGCATAAATGTATGCTGATCGAATGAGATGTAATTAAACCCAGTTCTTTGTGTTACCAGAGGAGAGTGGATGTGGCGGAATCGTCGCACGAATAGTATGTAAAACAAAAAGTGCTCTTCCAACCTGTTTAAGACGCTAAGTTTAGAGGTGTTTTTGAAAAACACGGAGCAAGTGAGATACAAATTGTGTTTGTTCTGTTTAAATGAATGCAGTAAAATTAGAACATTCCCGGAATTTTACACATACAATTTGTTGTTGGCAAAGTTACTAAAGGCAGTTCTACGTGGATTGCCACCATTCACTGTAGAAGCTGTCAAATCGGAACTCAAAAAGCATAGTTTAGAACATGCAGCGGTGCCACTACCCTCAAAATATACCAAGACCCGCTTCACAACACTGCTTCGCCTCACTGCTGTAGCAGTACGGTATCTAGTAATTCGGACAACGATTCCCAAGTATACAGTAGAACAACTCATCACTCACTCTAGTATCTGAGGTCATCATCATCCTATGTACCTGTAGCACACAAGCAGAACATTCTGGACAATAACTAGTTAGATACACGAATTGTAATAAATTCCAATAATTTGGCACCAACTTTGAAGAGATTTGCTCAACATCTGATATAGGAACTATTCGAAGCTTGAAAATGCTTAGTAATAAAAATAGTTTTAGTTATATAGGTTGTGTATTAGACTGCCCAGAAAAATAGTTAATTTTTGAAAACTCAATCGGCCCACCCCTGATTCGATTCCTAGTCTCACCAGGAGCTCTTGCACCAAATTTGAAGCAAATCGGACAAGTCTAGCTACCGGACCAACGTGCCTGAAGTTTGTATGAGATTTTTCGACAATTTACATGGAGAAAACCCACTAACTCGCATTTTTGCCGCTGGGTGGCACTGTATGCATCGAATTATCACTGTAAGTGAAAATAAGAAAGATAATTTAATTGTCTACAACTTTGTCGAAGACTGCTAGTCAATCCGGCTTTGGTAAAAGAAGTTATTAAATTTTTAACGAAGTGATGTCTGAGTCAGTTTTCCATGGGGCCTAGCAGTGCAAGGTTGTGTATCAGTACTCAATTCCCACGAACTACACAAATTTGTGAAATAACAGTTAGGTTTAGCTCAATAGTATGTTCAGAAGAATTACACCACATAATACGAGTTATGTTTTGGTTGGAAAATTTTAGTTCCAACTGTGACCGCATAGAGGGCGCCAACACTAACTTTTCATAGAAAAGAGATAGAATATCAAGATGTTCGGGAGAATTATTGCAAAATGCTTGTTCTACAACTTTGTGGAAGACACCTAATTTCTATCTCTCTCCGTTGAAAAGTTAGTGTTGGCGCCCTCTATGCGGTACAATGTGGAACTAAAATTTTCTAACCAAAACATGACTCCTATTATTTACTACAATTCCTCTGAACATACTATTGAGCTAAATCTAACGGTTATTTCACAAAAATGATTAGTTCGTGCGAATCGAGTACTGACGCACAACCATGCACTGATAGGCCCTATGGAAAACTGACTCAGACATCACTTCGCTAAAAGTTTAATAACTTCTTTTAACAAAGCCGTATCCACTAGCAGTCTTCGACAAAGTTGTAGACAATTAAATTATCTTTCTTATTTTCACTTACAGTGATAATACGATGCGAACAGTGCCACCTAGCGGCGAAAATGTGAGCTAGTGGCTTTTCTCCATGTAAATTGTTAAAAAATCTCATACAAACTTCAGGCACGTTGGTCTGGTAGCTAGACTTGTCCGATTTGCTTCAAATTTGGAACAAGTACTCCTGGTGGGACTAGAAATCGACTCAGGAGTGGGCCGATAGGGGTCATTTTTTTTCCTGTCACTCTATTGTGTATCAATAAACAATAAATAAAAAGAAACTCAAAAATTTAGATTAATATTAATGAGCAATTTATCAAAGATACACTTGAAATGTATATCTTTGATTCATAACAAAAATCCATTATTAATAATACAATTTAAGTAAAAAACTAGGAGTGGGCAATGACCATGACATAACCGTGGTGTTAACGTAGGACGTAGGGTTCGTTGGCGTAACTGACTACGTTTCCTGCCAGCTCCAATATTTTGACGGCGAGATATTCCATTACGGCCGCAAACTAGCTCTAGTGTAGTGTACCTTTCTCAGCAGATGGTGTACTCGACCGACAGGAAACTGGAGACAGGCTGGAAAAGAGGCGGATTTTGGTTTTCCCTTCACCTTTCCTCCTTTATCGCACCCAGATATAGCGAGCGTATGTATGGTGTAGCCAGCACGAATGTAACACATGAACGATATCGCACTCGCATCCGACCCCCGGTTTTGTATTCAGTTCAGTTAACGTTCGAAGCCAAATGGGCTGGCCATCGAATGATATCAGTTTACCTCCATTGCCGTGTAATTATTGGGAACGAATCACGAACTGGCTTCGGTCGGATGGTTTATAATCCGGGTTTTCGTTGTGTATGCTATTTTCTAACCATTAGAAATACAAATAATTGGATAGCAGGTAACGACACAAACTGATTCGTGCACAGCTCACAAATATTTGTTTTTCGACGAAAACTTCTATTGATTCTTAATGTTTGACAGCTGAAGTTGCCGAGCTGTTTTTCAACGTCAATTATTAACGCTGTAATGAACGGAATAAATAGATGTTTCCAAGACCTGTTAGGAAACATTCTCAATAATTCCGTAAAGGATACGATTACCATAAATTACGATAAAAATGGCTTTGTAAATGCAGCTATTGGCTGTGATTTGATTGGTGGTCTATAGTTCAACGATCATAAATTTTGCAATCGAATGCAATTCCAATTTTCAGTGTTGGTATCGGTAACGAAAAATATTGAAAAATATTCTTTACTTCATAGTCGAACCCTGAAAAGGGCTGATAAAAACGGAATAACAAGTTTATCTGCCGCCCCTATCCTACGTTGAAGGGGTTTGACGGTATTGCAAACATCATGAAGCACATTCCGCGCATCAGTGCTGAAGAACCTCTGACAGACAACAACTTTAAGATGGTTATTACATTACGCCTCGATAGTGGTGCATCGAGGAAACCGAAAGAGCTTATGGGCATTTTTATGTTTTGTGTTTTTACATACTCAGCGCCTGCACAAACTAACGATCAACCATTAGCCTGTGCACGCTGGCGTGGCCAACTGGCCGGTTGACGTGGATTGCCTTTTGTTGTGGGCCATGTTTCCAAACATTGTTCCACAGTTTAATGGCGGCGTTGGTGGACACGGCTCGCAGTGGAGGTCATTGGGTGTCAATTTATCGATCGATTTCATCATCGTGCACAGACTAATTAAAAAATTAATCTAAAAATTGTAAAAATAGAAGCCCATTAGTCGTTGTGTTGTAATAACTGCGGTTTTTAGTAATAGTGTACAATTGTCATGTGCTAGTCAAATGTCTATCTGTGTATGTGGTCGTCTGAGTATTTGTGACAACTGGGTCGGGGAATGGATGTAGAACTGACGTATATGGTGGAATAGTCGGTAATCCTTCCTAGGATTCGTTGGTCAATTTTTCCTGTGTTCAATTCGTGCATTCGATTCGATTCATTCGGGAAGATCGAATTGGATAAATTAAGGTGCGATTAATTTACCAACGTACGCGAATCATCCATTTGCGATCAGCGTAGCCTGTAAAAATTCTAACAGAATTCAATTGTCGCTAATGATAAATAAGTTCCTTAGTATTTTTTTCTGCACCTCTAGTAGTTTGCTTTTCTACTATACATCATGTATACCAAAAATTAATATTGGCCAATTTTTACGCTTCCACTTAATCTCTTTGCATCTTTTACCTTCATTCGGAATGATATATTTCATTTTATTGCTATGTCTTAAATTACATTCAAACGATCACTCACTAACACAATCAATTGCATATTCTCTCATCTACACTCACAAACTTTTTCATTTCAAACGTACAAACGCTCGTGGCCTTCGCGATAACTCAAACTTGGTCACAAACGTGAACATGCAATTTCAATCATCCACACGTACTTAGGCCCATGATCTCGCCAACATTAAAACACCCCGGTAATCAAGTGAACGTTGGTGCACCTATACACTTACAACGCGTTAATCCACTGTTCGCGCGTCCCATGGCGACATGACCGGGAGTCGGTTCCGACAGCATGAAGTACTATGTTACTTTACGCTCGTCCGTACATTCCGTATACTCAGGTGATTCGCATTTCTAATGCCAAAAGATCCTGACTCCTGCGGTAGCAGACACAGAGTTAAGTCGCCTGTAAACTCTAAGCTTGCTCATATGACACTTTTAAACCCTTTTCTAAACTTTCTTGCTTCAACTCCTTGCTCTCTTTTGAGTACTATGGCTCTAAATATTGAAACATATGCTTCACTTTCCAGTCCCTTGCTAATTGAATGTCGTAAAAAACATAAAAAAATAATGTTGAGGAATAACTCACTCTCTTCTAGCATCTGAACCGTACACTAAAAATTAAGTATCATATTCACGCACAGTGGCGGGTCTTCGAACAAAAGTCGGACAAAATCAAAAATGTTGCTTTATCAGACTGAAAATCACATGTTATTTTAATTTTGGGGTACTGAGTGAATTTGGATTTTTTTTACTGATTAGTTGTATCAGTACAATCGTGGTAATTGGATAAAACTACCCAAAATTTCTACCTAAAGTGTTCGTTAACTTTTTATTTAGTTGTTATTCGGCGCTAATAACCATGCGCCTTCATACCAACAAAAATTTAAAAATGTCGTTTTTAAAACTCTTGGTCCAATAAGGGGCAAAACCAGATCTTGAAAATCGAAAATAATATGTGAGCGTTTCGAACTATTTCACCAGATTGTACAGAACAGATTTGTGAAAAAAGAATTTGGTATCGGATCACTTAAGATAGATTTGTAAAATTAATTCAAAGCTCGTACCAAATTTGGCAAACATGTTGAGATAATAAAAAAAGCTTCTTAAACTTCTTTTAAAATGAAACTAGGTGTGCTTAAATTGAATCAAAATTCAAAGAACCACATGCATTTGAAATGAACATATTGTCATTTCGAAAATGAAACTGGATAAATGAATTTCTTGACAGCGACGTTTAAACAGCTATTAAAAAATCTAATAAAAAATATCAATGTTTGAAACATGACTTTCTTTGGTTTCGTACGGCCTCCGGGTCACTGTGTCACGGTATGCTCGCGATCATCCAAGAACACGCGCGAATATGCGACACACGAACACACGGAAATTAATTTGAATATTTATATACGCGAAGTTACATACACGTTAGAACACGCGATCGAACATGTTAACATACAAACGTTCGAGCCCTTCGCAATGATACACGCAATCGTTAAGTCCATACGGTCGCACATATTTGAACCGTACAATAAATATCACATTCAGAATTACCGCCAGCTGCAATTGGCCTTAAACAGTATTTTCGTAGATGACATTTCCCGTCTCAACTGCAATTGTAGTGAGTGATTCTGACGGAGAGTCCTGAGAACCTAGCTCTACAGCTCCAGTAGGACATTACGTGGTTTTTATCCATGATTTCGGGAGTTTGTCACGATTTTCGTAAACTGCTCATGTTACGAAATTGTGATATCGTTTTCAAGAATTTAGGAATAGATTTTTTTTTCGAATGGACAAACTAGCAAAAAGTTTTACGAGCAACAATTTTTAACTTGATTGTAAATTTTAATATATAACGCATCGATTCGCCTTGATTCGCGTTTTGCATTGCTGTGGTTGACAGAATGATGCTTTGAACTTATAGCATTTTTCGTACTATCAATTTAGCATGGACGTAACACAGATTGTCCATTCTACCACGAACCTCTCCGGTCAAACCAATTAATATCACGAGCTTATCTCCCCAGCTCATCTTTCATCACAATATACGAAACCTTTTAACCTGAAGATGTGCTAAACTCAATTTTCCCAACCTTCCACGGAGCCACCTCCCCCATAGCCGAAGGTCAAGAAAATTGCCCACCACGTTCGGTCAGCATTGCTTGAGGTGAAAGTGGACGACCACTTCCGTACGTCATCAACACATAGGAATGGATTGTGAGTCGGTCGGTCGGTCTGCCGAAACACGCTGACCCGATGGACAAGGTAAAAACAAACAAACGATTCCTCTCTCGGTTCCACTCACTGCCCTTAATGTTTATTGCATTATCTTGTATTTTATGACTAAAAGCTTTTACACCATCTCCGTTTTCTTACCTTTTCGAGAAAACACCGGAACCTGACCAAACAACAGCCACAGGATGTAACCAGAAAAAAAAATTTTCTTCGTGAGTGAACTCACGGACATCCTTAGGATTCTGTTTGCTATTTTCGGGGTGCACTGAACTACCCTCGAAGAATATTCGGTCGGATTCGTGCAACTAACCAAGATATTTTATCCCAGAACGTTTTGAACGGTCGAGTAAACACTAGTTATGAGGACTATAAAATGTTTTAACCTCTCTCCCCCCCCCCCCGTCACTAACAAAATGCTGTGGCAATTCTTGTTGTTTACCCTCCATCTCAACTCAACATCACCTTTCTAGTGTGAAAACCACCGCTTTGTGTTCTGGTGACCATCTCTCGTCTCCCCTTCCCCAGCACTTTTTTCGCCCTCAGTTTCGATTTGGTTGAAGGTATCTTTTCTCTTAATTAAATAAATAATTCACCATCCCCTATCATTTTCCCTATTAAAGGGAATTTCGTTAATGGTCACCTTTTTCTACTTGAACCAGTTTGGTCCACCCACTCTCGGTTGCTGATGGAGAAATGGTGTGCTGACTTGGAATAAACCATTCCTTTCTCCATCCCCAAAAAAAACTTTCCTCTTCTCGTCACACGGTGGCAGTGAAAATGGTGGCAAAAGGTGAAAGTGTTTATAGTTTTACGACAGCTCGTTGCGAGAAAAACCACTGGGAAATTAAGTCTGGTCGAGCCATCTCGGGTAGAAGTGAGGTACGGATTAAATTTCAGGTTCATTGGAAAAGGTGTCTGGCGGGGACTCGTAGTAGATTTGGTTGGACAGAACTAGAAAACCACACAATAGATTATTTTTGAGTGCTACTGACTGGGAATGGTCTCTACTACACCTAGCTACACCGATTCGAACACGAAAGCTAATTAAAGCTGAAGAGTAGGGTTCGTTGTTTTGAGATGGAAAATGAGGTAGATTAACTTTTTCCGAGTCGGTCGGTCGGAGGGAGATGGCTGCTCATTTCACTTGAAATGAAAAATAGTGAGGTGATATTTTACCCAGATTTTTATGGAGAGTGTAGGGATTCAGTAGGCGTACTGGTTTCACACAAACAAGTTTGATGGATGAGTACACGGTTTGTGAAATGTAGTCAAATCAGCGTATAACTCAAACAAATCGCTTTCCCAAAAAAAAATTGTGATGTTTGAAATTCATGAATTTTCAATAGTTCAAACACATCAAATATTTGTGTTAGCGCAGGGATGCCAAATAATTTTTCAGAAAATTTGTTTTACCTAAGAAAAAACTGGAATTGTTTGGATAACCCAAATTTGTTCAAAGCAACTATATTGTACACTAGGGTGACAGGAAAAAAATGACCCCTATCGGCCCACCTCTGCGTCGATTCCTAGTCCCACCAGGAGTACTTGCACCAAATTTGAAGCAAATCGGACAAGTCTAACTACCGGACCAACGGGCCTGAAGTTTGTATGGGAATTTTCAACAATTTACATGGAGAAAAGCCACCAGCACACATTTTCGCCGCTAACTGGCACTGTATGCATCGTATTATCACTGTAAGTGAAAATAAGAAGGATAATTGAATTGTCGACAACTTCGTCGAAGACTGCAAGTAAATCCGACTTTGTTAAAAGAAGTTATTAAACTTTTAACGAAGTGATGTCTGAGTCAGTTTTGCATGGGGCCTATCAGTGCATGGTTGTGTATCAGTACTCGATTCACACGAACTAAACATTTTTGTGAAATGATCGTTAGGTTTAGCTCAATGGTATGTTCAGAAGAATTATAGTAGATAATACGAGTCATGCTTTGATTAGAAAATTTTAGTTCCACCTGTTACCGCATAGAGGGCGCCAACACTAACTTTTCAACGGAAAGAGATGGAAAGTTGGTGTCTTCTACAAAGTTATAGAACAGGCATTTTTCAGTATTTCTTCTGAACATCTTGATACTCTATCTCTCTTCTATGAAAAGTTAGTAGTGGCGCCCTCTATGCGGTCACAGGTGGAACTAAAATTTTCTAACCAAAACATAACTCGTATTATTTATTATAATTCTTGTAAACATACTATTCGGCTAAATCTAACCATTATTTCACAAAAATATATAGTTCGCGGGAGTCGAGTACTGATACACAACCATGCACTGCTAGGCCCCATGCAAAACTGACTCAGACATCACTTCGTTAAAAGTTTAATAACTTCTTTTAACATAGCCGGATTTACTAGCAGTCTTCGACAAAGTTGTAGATAATTAAAATATCTTTCTTATTTTCACTTACAGTGATAATACGTTGTATACAGTGCCACCTAGCGGCGAAAATACGAGCTAGTAAGTTTTCTCCATGTAAATTGTTGAAAAATCCAATATAAACTTCAGGCACGTTGGTCCGGTAGTTAGACTTGTTCGATTTGCTTCAAATTTGGTACAAGTCCTCCTGGCGGGACTAGGAATCGACTCAGGGGTGGGCCGATTGAGTTTTCAAAAATTCATCATTTTTCTGGGCAGTCTATTGTACACCTATGTTCGTGAATATTCAGAGTAAAATTTAACTCGGAAATCATTAACGTCATTGTCGAGCGGAGTTGTAGCGAATTTCAGTGACACAATGTCGTAGAATTCGTTCGAGGTCACATTGAAATTAAAGTAGGAAGATTTGACTTGGAGAGTGGTCATGGAAATACGGAACCGGCGCTCAATTTTTCCCTATAGTCCCTACTGGCATTAAGAGAAGAGAAAATTAAGGATGTAATAAAGTCAGCAACTGGTGACTTGATGTAGCGTAAGCAGTAAATTTGTCGCCGGAGAAGTTCAAACAACTGAAAAAAAATGTTTCATTTCGGTACCGCATCCTATCGAAAGGCAGCTAGCTACCAAAGTTGGTTTGATGTAATCAATCAGTTGATAAGGAATATGGCCGAATGCGGCTAGAGAATCATGATAAGTTGATTGCATTCGTGAAACCTGACTGATTGAATTTAATAATTTTGAAAAATAAAAAAATTTAAAATTTGAAGATTTGAAAATCTAAAAATTCTAGAAATTAAAAATTCAGGTCTTGAAATTTTTTAAAATTTATTTCAAGGAAGTTAAAAATTTCAAAATCTAGGGACTTCAATATTTCAACAGTTAAGAACTAAATAATTTAAAAGTTTAAAAAAATTATAATTTCAAAAACCTTAAAATCCATTTTTTTTTTAAATTTGGCTGCTTAAGATTTAATAACTTTTAGAAATTTTGAAATCTAAAACTTGTAAGTACTCTATAAGTTAAATTATACGGGAAAAGCTAGAACAAGATACAAAAATTTTGAAATAAATTAATTTAAAAATATCGAAATTTTAAAATTCTAATGTTTCAGGATCTAAAAAGTTTAAAGTTTTTAAATTCAAGCATTTCAAGATTTGAAAATCAAAATTTTGGCATTTGGACATCTTAAATTTTTAAACTTTGAGAATCTAGTATGAAAATAAATATAACTCGTTAAAATATAAGAAAGAAAAATTAAATAATAAAACTAAGATATCAGCGACTTTAAAAGTTTAAAATAAATAAATTCAAAGATTAAAAGAACTTTTAAACAATGAAGAAAATAAAGATTCAAAATTTTGAAAAATGGAAATCTAAAATTTTAAAAATTTTACAATATAATATGAAACAAAAAATTATATTACAGCTAATCGAAAAATAAGAATCCAATAACCAATAATTAAGAAATCAAAGAATTTAAAAGTTAAAAATAAAAGATTTCAAAAATTAAGAAATTAAAAAGTTTGAAAGTTTATAAAATAGATAATTAGGAAAACAATTTAAAACAATAATAAAATTCAAAGATCGGAAAATAAAAATTTAATGATCTGAAAAATTAAAAAAATTTAAATTTTTACATATGCAATCAAATATTTTAAGGAATATTAACTAAAAAATCTCCAAATTTAAGAACTCAAACATTTTAAAATTCTTATACAATGGAGACCCGATTTTATCAGCCCCCGATTTTATCTACCGCCGATTGTATCAGCCATTTGACCCGATTTTATCAGCTTCATATGAAAATTGATAGTTGGTAGTTTGATGGGCTCTAGCAGATGAACCGAGCTGAATTCCAGTAAATCCTTTCTTGGGCATATATTTCTAAGCTTAGAGATCGGAAAAATGCAAAAATAAAAATATTGATTTTTTTTTTAAATTTTGCCCTGTCAGAACCCATTAAGGGGAACTTGAAGGAAATAATCAGAAAAGGTTACGAGGCTATATCTACGGACCAAAGAAGAATATTTTAAGAGCTTCGGTTTATTATAAAGACAGAAAAATATATGTTCCGATTTTATCAATGTCTACGTTTACAATTTTTTAATTTCCTACATTTTAGTATGTTTTGAAGTTTCGATATACATTTTTAAATGTTTTAACACTTAAATTTTTAAATTTTAGTTTTGAATTTTCATTCATTTTTCTTAATTTCATATTTTCAAATATCTAATTTTTAAATTTTCAAGTTTTCGCCTTTTTAAATTCTTGAATTTTTTTGTCTCAAAATTTTTTTAGTTTTTAAATCTCTAGCTCTATAAGTTCATCATATATTTTTTTATTTTTCAATGCATTTTTTTAATTATTTTAATTGCTAGTGTTCAAAGTTTCAAATCCAATTTTTTTTATTTATATTTTTTAGAGTTTTCATTTTTTTTTATTATTCAGCTTAAAATTCGCCAATGGGCTGATAAAAACGGATCTTCACTGTATTACAATAGTTTAAAATGTTCAATTTTTTTGTTTCAATATCGAAAAATAATAAAAAATTAAAATTTTGAAACAACAAAATTTCAAAATTTAAGGAAAATTATTAAAATAATAAAATTAATTGCAACCACCTAAACTTTAATTTAAGGAATAAAATTTGAAAATACAAAAAAATTAGGAAACTAAAATTGGAAAGATTTTAAAAATTCAATCATTTTAAAATTTAAACATTTGCAGTTGTAAAAGTTCAAGAATCCAAAAATTTTAAAATTTCAGTGTTTAAATAATTAAAAATTTTAATCCCTGTTAATTTAAAAATTTTAAAATGTAGGAAATTAAAAAATTGTAAGCGTAGATATATAAAAATTCTAAAATATATAAATTAAAAAAAAAAATTGGATTTGAAACTTTGAACACAAGCAATTAAAAAACTTAAAAAAATGCATTGAAAAATTAAAAAAATATATGATGAACTTATAGAGCTAGAGATTTAAAAACTTAAAAAATTTTGAGACAAAAAAAATCAAGAATTTAAAAATGCGAAAACTTGAAAATTTAAAAATTAGATATTTGAAAATATGAAATTAAGAAAAATGAATGAAAATTCAAAACTAAAATTTAAAAATTTAAGTGTTAAAACATTTAAAAATGTATAAATTCGAAACTTCAAAACATACTGAAATGTAGAAAATTAAAATATTGTAAACGTGGACATTTAACAATTCAAAACATAAAAATTTAAAAAAATTGGATTTGAAACTTCGAGCACTAACAATTAAAAAATTTAAATGAATAATGCATTGAAAAATAAAAAAATATATGACGAACTTATAAAGCTAGAGATCAAAAACTTAAAAATTTTTGAGACAAAAAAAATTAAAAATTCAGGAATTCGAATATGCGAAAACTTAAAAATCTAAAAATCAGAAAAATTAAAAATTTAAAGATCATAAAATTTAAAAACATTAAAATTTAAAAATTTAAGCGTTAAAACGTTTAAAAATGTTTAGATTGGAAACCTCAAAACATACACAATTAGTAAAATAAGAAATAATAATAAAACACTTAAAAATTAAGAAATTAAGACACTAAGAAATTGAAAAAAATAATAAATTAATACATTAAAAAACTGGAAAACAATGAAATTGAAACATTAAAACGGAATAAAATACTAAAAAATTTAAGATAAAAAAATGGAAAAATACAAAATTAATAATTTAATAATTTGAATTAATTTAAAAATCTCAGAATTTTTTAATTTTGATGTTTTAAAATCGAAAAAATTGAAATTTTTAAGAATCCTAAATTTAAAACAGGTTAAGTTTATTAATTTAAAAATCTTAGAATTTTAAAACTCAAACGTTTTAAGTTTTAAAATTTTGGAACAGCGAAATTTTTTTATTCGAAATCTAAAAATTTAAAAAAAATGGAAATTCTGAAATATAAACATTTAAAATTTAAAAAAATTAAAGTTGGATCAACATAAAAAAATTCGAAGATAAATAAGGATAATAATAAATTTAGCAACCACAAAAAAATAAATTGAAGCATCAACAATAAGAAAAAATAAAGAAATCCAAAAATACACATATGAAAAAATTTGGATGCTGAAATAGTAAGAATCTTAAAAAATTCAAGAATTTAAATATCAAAAATTGTAAAAATTCAAGAATTCAACAATTTTAAAATTAGATAGTTTAAATACACTCAGGTTTTTTTTACGCGGGGGATACAGGCCGCGTAAATGAAGACCGTGTAAATTTAAGAATCCGCGTAAATGGGAACCTCGTTAATGGATACCGCGTAAATTAAAAAAATCCGCGTAAGTGAAAACCGCGTAAATTTCAAAATCCGCGTAAAAAACCACGTAAAAAAAATTGCGTAAAAAAACCTGAGTGTAATTAAAAATGTTAATGGATGAAAATTTAAAAAAAATGAGGATAAAAATTGAAAATTCAAAAGCTAATTAAAAAAAATTTGGCAGGAAAATTTAAAAAAATAGGAAATAGGAAATAAAAGTTATAATGAAATATGAAAAAATATAAAAAAATACGAATTTAAAGAAAAACTTAAAAATTTCACAATTCAAGCCGTTGAAAACTTGAAAATCTAAAAATCGAAAAATATAGGTTTGAAAATTAATATATAAAAAAATAAATTAAACTAAAAAAAGAATCAACATTCAAAAGTTTAGAAATTCCAAGATTAAAAAAGTAAAAATTCGCGAACTTTTGAAATTCAAGCATTTAAAAATAAAAAAAATTAAATATTCAAAAATTCGAAACTTACAGAAAAAATAATTTTAGATTAAAAAAATGAGAAAACTGAGTAATGAAGAAATTCAAAATTGAGAACATTTTTAAATTAAAGGATTAAAAAATTGGAAAACAAAAAAATTGTTAATATAAAAATTAGAAAAAAAATAAAAATTTAACAAAAGGTGCAAAACTGAAAAAAATGAATTAAAAATTTAATAATTTGAAATTAATTTAAAAATTTCAGAATCTATAAATATTAAAATTCAGAAATTAAAAAAAAATTGTCGATTTGTTTAAAAATCTTAGTGTTTCAAAATGCATGCATTTGATTTTTTTTTAAATTATGATTTTTTAAAGTTGAAAAATTTTGGGAGGTTAAAATTTTTTGTTTCTAAATCTAAAAATTAAAAAAAAAATAGAAATTTTGGAATACAAATAAATAACTAAAATTTCTAAAATTTAAAAACCAGAATGGAAGGAAAATTAATCACAAAAATAAAAATTGAGCCACCCCAAAAAAAAAATTAAAAAAAGAATTGCAATCGATCTACAAATTCGAAAATAAACAAACTAAAATTTTAGGAAATTAATATAGCATAAGTCTTAAAAATTTTAATATTTGAAATTTTGAACATTTCAAAATTTAAACATTTAAATATTTAAAATTGTAAAGATTCAAGAATCTCAAACTTTTAAATTTCGAGAGTATAAACAGTCAAAAATGTTCATGGATGAGAATTTTTAAAACTTGGAAATTGTATGGAATTTAAAGAGTTAAAGATTTACTATTTTAAGAAAATTGAAATGAAATTGAAAATTTGCAAACTTGAAAATCTTGAAAACTTGATTTGAAAATTTAACGATGTAAAATACAAAGAATTTGAGAACTTTAATATTTAAAATTTAATGCTGCACAATTTTAAAACATACGCAATCAATAAATTAAGAAATAAGGAATAAAAATGAAAAATAAAAATTTTAAAATTGAAAAATTTATTATACTATAGGATTAAAATGTTGGAAAATAAAAATTTAACAATAAAAAATAAATGCGAATAAAGAAAATCAAACAAGCCATGATTAAAAATTGAAAATGTAATGATTTAATGATTAATTTAGATATTTTAGAATTTTTAAATTTTGAAATGTTAAATTTCAAAAAAATTACGTTTTTGAACCTTATAAATTTTAGAAATTTAAAGTTTAATATGAAAACCGCACAATTGAAAAATTCAAACGTTTAAAAATTTCAAAATTATGCTCTTTTGAAGGTTACAAGTTTTGGAAAGCTGACATTTTTTAATTCAAAATCTGAAATTTAAAAAAAATAATTTTTTTGCGATATAAATATTTAAGATTTTTAACAGTTGGAAATCCAGAATTGAGGAAAAATAATGAAAAAAAAAATTGTTACCACAAAATTAAATTTAAGGAACAAAGTAGGAAAAAATTAAGAAAGAAGAAAGTATCCAAACAAAAAAATAGGAAATTGAAATAGTTAAACTCTTAAAAAAATTAATATTTGAAAATTTCAACATTAGTTAGTTTAAAAGTTAGTTAGAAGTAATTTGAAAATTAATATATTAAAAAATATGAAATTTTATAACCATAAAAAAGAATAAAAATTCAAAAGTTTAAAAAATTTAAGAATTTGAGAACGCAAAATTGTGAATTTAAAAATTCAAGAATTTAAAATATCAAAGAATGTAAAAATTCGAAAATACAAAGCATACAGAATTAATAAATTAAGAATTGAAAAACTGACAAATAAAGAAATTAAAAAGTTAAGAAATTGAAAAATTTAATGAATGGGTTAAAAAATTGAAAAATAGAAATTTTATAAATTGAATAATTCAAAAAGAATAAAAAATTTAAAGTTCAATTTTTTCAATATTGAAAAATATATGAATAAGTAATTTAATAATTTGATGGTTCCAAAATTTCACAATTTTTAAAAATTTTAAGATTAAGAAAATTATTTTTTTAGAGATTTAAGGTTAATTAATTTAAAAATCTTAGAAATTAAAAATTCAGAAATTCAAAATTTTCAAAAATAATGATTTTTAAAAGTTTAAATATTTTTGAAAAGTTATTATTTTCATTCGAAATTTGAAAATTTGAAGAAAAAATATTATTTTGAAACTATGAATATTTAAATTTTGAAAAATTTGAAACACAGAATTGAAGGAAAAGAAAAGAAAATTTTAGGTGCCACAAAAAATAAAATTTTAGGAAAGAAACAAAAAAAACAAGAAACTGGAAACTACGGAAATTACAATAAAAAACATTTTAACACTTGAAAATATAATCATTTCATTCAGAAATACCAATATATAAAGTAGTTAGAAATCAAATATCTAAAAATTTTAGAGCTTGAGAGTTAAAACAATTTAAAATTTTAATGCATGACAAGTAAAATTAAAAATGGAGGAAAGTAAAAAATGGAAATAGTGAATATTACAAAATTAGAAACTTAAAAATTTTAAAATTTGAATCTGAAAAATTAAACATAAAAATTTAATGAAATAATAGGAAATTCATATAATGAGGCATTAATAAATTTTAGAAATATATTCAGAATTTAAGGGGTTGAACATTTTAAAATTCTTGAAACAAAAAAATTAAAAAATAAAACTTTAGAAATTTGAAAATTAATACAATTAAATTGAAAAACTAAAAATACGAAGAATATGAAAAAAAAAATTATTATCTAAGGATTGAAAACTTTAAGAATTTTAAAATTTAAAAATTCAAGTATTTAGAAATTTCAAAAATAAAAAATGTAAAATTTCGAAAAGCAAGACTTACAAAATTAATAATGAATAAGGAAATAAATAATAAAAAATGTGGAATAAAGACATTAAAAAACTAAGAAATTGAGAAATTTAATAAATTAAGGAATAAAAAAAATTTAAATTAGAAAATTAAAATAAAAATAAATTAGAAAATGAAAAATATCAAGAAATTATTGAATTTGAGTAATATGTTGGAAAATTGAAAACAAATCCTAACCTACTTGTTGAGATTAGGGAAATTTTTTTTCAACAAGTTATAACTCCTGATAGTGTTGACCAATTTGGATGCTTTATACATCACTGAATATTCTTCTAGTTCATACATATAAAAACTGGGCAACTATGGTCATAAGGCACCGGAGTTCTTCCGGATTGAGTTGTGGTAAGTCGTCTTTACCATTTGGGTTTTTTAATAATGCCAAAAAAATTCTATGATACTAACCTTCAACTGTTTAAACTCTTCTAGGATTTACTAAAGCACATAATACTAAAGAAATAAGAGGTTTGACTAATCTTCTTCGGGGGCCCTGGACCTGGTCACAAAATGCCAATAATGAATGCTCATTGGATCCATAGAAAAAAATACTCCAAGAACGACAAAGTCAATGCGAAATAGTTGCAGACTTTGTATAACAAGCGCATTCAACAATTTTCAGACTACGAAGACACTTGAACGGTACACCGGTGAATCCGGAATATGGTCCCAGAGGGTCACTTTTATCCAATTGCAAACCTTCATCATGCGATGTATCAAAAAAGCTTCACAAGATGGTTGAAGGCTTTCAAAACCAGTTTGGAGACCATTTGGCCGCGAAGGCTAGTTGCTGCGAAGCCAGAATGTGGTCCCAAAGAGTGATTTTTATCAAATCATAAACATCTGCAACGCGACGTCTCAAACAACAGGAGGAATATTGTTCCAGAGTGAGACTTTGCTAAATCTGCAATCTTCTGTGAGTTTATTAAAGTTTAAGTTAGTTTAAGTTCATCATATTATTCACTGAAAAGTAACTTTTTATCGGGTTTTTCCATCAAAATTCGCTTTCAATTGCTGATAAGTTTATAGCTTCACTGAAACACAGGAATAATTCAAATTGTTTTCATTATGCTTCGTGTTGAAATTTATCGCACAACAGGAATATTTATTTATTGTTCACCCAACAACCTCCGATGCAGGCGTTTATTCACTTAACCTCCTCGAAATTTGACTATACTGTAGCGTGGTCCACCGATCCAATACATCCTATTGGAGAAGCTTACACCACAGTGACATTCCATCGTTAGAGTTTTTACCTCTCCGCCCCGATCCGAAACCGTGATGGCAAATTGCATTTTGATGGCACTCCACTATGTTATTGAACTTCCAGCGAGCGGAACCCATCAAAATCCGAGTCCAGCAAGCCGATAGAAAAAAACCACCACGACCATACTGCCGACGTCCGAATTTTTACTTCACCCAAGTGATCGTTGTTGACGATAATAGCTCAAACTGCGAAAAGTGCATAAAAAAATACTCGCTCTTCGACCAGGTTTAATTTAGTGTGGATGCTCCACCGAGGCCGCAGCCACATACACTGTACTGGGGTACTGCGAGGTGCAACGGTTGGAAATATGCACCAACAGTCGAGCCTAGGTAGGTAGGTTGAGAACCGTAGTTTGTGTGTGGCGAAATTTGGCCCCGTGGCTATATGGCCTAGCCCCCTTTACCGAAAAAGCAACACCGGCTGGATTGCATACATTGCACAAGCGGACGTGTGGTGTGGTGTGGTGGCCAAAATGAAACGCACTTGGTCAATTCATAAGATTTATTGCACTCGAAATGAATGAAATGAAAAATAATTTATTGGTTTTTGGCTGGTGAACCTATGGTTTTTTTTCCTCTCCGGAAGTGCGAAACACGTGACCTCAGGGTTTCGCAGATTCTTTTTTTTTTCTCGCTCCGCGTCCGTAGTTTGTGCTGTTCTGTGGTCAGTCTGGTGCTTCATGGTATGTTTTTCGGAGGTGACAGCCGGGATGCTCATTTTTGGCACTTTATCAAGGCTTATTTGGGTATTGAAATAGTCTTTATCAGCTTTCTGAAGAAAAAATACACTAGGATGCACTCGTCAGATAATCAAACATTTTCAATGGGATACATTTTGTGGTGTGGTTTTTGATTTTCCCGCCAGCTAAATTGGCTTGTGTCGGCGCAGTCGACTAATCGGTCGATTGAAGCACCGACTCCTATGAGAGTTTAAAACGGACGTCTACCGATGCGACGACGATCTATTAAATTATTTAATTTAAATATAACCGACAAAATCGGTTGAAATCGATCGATTGCGAAAGTGGCGCTTAAGCCACCGAGCTTAGAAAATCTTGTGGACTCGTAGCGCAGACGGTAACAATACCTGATAGTTTTTTTTAGCTCCTAAAATTAGTTTTCATAATATAGTGAGAGGCTCAATATTGATGATGATAGTCGGAAATTAACGGATCACTGATTAAAAGATTTTTTTTATTTACTCATTTGATGAAACCGAAAATATAGCTTAAAATTAATCTACATCTTCTCCGAAAAAAAACTTTATGGTTAAGTTATAATCTTCAGAAATGCTTTTGGATAACTTGACGATTTTTATATTTTTTCATAAATAAAAGCTTTTTCCATGTAAATTGTCGAAACATCCCATGCAAACTATAAACATTGGTCCGGTAGCTAGACTTGTATCGATTTGCTTCAAATTTGGAACAGACATTTCGTGCGAATCTAATCAGGGGTATGTCGATTGAATTTTTAAAAATTCTTTTTTTTCTAGCTAGTCTAAGGTACAAAAGTCAGATAGGAAGAGATAGGTTTGGTCTGTCACATTTTACGCGGACACTGCTGTGAACACTAGTGAAAAAGATTTTTTTGGAAAAAAAATCGCTAAATGGGTACTACTTTTCTATAGTCCTACATGAATCTTTAAAGTCGTGTCAACGTACTTCGATTTCATCGCCATCGTTGTAAACAGATATCTTTGTTTCAAAGTTGTCATGTTCGACTTAGTGTGACATGTTGTTCTTTACAATGAAGTTTTTTGCCAGGGCTAAACTTATCAACGTTATGGACGTGATGTAGCTATATGTATCATTGATATTACGCTGCATGTTCACCTCGTGGATTGCAAGTCGCAGTATGAGTAAATCGTAACTGTGTTTTATTGCAGTGCTTGCATAGTTATTTTCTGTTACTCGCTCATTTAAACAACGCAGCTGGAAGTAATGATACTATATTGTTTGTGCAGTGGATAAGCAACAAAGTGATTGGTAAAATTGTTTACTTACTTCACTGATAGCTTTTGCTTTTGTACTGTAAAGGTGACAAGGCAGATTGGCTTTCACAGTTGTTTGTTGGCTTTGGATATCCTCCCAGGAGGCAAGGTTGCCGCCAGTACAATCTCAAATAGTGATTTGTAGTGTATGAGTTAGACATGGTGGTATTGCTAACAGTAGACGGTGAGCGAATGAGTGATTCCAAATACTTCGAGGTTTAATTGGTTTTTTAAATCATGTTTTCAGACTCATTTTCTAAAAAAAAATTTCGTAAACGGGAAGACAAAATATATTAAGGTGTTTTGCTCATTGAAAACAAAATTTAGACATGAAAAACATTTTTAGTGTCTTGCGAAAACCCCTTTTCCGCTCACTTTTGGTTCCTGGAAGTTTTCAATACAAAAAATTGATGAAATGCGGTAGCAATGATTGGCGCTTGTTTGTCCATCGGAAAACAAATATGGAGGGCATTTGAAGAATGAATTAAAAATCATATAATTCAATATACTCTTAATCAAAAAATAAAACGGATAGCATGAACTCTTGCGATATTCACAATTGTTTACATTCCAGTCCTATTTGCATGAAATTTTCAAAAAGTTTTTCCGAAATATTCTACTTTTTGAAAACGTAAAAAAAAAATCGATTTTACAAAAATTATAACTTGGTCTTCAACTTCGAGTTCGACGATTACACACTCAGTCGTATCTGCCTACGCGGAGCTTAGTGCCAATAGCTGGAACTATGTCTTATTGTTAAAATTTCTTCAAAAGACCTTGGCTGTCTTGGTTTGTTTTGATAGGAATTTAATCTAATGGAATAAAAAATGGAAATATATTCAAATTTGCTGTTTTGTAAAAAAAAACAGGCCGATTTGTTTGATTCCGACATCAGGGTGGCAGTCTTATAAGAGGCAGGGAAAAGAAGGTGGACATCAAGCTTACCGGATGTCCGGTACCCTCCCCCCTAAAATCTACACGATATCCATCTGAAGATAGTCAGAATTTCAGGTCTGTCTCGTTGTACTGTGTATTTCCAAGAACAACAAAATAAAAAGATGTGCTAAAACTGGATATTGTTTTTTTTGGGGCAGAGATAGATGAGGGACATATTAGGGGAGATCGCAGCCTCCCATTACATCCCGAGCCGGAACGTTAGCTGATCTTAGTCGGGCTCGAATAAAACCCAAAGGACCACAATGTTTGATGCATGTCCAGACAACATGCTCGATGTCGTGATAATCATCACTACAAGCCCTGAGGGACCATCCATAAATGACGTAGCATTTTTTGAGTAATTTTTGACACCCTCTCTCCTCCATCGTAGCATTTCGTCACAAACCTCTCAATACCCCCTGGTAATTACGTAGCTTGACGGTAACTGTCCCCCTGTCCCTGCAATTTTTTTTAAATGAAGATGCGAATCCATCGCTCTGAATCAAGCTTTCGTTCGATGACTTGGGATAAAAGAATATAGTCAGCGACCAAGCTTGCCAACCTTTAAGCGTGCTTTGGTGAAAAATACAGAAGGAATAGTTGAAAAAGTTTGGTCTTAGTTGAGGTATCCACCGTTTCGTTGTCCGGAATGCAAGGGGACCTAAACTAAGGTAATCTGATACGATTTTTCAGGTAAAGCACACATGAGCTGCAGTATTTTCCAAGAAAATACGGGAAGTGCTTTGCAAGTATCACGGAAAGAAAAGCCGCAATAAAGCCAAGACTGTCTCAAACGATTAAGTACTGGTGTTTGGGCAAAGTGTCACCTGTACAGAATGTTACAGGCGACTTCAAGGAATTTCGGTTATAGTACCAACGAAAGCTGAAATGGTTTAGTCAAAGTTCAATAACTTGAATAGGGTCTGAGAAGTATGCTCGACAGGCCTTTCGAATAATACAATAATTATTAATAAATTATTTTTAAATTTTGTAAAAGTTTAAAAGAATCGGTTTTCGGAATGTTACTTCTGCAATTCCACTGTAGAACAGTGATTAAATCCATATCCTCGTTCATTCGGTTTCGAAAGATGAAAAGTTAATAAAAGATTTTTATCAGTGCGCACTAGTTTGCATCCCTGATCGAATTGTTGAAATAGCTGGGGTTTTTGATGTCCCTGGAAGCGGAAACTTCTTGTTTGTTCTCAAATTTACAAAACCCGGAGGCTGTTTGCAGCAGCGCTTCCTCGATCTGTTGCTCTGCAGTTTCTCAAGGTAGTACACTTGGACTGCTGCTATTTTCGCAGTTTATTACCGACATTACCAATATTTTAAGTCCTGACGACCAACTTTTTTTTTCTGATTATACAAAAATATATTTCGTAATTCGTAATCAGTCCGTCAGTGCCAGGTACTACAAACCGTTCTGGATGTGCGGAATATTATGGTATTGTGTATTCTCTAAGGCAGTGTCATCAGCCTTCGTCTTACTAGGAACTAGGATTACATGCTCAAGGAAAACATTTTGGTCCTTAGACGGAATCTCAGGTCAGGAAATGTGCCCTCATCATCAGAATCGCACACTTCTTGATCCTGCTTCAAGAGAACGTAAGAGTTTGTCATGGTCGATGGCGTAGGTCTCTTTAGTCTGGGGCGTCCTTTAAGAGAACGTTTGCTCCTCGCACCGTTTCTAAGCGGGACTTGCCGAGAGCTCATGTAAATTCTTACCACAGTATGGACATTTTTCAGCATTTCCTCTGCAAGAATCATGCCCATGATCCGCTGTACACTTGCCACACCGGGTCTTATTCCAGCAATGGAGTGAAGTATGACCCCCAATTGCTTGTATTTTGTGCCAGACATGACCCACGGTACAAACAGGCTGGCAAACAGACGAAGCTTGCCGAAAAGAACGCAATTTGGCACAGCAGACCTGGCGAAAGTCACTCGATATTATTTTTACTCGACATAAGTTTTTATCCCGTCCCTGTGTGACTTATCCTGAATGCAATCGCTTGCAATCGAAAGTCTTTACTAGTTAAAGTAGGGGGTGCTTGAAGAAACAGCCAACGGTGCTTCAAACTCGAATCGCACACCACACCGTTTATCTCTACTTTGTGAGCGGGAAAGTAGACATGATATTCCCTCGCTTCGGCAATGTCGTTTGATTGCTTAAAATTGGAAACAGAAACCTTGAGTTTATCTAGGCGGACTTTCGAAATTTCTATCACTATCATTTTATCAGATCTTCAAAATCTTCATTAAACTTAGCGCTTTATTTCTGGATTGAAAAAAGGATCGGAGTCTTTTATGGCGTATCTTTTTCGATATCCATGTCACCTTCTCCACAATCGAAAGAGACCATTTAAGCACGGATCTAGTGCCCGGCGTGAAGTAGAAATGTAAAGTATACTAATGGGAAAACAGGACTAACGGAACTTGTAAGAAACTGAAAGAGGAATCAAGGACAGTATAGGATAGCAAGACATGCTACTATAAACATTTTTTTTCAAGGTTAAAAGCTGTTTTGCAATAAGCAAGATTGCCTTTTCAATTTCGAGATTTTTTTTGAAGATGAGCACACATTGAATGATTTGTGTCGCCATAGGGAAAAGTATAGTCCGTTACAAACGATACTTATATAATTTTTTCACTATTTTTCCCATCGGCTCTCGTGTGTTGAAAATATGCAACTGAAGAAACATTTCTATCTGACAATGGATGCCAAAGGATCGAAAGACATTAACGATGCGCAAAGAACATTGTGCACCTACGCTGGTCAGATTCCCAAGTGCCAGTTACATTAGTCGATGCCAGTAGTAAATAAGACGGTTAATTCAACGCTTATTTTCTGCTTAAACTAATTCGACTTGTGAGAACAATTATTAATAGCCTCTCGGTTACCAAAACCTTCATTTAAATATATTTTCATCGCTTCAAATAAAACGACAGAACAACAATCGGAAAACGCCATGTTTCACGTAGCCTTGCCATTATTTAATGGTCCTCCAGCCGCGTACGTACATATGTACATTAAAATCAACCCATCCCCCACCTATACACAAAACCCACGTGTGTAAGTAGATCTAGAGCGTAATTACCCCATTAAAACAACTTTTCCAGGGTGTCGGTTGAAAATGTCGTCGTACGATGATGCGGTGAGGGCGGGAGAAGAACTGAAATTAACCCCATCGCCATCGTCATTATTAACAGTTGGCAAGTGGCACTCCGGCCCCGGCCTCCTATCAGCACTGTCCTAGCTAGCCTATGTGTCTATGCGTTGAGTTGGTCGTAAGTTTCACCACTTAATTTTCATTAGCCCCTACGACGAGCCTTCGGTCGTTTTCTACCTTTCACTTATGATAACTAGCGCAACGAGACGGGCTAAGGAACTGAAAAAGGCAAGGATCCCGGAACCGCAGGGAATGGGGCAATCTTGCTGAACTGTATAATCGGTGAACTGAACAGAACTCGACTTCATTAGAAATTGTCCGTGTACTTTTGGGTTTCTTTTCTTCTCGTGTGGAGGGTTTTATTTCTGTTATGGGACCTGGTTGGATTATATAGGTAAAATAGGTTTAGGCGGTGGGAAATGTTGGAGGTTGGTTTTATTTCAGTCAATTTCTTACCTAAGAATTTAGTACCCCATCCCAACATCTTAACACAAAAGATAGTCAGATAAAAAATAAATTTGATAGTAAAATGGAAATGGTTTTAGGGATGAAAAACACAGTAACGATTTAATTCTGAACTGTCAAAAAATGGGGCGTGCATAGCGTAGTTGGTAAATCGATTGCCTTGTACGCTGTTCACCTGGGGGCGATTCCCAACCCCGCACATAGGGTTAGAGATTTTTCTAATTCGAAAAAAGAGGCAAATTAAAATCTATAATCAAAACAAAAAAATTAAAAAGTGAGGTTAACTGTGCCAGTAAAACCTCTACAGGGGAATTTTGTAACTCGATTTATTTGATGAATGAATGTAAACAACATGTATCATTTGTCATTGTTCTGTCGTCCCCTGATTGACAACATTGGCCTAAATATCCCTTGATAACATACCTTTCCAACATACCTACCCCATCAGCATAAAATCTACCATCTAAGTACTGTTATCAGCATCCATTATCGTAAAAGTTTGATAACATTGCAGAAACCCTGCAGAGATTTCCCCCATTACATTCCCCGAAGCGGCCCAGCTGAGGCCACCGTCTCCCTTGAAGCGACGCAAAACGCATCCCCTAAAGCAAAACCAAACATAAAGGTAAAACAACATCAATATTCGCACACATATGGCGACCGAGCATTCCGTGTGTACTCAACCGAACCGAACCGAACAGATCGACCGACCAACGTGACGTGTGCTCGCGCGCGCAAAGAGAACATTAAAATAAAAACACTGCCGAAATAATAAATATTGGAGCGAATTTTATGGACACCTAGAGTAGATGCGTGTATTGGAAAAAAGTGAAAATAAAATAGCAGGAAAATGGGCGGGAAGGGGATGTGGAAGGAAGAACAACTGCGCTCCGTACCCCTGCTAGAAGGCTGACATCGCGTTGGCCATGCTACGTGATGTATTCGCGTCCTTGGAGAAGAGCCTATCAGCAAATGTTTTCAACGCCGCCGACTGAGAGATTCGTGTGTTGGTGAAAAAGAGGTGAAAAGTTTAGGTTAGTGATATTTTTTATGCAGGTTGGCATCTGCGACTATTCAACGATCCAGCAGCAGAGGTAGACCAAGCGAGACTTGGCGGTGGACTAGTTGCCAGAGGGTCGATTGTAGAATTTAGATTTTCTATAATTACGTATAAGATTCTATTTTGATCATGTGCCAAATAAATTGATTGTCTTTTTGACCACTAGAAATTTTAATAATAATAAAATTCCTTATAAGAAGACCTGGAATTTCTGGATAGACATGAATCGACCCTAAAATGATCACATTTACCGGGATTTGACGCAGGATTTTCCCGATCACTGATTACATTTTTTGAAACCATTTTATAGTTTTTTTCTGATGCCTGATGGAGCTGTCCAATTTCGGAATTCGTGATAGGAATTGAGGGGCTCCAATAAAACATGGCAAGGATTGTCTAGATATTGAGATAGCCTCGAATGCTCAATGAAAAATTTCTAAATTCTTGAAACCTGTAACTAAATTAGTCCAGAGACGCATTTCCTAATTACTGATAAGGTTGTTTTCAACCTATGTCGAAGTTTCTAGCAATCCTGGATAGTATTCCTTCAGTACATTACAGATTTTCTACAGAACCTGTACAATGATGATTTGATGATTTTTTTCATCGAGATTATCTCGGGATATCTTCTGAATTCTTCTAGATGTCTAATAAAATTCCTCTCGATTGACTTGGCTTGGATTGTTAATAAAGTGAGGTTAGAAAAAAAAACCTAACTTAAATTACGTTTGTTTTTTTTTTTGTGTTTCGAGTCCATCTCGTCAGTAACTAGCACCAACTGGGTGTTTAGTTAGACGATGTATCTCAACTAGTACCCAAATTTGCACCACCAAAATCCATGGAATTAACTGCATACCGGATTTCGTATAGTATCAAGAGGCCAATTTGAACCAAAACATCGGTTTTTGATATTTCCGTTTTTTTTTTGGAAAAAACTCAGTTTTTATATGTCCAATGGTGCCTTTGATCACAAATGGTTCACTACGTTTGCCACAAGTGCACATGGCCTACCAAATCAGATATTTCTAAGCAAATTTTGTTAGCTGCTTCACTTTAAAATATTCTTCCATTGCAAACTTGTCCGTGTCCGGGATATATTCCCGTCCCGGGAACTGCTGTAAATCCGTTTTTATGTAGGTGTCCTAATCTTGGGCTTACTTTATTCGCCAAAAAAAAATGCACAATTCTGATTACCTGATGAGATTCTCCGGAACAGTAGGATTACGTTACGTTGGAATTTTTGAAACACAGGCAAAATTATAGATTATTCTGAAACAAATAATATGATCATCTCGGTCTCTGATAAAGTTCCCTTAGTGTTTGACGATAGTTCACAAGATCTTTGACGATTTGGCTTTGGATTCACTGTAAGGAATCTGAAAATAACTTCAACTCCTAGAACGACGTCTTCAACCGTTGACTCCGACTCCTTCATTCTAGAAATTCTCTGAAATATTTTTAGAATATTTGCTAGGAACCAACTGTTATAAATGAAATCCTTCCTGAGGCAAAATGGTTGTATTATAAGGAAACTACAACTAATTTAGGGGGTGGGCGTAGCGTATTGGTAAATCGATTGCCTTGTACGCAGCGCACCTGGGTTCGAGTCCCGACCCCGCACATAGGGTTAGAAATTTTTCCTAAGAGATTTTTCTAACCCGAAGAGGCGAATGACCTTAAGGTTAAAACCTCTATAATCGAAATAAAAAAAAATGCAACTAATTTATGTTCAAACTCTGCTTGCCCCTGAAGATGTAGGGGTATCTCTTCGAAACGTTGCACTATGGAGAAGTATGTGACCAAAAATCGAAAACTACATCTACTCCAATTTAATTCAATCCTTAGCTGAACGTTTGTCTATTCACTATAATTAAGGAAATCCTTAGGTATCTCAGAAAAATATTTCACTTAAGGAAGGCGTAAGGGTTTCAGTGTTTAAAAAACACGATTTTGCGATTTTTCTAGAAATTCGGATAAAGCGAACTGATCAAAACTTTTGTACATTATAATGTGTCGTGTGAATAACATTCTGTAATTTTTCTATGAAAAATACCGTCAAAGCGACTCGGTGACGAAGTAGAACATCTCTGGAAAAAACGAGATTTGCGATGTTAAAATCTACGTAACCGATTTATTTAAATCTTTGCTTGCATCATACATGTAAAAATACCTACCACCATTTACCAATTTCCAGCAAATTCACGATCGAATTTCTAGATGTTATTCCTCGTAGTTCTGTAAGTAAATTAATTGAATACTGAAAGCTTTATCGCAAGCGGGTTCCCTGTAATTTCAAATGGGATTTCTTCAATCCTGGACTCCCCGATTTCTGATAGAATTCCTGTGAAAATGTGACGAGATTCCTTGGAAGAAATCTCTGATCCAATTTCCTCCTTTTCTGATAGAAATGCTTACAACATCTACTGAGATTTCTAAGAATTCCCTGTTACCAACCAAGAAGTATTCACGATGCTACACGAAATTTTTAATGATGACCAGCAGAATCGCTTTTCATCGGCATCAGATAAGATTTCACGCGATTGATCGGATACTGTGTAAGGGATAACATAAATCTTAACGGCACTCCAATGAATTCTTTTGAAATTTCTCAAATCTATAATAAAATTTCGGTAATTCACAAAAAATTGCCCTGAAATCCTTGGTTTCCAGGTTCCACGACTGGTTTTTCTTAGAATTTATCAAATTTATTGATAGCCCTGATAAGATCATCTTATTTGTAACAGGTTTCCTCTTATATTCTTTGTAAAATGTTCGTAATATCTGTTGAAATTTCTAAGTTTTTTTTCTATGATAGATTATCAAATCTCTGAAATTGATCAAAATAATTCACGGAATCTGTGAAAGGACCACGACCTCTAATAAAACATTTCGAAGCCTCTCAATGGAATACCTGCCGCAGTTTCTCGGAATTCCTGATGGTATTCAAATTACAGAAAGAATTTCTCAAAATCGTTGGTATTCTCTGGGGCTTCTGATTTCTGGCAAGAGCTTTCGGTACCCTACACTTTATATAATTGCGATTAATATTCCCAGATCCACCATCGGACATTCTGGAACATTTGATTCTGAATTTCTGCTGAAAGCCATTCGAAAGTTCTATAGAATTCCATCCGGGATTTCTGTAGAATCTCATCTGTGATTTCAAAATTATCCCATGTGGGTTTTCTGGAAACGCTTTCGGGAATTTCCTAGATTTCTAAAGAATGCAATCTAGGATCTCTGGAAAATTTCATTGCGGGTTTCTAGGGAATCTCAACCTGTAGTTAAAAAGTATCTCATCTGAGATTTCAGGAGATTTCCAATCGGAATTTGTGTAGAATTTGTTCTGGTACTGCTAAAGAATCCCAGATGAGAAGATTTTCCGGAGAGTACCATCCGGGATTCACCCTAGGTTTATTGGGATAACCTGTACTTCAAACGCACCCCATCCAGGATTAATAGGGAATAATTTGGGATTTCTGCAGAATACCATCATGACCAGAGGTTAAAATATTCGCTCATTCTCACGACAAGCAGTTTATCGCACAGCTTTTTCATCCTTAGTAGGCACGGACCCAACTTTTCACCTTTCAAGAAATTGCGAGAGTTTGCTGACAATGCAGTATGGTAGCGTGATAATTTCGTAGCTTCGAACCTCGTGATAATTAAGTTCAAGAAAAACCATTAATATATTACATTATAGAATTTATTTCCCCACATTATTGCTGTGTTTTCATTCTAAGGATCTGTACCTACACATTTTTTTGAATTTTTGCGAAACCATTAGTTATTCGGCAGTTTTACATTAGACGCGAAAATATCATCTCATATTATACCGCGAAAAGATGAGATCCAATGCTGTCTTGTCGAGAAAAGTTGGAGAGCAAACAATGTTACTTCGTATGTTCGCTTTTTTTATTGCTGGTCGAAGTAGGTGAAAGATCGCCTTATTCTGTTCACGAATGTAAAATTGTAATTCATGACTTTCTGACGCATTCCTCGTACTTCTCGGGCAGACCCCGAGTGACAGGGCGCCCAAGATTCTTCTTCAAGAATTTTGAATTTTATTACATAAACAAGAAAAGTCAAAAACAAGTAAATCTAAATTTAACTGTATGTATTCCTACTCCTTCTCACTGTACTCTATCGAAGGGTATTCTCACCGTCCCACAGTGGGGCGAAAGTGAAAAAAGACGGTCAAAAGTCTTTCCTGAGTTTCACAGATGTTTTCATGCTATGATGTATTCAGGAAAGTTTCCTAGGACTACATCCTACTTCTTTTAGGGTAAGCACCTTAATTTTTATTAAGGTGCAACTGTCATTTAAAAACAATTTTTTTTAGCTCAGCAACAATTTTTTTTTTTGCGCGGAATCTTATAAAGTAATTTATTTTGAACAACTTTGATGAACATATCCGCTATCTAATTTAATTTTTTCTACATTAATATGTTCTAGAAAGTTTTAGATATCGTCAAGACACATAACTTTTCTGAAGACTCCAATGATGTATGACATGTGTTTCGGGATATAAATCGATTTTTCTCTAAAAAATGGTCATTTTCATTAAAATATTTCTCAAAATTGTGAAACTTTGTGAACCAAAACTCGGCATGATTAGATTCACCATGTTATGTAGTATATGTAAGCGAAGTATTCTGTATTATGACGTGTTGATTTACTAATGGGCAATCTAAAGATACTGTGAAATATCCATACATTATGCAATATAAAAATGCATGAAAAGTAAAAAACCCGAAAAGTCTGGATTGCTATATTTCGATTACATATACTACATAACATGGTGAATCTAATCATGCCGAGTTTTGGTTCACAAAGTTTCACAATTTTGAGAAATTTTGTAATGAAAATGACCATTTTTTAGAGAAAAATCGATTTATATCCCGAAACACATGTCATACATCTTTGGAGTCTTCAGAAAAGTTATGTGTCTTGACGATATCTAAAACTTTCTAGAGCATATCAATGTAGAAAAAATTAAGTTGTAGAAGAGAAAGATAAAAATCTAATTTTAAGGTGCAACGTACATATCTCTTAAGGGCAAATATATAGATGGCGGATATGTTCATCAAAGTTGTTCAAAATAAATTACTCTATAAGACTCCGCGCAAAAAAAATTTTTGTCGTCGAACTAAAAAACATTTGTTTTTAAATGACAGTTGCACCTTAATAAAAATTAAGGTGCTTATCCTAAAAGATGTAGGATGTAGTCCTAGAAAACTTTCCTGAAGACATCAAAGCATGAAAACATCTGTGAAACTCAGGAAAGACTTTTGACCGTCTTTTTTCACTTTCGCCCCACTGTGCGTCCGTGACAAAATATATAAACTATATATATATATATATATATATATATATATATATATATATATATATATATATATATATATATATATATATATATATATATATATATATATACATATATATATATATATATATATATATACATATATATATATATATATATATATATATATATATATATATATATATATATATATATATATATATATATATATATATATATATATATATATATATATATATATATATATATATATATATATATATATATATATATATATATATATATATATATATATATATATATATATATATATCCATCTATATATCACAGGTAGACATCGCAGTGTCCTACCTCAGGTGGAGTCGCTGTCTAACCGACTTTGCTCTCTTTGGCAATTAGCAGTAGAGCAGATAAAAGTCTGTTAGGCGGATCTTCCACTGCGAGAGATGCTTCTTTCTGGGATGTCTTCATACCCTGGGATGGCATAAGGGTTAGTGCATTGGACCGGAGTCTCAAAGGTTGCGAGTTCGAATCTCGCCTCTGGGGGATTTTTTTCTTCCACATGATTACTTAGCTTCACTCACTATTTTCGATTGTTTTTGAATTGAATTATTAAACGATAGCTGCTGTTTGTTGTGGAGAGCAACACTCATTCGGCTTAGTCTCCACAGCGAGTGTGGTTGGTGCTTTTGGATTTTGGTGGTTATTCGAGGAAGCGACATTTTACACCACAAGCGCAAAAGCTAGCAAAATTAATAACTAAATTTAACGGTACCGAGCAGTGGTGAGAATTATAATCTATCAGAACATTCGAATGTGAATGTGAATAAATTTTGGTATTTTTTTTTGGGGAATATTTTATAAACAAACATAGCTCACCATTCGTTTTTTCGTGGTCAAAACAATTTCGATCACTTTTTTGCCTATTTGGAAACACTGTGCAGTGAAAATGGCTGGTGGTTTTGGATTCTATGTGGTTATCCGAGGAAACGGAATTTATCGAATCAAGATCCCCATTTATATGGACGATGACAAATCGAGATAAGATAATTTTTGGAAGGTAGTTCCTCATTTTGGCCTCTGACATGCATTTTAGATCCCAAGGTTTTTGTCTAAAATATGGTAAATCATCTTTAAAAGGCTGCTATGGTGATGAGCCTTTTTAGCCATATTTTTATTATACTCCTACCCATTTGAAGTCGCTTGGTAATAACAGCATGTGTCATATTTGTTCAACGCATTGGCTGAAATGCATTTGTGTCAATCGGTTCGAATCTTCGTTTCGCTCAAACCCAACAATTTCCCCATTTTCAATCCATTTTTGTTATCGTACTGGTTCTAAGAAACCAAGCAAATATATTGACATCAATTTATACGCATGCCAATAAGTGAAAGCCGAGTGACTGTCGAAATAGGGTCCTTACCCTATATTAATTTTTGATTTCCGAACCTTGCCAGCATGCAAAGAAAAAAAATGATATCAGAAAAAGACGAAGATGATATCGCAAAATCCGTGCCCTGGAATTTTACCCACAACCGTCAAATCCAAGGAATATTTCAGCGTCAAGTCCAAGTTTATTGTTCTATAGCATACTCGAGAGAGGAGAATGCCAATATGCCAATCCACGACAGTTCAACTTCTGATCTGAAAATTTGCAAAATGTTTGTATTATGAGAAAACTATAACTAAGTAATGTTTACACTCTGTTTTCCCCTGAAGATGAAGGGATCCCTTCGAAACGTTGCACTATGGGAAGGCATATGAAAATCAAAAACTACATCAACTCCAATTTGATTCAATTCTATACAGCGCGTTTACATACACTAGAATTATGAAAATTCTTTTGAATCTCTGAAAAATATGTAACTTAACTTAATTTTTTTTCATTTTTATTCCTTGAAGTTATCTCACTGAGATTTCGAAGGAAGATTCGTTGATCTTTGATAAGAGCTCCAATTCTAGATTCGAATTCATTGATGCCTAGTGGAGTAATTCATGATGAGATTTCTTGTAATTTCTAATAATTCCAGATCTAATTTTCCAAGTCTCAAATGAGTTCTCGTAACGGCATTTCCTTGGCTCTCAAACAGACATTTCTTAAACCCTGATAGGATATTAAGAAATGGTGAGAATTCCTGGAATCCTTGATAGAACTTCTGTAAACTCTGTTATGATTTCCCAGAAACCTCGTTAAAATTTTAATACTTCTGAAATGATATTTCCAGACTATCGATAGTATTCTCTGGAATCCCACATGGAAATTCCCCGGAATAAACGCGGGATCCTTGATGGTACTGATTAGAATTCTCCAATTTTAGGTTTGGTTCTGGAGAATTTCGGTCCGATGTTCTATTTCTATGTACGATTATGGAAAATCCTTGATGATTTCACATGAATCAATATTTCCGAAATCTCCAATAAAAAGTTGGATTTTCTGATAGATTCCCTTAATCCCTGAAAAATATTTCGCTTGATTATTAATTGTTTGTTCTCTGATTTATACCTCTTCAATATCGTTTGTTTGAATTTAACTGAATTCAGATAAGTTTCCGAAGATTTCCCTATCCATGAATCTGTAACTGATCATATTTCCTGGAATCCTTGAAAGGTTTCGTTGAATCCTATAGATAGCATTATAATAGATATACGCAGACGCTAATTCAAAATCTGTGATGATATTCGCTTATTCCCAGTCGAAATTTTTGATCATGTCCTTACGCAGAAACTGGCCACATAAGAATTTGCTCGTGATGACGAATATGAACTGATACTAGTATCAATTTGATCGCAATCTACCCTTACCAAAAATTAACAAACATCCTGGCAACCCCATCAGTTACCTTCTCCGCCTGCTACGACCGGGAGGAACCCTGTTTTCCCCACACGTGTCCCAACCGGCCCTGGATGGACTGCGGCAAAAAGTACATCTATATTTATGGGAATAAAAATCACAGATGTTACTCGATACATACCTTGTTCCCCCGGGACGACAAGTTCGATTTACTTCCCAGTGCACTCTTCGTACCACTACCATCCCTCTCCCACGTACCCCAACGACACTCGACGCCCGGGCCAGTGAACGCTTTAGTTGATTTTACTGCCGGTGCCCTCTTTGTCACGTTTTTATTTTACACTCGAAACAACCTGGGGCTCGCCTCCTGTGATCTGAACGGGGAAAAGGTCGCTGGTGCTATAGGTGCGCAGCCACCGACCGACCGACCGACGACGGGGGGTAACCGTGTGTATTTCAGTAACGAAATTTATTACTCTCACGACTCGCTTTTTATTTCAATAATAATAACGCTTGGAATAAAAGTAAGTACCTACTACGTACGTAGTGCCGTTTTGCTGCTATAGGTAGCGAAACGGGATCCATCGCGGGTTATTGTCTGGGTGCCTGCCTGCCAGCCTATACGGTAGCAGCAATAAAGGCGCCACGGCGTTCTCCGGAATCCTGCGCTGCGCTGTCTATTGTGAGTGTGTGGTCCTTTTCCGGCGGCGGTTGTGGTGTCAGTGTTTGTTGGTTTTTACCACCAGAAAGTGAAAATGAGTGATGTTTTCGGTGGAGAGTGAATTTATTAGCGGTAATAAACATTCCGGTAGGCGAGCGTTCCTAGCCGGAATTATGTGAAGGAGAGCGAGAGGTTGTCGATGGGGGTCACCGAGATGAGTGAATTGTAAATTTGTAAATTGTGAAAATCTAACAATTATACAGTTTTAAGAGATGTATAAAGAAATAGATAGTCCCATTCGTTGATCATGTTTCCAGTTTTCGGAAAACGACTTAGACCTCCATTACGATTTTATTACGACCATCTTATTTACTTCCTGTTACCAAGATAATTTTTGCTAGTTTTTAAATTACAATTATCGGAGCAACCATCGCCACAGCATCATCGATTCTTATCATAAATTCCCGATCCGGACCGACTTGCTTCGGTTTATTTCGGTGGGGATCGAACTGGACACAAATGGTTCGCACTGATGCCCTGAAACGGATCCGATATTTCCAATTGGAATCGCTCTTCCGAATAACACGCCAGCTGCAGAGTAAATAATATTCAATGAATAAATAACACCTATTTTGGGGGGGATTTCCGGCAATTATGACTGGTGTTGAAGGACTTTTATTGATGGTCATAATTTGCGTTGAAAATTAAACAGTGCTTGTGACGTGACGTGAGTTTACAATGTATTTATAATTTGGTTTATTTTTATCGATATGCAGTGGAAACCGTATTGTCAATTTATCTACCGAAACCCATAGGAGATATAGAAACGTTGTCTTTGAATGAACCAAACCGCGCATTAGAAAAATTGGATTGAATGTTTCGTGTTCCACTCGTCAGTAACTGACACCAACTTGCTGTCAGTTAGACTATATATCCAAACTGACACCAAAGTAGCGCCAGTTGGACACTAAATCCAAACAGTTCACACAACATATGTGAACGCCTAAAACTGGTACCGAATGATGTTTCGGTTAGCCAAGCACAGGAGCTTTGGTTCGCTGCTGACGAGTATTGGAAAACGAACTCTGTCTTTTGGTATGAGATCCAAGCGCTTGTAGCTATGCAACATATTTTTTCCCAAGAAAAAAAATGGATGAGCCCATGCAACCCCATAAGCATTTTTGTTTAAAATGAGCTCTTCGGTATATTATATTGTGGGTTCCTTAAAAAATAACAACACACGATTGAAACTATCATGAAAAATACAATATTTAAACAGTATTTTTCTTGTGGGACTTACATGCATTGACAGACAGTTTAGGTTGGACGTTTTTGGCAAGGTATATTGGGTAGAATTGAGCATTATACCGCAAACTTCGGTTCTTATCTAGATATGTAGCAACTGACCTAGCTCAGCTCAATCTTTTTGACAAATAACCATGAGAATAATGCATGTGCTTATCTGACATCAAGTTGATCAAATATTTTGTAGAGTTAGTAAAAGTCCGTATTACTAAAGTTAATCTAATAGAATTTAATTGACAGCGAATCGAACGCTTCTTAATGTCGAAGAACACAGACGCTATTTGCTTTTTACGAGCATCTGAGTATCTGATAACAAACCATTCGACTCAACCCAAGAGTTGAGGTGTCGCAACTTCCGGATTTAAGATAGTATATTAATCGGCCGATAGAAGTTGTGGTCGGAGGCTGGCCTTCCTGGTATTTGAACGGCGATCACCTTCATTTGTCTTTATTCACGCGGAACAATGTTAAGTAACCAATGGAATAAATTGCTATAAAGCGTCTCTTTACAGAATCAGGCAGTTGCTTCAACAAATTTGAATTTGATTTTGTCTAGCCCAGCGGCAGTATCTTTGCATTACAGAAGTACAAGTGAGAGACCCATCATCGACAAAAGTGGGTCAGTTTTACTGTTTCCGGCAACACGTCACACACAATTTTCTCTACAGGAACGGAATCCGGACATACCTTGCTTGCAAAATCGAAAACCGTGACGAATATGCCTCGTTTTCGTTCGAATCATCGATATCTCTTTCAATAAACCATCAACAACCCGACACCAATAATCTCTCCCTATCGTGCGAAACAAGCTTTTAAACTTGCTATCTAAAACTGTGTACGGTTTGAATTTTTGGTGTTCCACCGCCACGCATTAAAAATTCTTGATCGAGTTTCTGACCTCGGTTGATAAATTAGCCGTCGAAGGATACGATCGCTGCAAGGAAGGGCCTTTGGGCAGTTAACTGCTTCAAAAATGATCTTACTGATGGCAGAAACGCTATGAAAAGTGATTTGAGAGATCCGAAATATCGAAGACTATCAAGATCCAGTCCACATTATCAGAAACTTTCAGTGGGTCAGTTTTTAGTTGAATATCTGACTGGATATATTGGGGATTTTTGGAAATTACACTTCCTTCGATAGTACTGGAAAGCCCTGTATGGATTGCGAATCTCCATGCTCAGGAGGAATTTGTGAGATCATATGAATTGAATTCTAGATAAATGGTACCAGTGTAGCTCTTTTACGCATTTCTGCATAAGAGCGTTCTTTTAAAAATTGCTTGAATTTATCCTCTCGCAGTTTGTACGCGGAACATGCCGAGATATCATGCGGAGTGCGACCACAATAGAGACACTTTTCAGTATCTTTTGCGCAACCATTTCCATCATAAAACTCTTCGCATTTATTGCACCGTCCCTTTTGGCAATTGTAGATGGTCGTATGATCAAGCAGTTTGCAGTTTTAAGCAGTTTATGACATTTAGTACAAAAATGCTAACAAGTAGACGAACTTCTTCAATGTAGACGTGAGTTGGCAGTGCAGATCAGGCGAAAGTCTCTCGAAAGAAGGTTTGAAACGATCAATTCCCTGTTTCCACAAGTCATCTACGTTCTAGCTTTATTCCGTGACCGCACCGTCAATCTTCACCTTCTGTGATGGTACATATACAGTGTATATATTATATATATATTATACACAGTACTTTAGCGTAAATAGCTCCGTTCAGCCAAGTGTGCCTAAGCTTCTTTAATTAAGGTTGAAATAACCTATTCTTAGATTTTTTATTTCTCTGTGTTGTCTTCAACAAAAAGGCACCCATTTGAGAACTGAAGGAAAAAGATAACGAAAGTAAAATATGTGACGTGTTGACTGCTTCATAAGACCTATTCGAATGGTGGGTGATATCTGTTTTAGCTGAATCAACGGAAATGTAAGACATTTCAGATCCCCTTTTTAAAATGTCGAAGAAGAAGCCCTCGAAGTAAACATTATGTACAGTTTTCATTCTGTAAATTTAGGAGATCACTTCAATAGAAAAACTATATTGTATTATGCACAATCAGGTAAAGCATTTCGGAATGGTCACATATTATACATTCTATGGGAACTCATCTCTACTTTTCGAATTTCGAGGTCTTGTTTTAGTATTTAGGCGCTTGGTTCTAACCGCAAAATAATAAACGCATTAAAGGTAAATAAACACTTTATGTAGACATTTATTATTATTATTGATATAACTAATCAGTTAAAACAACCATAAATATGAAATTATTGTATTAGGATAGCTTCAATAAAACTGTACCTCATTTTTATAAGTTTTGACATTATAAATGAACTCAGCACCCCAAATTTAGCGTTACATGCTATCAAGCAATATTTATGCTTTATCCGGTTTTTGTCCGAAGACTCGCCACTGTTCGTTGTACAGTCGAGAACTAAAATATAATCCATTTCGACGAGGTTCCAAATCGAAAACTAATATCTCGCTGCCGTGTTGTAATATAACACCGTTTACTTCCGGGTCTTGGCGGGTAGTTCCTTGTTTATGTTGGCATCTCATAATAGGACTCACTTCTTCGTTCCCTGTTCGGGCTTGTAGCCACTGCAAGCATACGGCTCGTAGTCTAGGTTTTCTCATCTGTCTCTCTTTGACACTTCCGCACATAAAATTTCAGGGGCTATTCTACTGATCATCTCGTAACCTACTGCCAAACTGAATTTACATTATCCGCAGTTGGTAGTTCTTTGATTTATCCATTAAGCCGTGGCCAACTTTCCTGTACGGCAATACTTAGCATCGTGGTTGGATGAGGTCCAACGTTTATTGATCAAACGCCCATATCAGAACAAAGTCTATTTCAAGCTCCTAACGTGCATCATAGGTTTGTTTAGGATAGGTGTTTTAGTCATCCAAATGAAATAAAAGTACTACGGTATAATACAATTTCGATTGAATTTAAGAAAATTCTGTTAAACCCACAGTAGTCAAAATGGAACTTAATCTCGCGAAAGTGACTTACATTCAGCTACACCACGCTAAAAATTGTATTTTTATCACGCTAGAAGTTTGGGAAAGGTAAAAAACGGTTTTGTTTGTCCGAAAGGAATGTGACCGGGAGGTCAGTGCAGGCTCATAGTCAGGATTTTGTTTCGGGAGGGGCTTAAAAAAATTATTGCATAATTTATTTATTCTGATGATTTGAGATAGTCGCTAGAAACTGAATGAAATTTTGTTAAATTTTTAATGAAAACAATTCCAATTATAAGGCAATAGAAACTACAAATCCTACAAATATGTGCTCTTTTACCGGATAGGAAATAGGACATCAACAGAATATTGATGTTGAAGTTGATTTTAACTATTTATTTACAAGTTACTATTTACTTTAGTTACATCAATGAATATTCAAGAGATCAAAGTATGTATGCGCAATCCGAATATGGCAGTCCCTGACAGTGCTAGAAAGTGCAAGATATTCTAAACTATACGTTCACAGGGTGTAGAAGATTCTAAATCGAAATGAGTAGAAAAATATCCATGGAATATTCGAACGAAGAGAATGTCGAAATTTGATCTAAATCTTCTGATCTGGCCGGCGATTTGTAGATGCGGAGAGTCGGCTCAATTTCTATACTCTTCTACTAAAGAAAACTGCTCAGAATTTGATTTATAAAAGAAAACTGCACAAAAATGGTTCACTAATCGATAGAAAATTTCTTATCACTGATTACTGATATCCCGCAACCCTCGGGACTACGGCCCAATGCACAAACGCTTATGCTATCCCTGGGATATGATGACGTCCCAGAAAAAAACGCTTGATTATCGCATTGACGACAGTGATCGTACCACTGTCACTAGAGAGAGCTCACACATAACCGCCACTGCCACCCAATACATTTGATCAATTCAATACTGCGGTTGTGTGTGTTCTCGCTTTAAAGGCAGGGTACGAACACGATTATCATCCAATGCGATAATCATGTGTTCCTTCTTGGACGTCATCATATCCCAGGGATAGCATAAGCGTTTGTGCATTCGGCTGGAGTCCCAAGGGTTGCGGGTTCAAATCCTGCCTCTGGAGATTTTTTTTCACATAATTGTTTCCATTTAAGGGGGGCGTCTGGTGCAGTGGGCAAACAAAATTGACTTCTTTTTTGTTAGTTTAATTGTTAGTATTGAATCTCTAGAATAGTGTCCCGCAATCTCGGTGGCCACGCTGAACTTTTTTTATTTTAAACAGCTGTGAACCTCTTTTTTTTTTTATTTTTTTTTTTTTATTTTTTACAATGGAGAAGACCTTTATGTCCTAGCCCAGTACACGTGCTAACGGTAGGGTCCAATCTACCACACGGGGTGCACTGGGGGCGTGTCGGACTCGAATGGTGACCAGCCATTAATACCGACTAAACTCCATTGGGCTCCGCCATCATTCCTCCCAGGAACTACCTCTCGGTATTACTTCTGGGGGGATGGCTGTACTAAGTGTACTCATTCACTCTCACTCGCGCGATCATACATCCTGTATGAGGCTTACTTGGGTGCTCTCTCAATCACACTTTGATTCGCTCTCAAACACTCCCACATGAGGCTGACTTTTGTGCTCACCTTTTACGTTCCATGCGAGGCTGACTTGTGTGCTCACCTTACTCATTCCTTGCTAGGCTTACTTTTGTGCTCGCCCTACCCATACATGTGAGGCTGACTTGGGTGCTCACCCTATCACCTGATTCACTCTCAATCGTGCCACTCTATTGTACCTTTGTCACTCCCTCTGGCATCCCATGTGGGACATTTTTCTTAGGCCCCACTTCTGACATACCATGCGAGGCTGACTTTTGTGCTCACCTTTTTCATTCCTTGCTTGCTACCAACCTGTGAGGCTGACTTTTATGCTCACCCTTAACATGCAGTGTGAGACTGACTTGGATGCTCACCCTTTCACTCCTCTGCCACGCCATGAGGCATCGATAGCTTAGTTCCAACATACTACGCTACGACCCTCCCGTCTTGGCATGAGGCAGTCCACTTATACGCCTATACACTCACTCTTCTGTCTTGCTTCGGGGTGGCTGGGTTTACCCCTTACGCGGTTGCCATTCGCTGCGCCAACCTACCTCGGCATGAACAGACCATTCACTCTCTTATTTTGCGCTTGGCCTTTTTCGCTCCAACTAACCAATCACTAGTTAGCCGTGCCCGCCGTCTGTTGCTCGGTTCGCCAGATTACCTGTAGCCTACTGGCAATCTGGATGGTAGCAGCCGAGACTGCGTTCCACTTCTCCACCGTTTGACACATCCGCTGAATAAGGGTATCCGGGGTTGTGTCCCAGCCACAGACGTCAAGCATTGCTCTTCTTTCGACGTCGAACCGATGACATACGAACAGTATGTGCTCGGCAGTTTCATCTACACCTGGGCAGTCCGGGCAGACTGGGACCTCCGCGTGTCCGAACCTGTGGAGGTACTGACGGAAACAGCCATGGCCTGACAGGAATTGTGTCAGGTGGAAGTGAACTTCCCCATGGGGTCTTCCCACCCAGCTCGATATGCTAGGTATCAGCCGGTGGGTCCACCTACCTTTCGAGGAGTTGTCCCACTCACGCTGCCATCTGGCGACCGAGGTCACCCTGGTGCGCTCGCGGGCTCCCCTATTTCCACGTAGCTCAAAGCACTCCTCATCTTCCCGAATGACCAGCCCGACTGGCATCATGCTCGCTATCACGCAGGATGCATCGTGTGATACCGTGCGGTAGGCAGATATCACTCTGAGGCACATCACGCGGTAGGTGCTCTCCAGTTTCTGTAGGTAACTGGTTACCCTCAGTGCTCTTGACCATGACGGGCCGCCGTACCTGAGGATAGATACGGCAACGCCTGCCAGTAACCTACGTCTACTGGTGCACACCTTTGAGCTGTTGGACATCATTCTCGATAGTGCCGCAACAACAGTCGACGGTCAGCTTGTCGTCTATAATGACTCCGAGAGACTTCAGACTTCGCTGTGAAGTGATCACGACTTCTCCCACATGGATAACTGCATGTTGTGCCGACTTGCGGTTGTTGACGATAACTACCTCCGTCTTATGATGAGCGAGCTCCAGGCCTCTCGCGCTCATCCATTCCTCCACCGTGCTAATCGCGTGTTCTGCGGTTAGTTCTACCTCAGGAATTGACTCCCCGTAGACCTCCAAGGTTACGTCGTCGGCAAAGCCGACGATCTTGACCCCAGGAGGGAACTTCAGTCTCAGAACCCCGTCATACATGAGGTTCCATAGCACCGGGCCTAGGATCGAGCCCTGCGGGACTCCGGCGGTAATCGGAACCCTTTTCTGACCGGCATCGGTCTCGTATAGCAGTACGCGGTTTTGGAAGTAACTTTCCAGGATCCGGTACAGACCCACCGGTAGGCTAAGCCGGTGTAACGAGAGCGCGATGGCATCCCAGCTTGCGCTGTTGAATGCGTTCTTCACGTCAAGTGTCACTAACGCGCAGTATCGAATACCTCGCCTTTTTCGTTGGATCGCTATCTCGGCAGTCTTTATCACTGAGTTGAGAGCGTCCACTGTGGACTTACCCTTCCGAAAGCCAAACTGGTTGCTTGACAGACCGTCCGTACCTTCCGCGTACGGGGTGAGCCTGTTGAGGATGATCCTCTCAAGCAGTTTGCCAGTCGTGTCTATCAGACAGATTGGTCTGTACGCCGATGGGTCGCCTGGCGGCTTCCCGGGCTTCGGCAACAGCACCAGTTTCTGCCTTTTCCATCTATCGGGGAAACGGCACTCATCAAGGCATCTCTGCATAGCTAGCCTGAACATGTTCGGGTTCGCTATGATCGCTGCCTTAAGAGCGTTGTTTGGAACTCCATCCGGCCCTGGAGCTTTGTTCATTGCTAGGGATTTAGCCACTGCGAGTAGTTCTTCATTCGTCACTGGAGCCACCATTTCGACCGTGCCCGCACTGTCTCGTAGTGCAGGTGGCCAGGGGCTTGTGGCTCGAGACGGGAAGAGTACTTCGATAATCGTTGCCAACCGGTCCGGAGACCGTTCTGGGGGTGAGGAGCCCCCTTTGGTCTTGGCCATCACAATCCGGTAGGCGTCACCCCACGGATTTGCGTTGGCACTCTCACACAGGTTGTCGAAACACGCTCTCTTGCTGCTTTTAATAGCCTTGTTAAGGGCTAATTTCGCAGCTCGAAACACTTCACGGCGGTTCTCTCTTGCATCCTCGGTGCGAGCTCTTTGCATCCTACGTCTAGCTCTGAGACAGGCTGACCGTAGAGCTGCAATCTCGGCGCTCCACCAGTATACCGGGCATCTACCGTTTCTTGGCAGTGTTTTTCTCGGCATAGTGGCGTCGCACGCGCGTGATAGAACAGCTACCAGCGCATCCCCGCTTAGACTGTCGGTGTTGGCCTCCAGTCCCAGGGCCGCGGTGAAAGCTTCGCTGTCGAAGTGATTGTACTTCCACCCGCTTACCTGACAGGGATCTCCCGCCCTCGGATGCTGCACACCATAGTTGATCTTAAAGCGGATTGCTAAATGATCGCTATGGGTGTAGCCTTCGTCTACCCTCCATTCCATGCCTGGAGCCAGACTCGGGCTGGCAAAGGTCAAATCAATCCACGCCTCCACTCCGTTTCTACGGAATGTACTAGCGGAGCCATCATTAGCTAGCACAGTATCGAGTTTCGCAAACGCTTCCATTAGCGCTTGACCCCTGCTATTTGTACAGCGGCTGCCCCACTCCACTGCCCAAGCGTTGAAGTCTCCCGCTATTACTACCGGTTTCCGGCCCACAGCGGTTCTCAACCTTTTTCGTACCACGGACCCCTTAGAAATCACTCTGGGTTGCTGCGGACCCCCACGGATGAACATCAATTTTGTATGCTATCAATATGTTATTTTCGGTTTGTTAGGAAGCAAGACTTGAAATTTCAATATGCACTCGGAAAATATATTTTTCTTCGCGGACCCCCAGCAACGACTTCACGGTCCCCTAGGGGTCCGCGGACCCCAGGTTGAGAATCACTGCTCTAATCTACTTCTTCTCAAATTTTCATGAGAAGAAAAACCGACGTGGTTATTTTCTACAGCTTTTTCCGTGGCATAATTTGATGTGAGGCATACTTTAATAGTGTTTTTCTCGAAACAAAATTTCTGCCCATAATTTTGAAGAAAAGTGAGCGAATTTTACAGTAAAATATGAGATTTTTCGGTTTTTATGAAGCCATTTTTCGAAACTCGAACTGCTTTTTATTTTTTTTTTCGTCGAGTAACTGCAAGTCTGAGCTTTACAAATCCTTTTGAATTTCTAGTGTCAGACAATTTTATCAATCGTTGTCGTATTCACCGCGGCGCTCTTCGACGTGGAAATGGTTGGACGTCTACTCTTGGAACGTTCAAATGTAAATTTCGTGCAAGCGACTAGTGATTGCGCGTGAAGACCTGTTTACATGGTGGGATAGTATTCTGTCCTCACCAACAGCGTCTTTGCGATGGTTCACTTCTATCCCGTACTCTTCCGTGTCATCATCGTGGTTACTGCCTTCATGTTCGCGAACATCTGATTTCTTCCTTGTTTCTTGACCTTTACGGGTCCCGAGTGTTAACTTCCTCAACGATGGTGCTGGCTGTTGATTTTGAGGAACTTGATGCAGCTTTGCCGTCAGGTTTAGCTGAATAGCTGCCACAAATTTGGTAATCATTTGTGGTTTAGCTAATGTTTATGTTTTTTTTTTACTTGCAGGGTCTGATAGGAAGAAATGGGTCAGTCCACCCGGGTTCTCTCTACAAAAACACCATTTGAAATACCGGGAAGCATTTCGTGGATGTGTCTTTTATAATGAATTCCATTTATACCAAAAGTGTCATGTATCTTTTAATGGCCACGGTGCAAGTAAGTGCTATCAGATCTTGTAGCCGAACATCGCTTTTCTTATCGTCTATGAATATTTTAATTATAGCGGTGTTACACACAACCACGTGTTACAAGTTGTTATACAAAATAACTTGTTTCGCCTGGGCCAATTTGTTGAACGCTATCACCACTGAATGCTTTACCGCGGTTACCATATTCAGAGATTTTTTTTTCACAATTTTTGATTACAGATCCTTTTTCATTTTTGCATTTTGATAAATTTCCACAGATTTTTGGAAATATCGTGATTTTTCACAGATTTTTTGGAAATATTGCTCAGATTTTCACAGATTTTTTTTCTGTTTTAGTCAAAACAGATGGTAAAAGATTTTTTTGATCGAAACACAGATTGCAATGTGGCAAGCCTGACATGGTAAAACTGGATAAAGGTGGTGATAAAGGCTTATTTACCATTTTCACCTTCAGCAAACGTTATGTCAATCTATCCAGCAGACATGTCATCATGGCCAATCAAAATGACGATTGGCGTTTCAGTATGTACCTCACGCGTACCATAACGCACCTGCGAAGATTTTTGACGTACTTTAATGTTTTTATGATTTTCATGTGCCTTCTGGATGCATGATTTTGAAAAAGAAAACTCGCCTAAAAAATACGGTGTTCGCGAAAAAGTGATGTACCAACTGCGTAATTAACGAAGCTGTGATCGGTTTTCAACGTACCAAATTTTTTTAGTATGAATAGTTATAAAACTTTTTTCAAACGCATTATATGCTACTTTTGACAACGCAGTTCGACTACTCGGGGAATTCTACACCGAATTTATATATAAAACTTCACACTTAAGTAAGTTTTGCTAAACTTTTCAGAAAATAATGATTCATTCATTCACCACGCGTCTCCATCGGAACAATAATTGTGATCAAATAAACGCAGTATTATCTACAATGCTATAAAACAATCGCAAATATCACAACAAACATGGATTCGATGTTAGGCCCAGACAGAGTTAGTACTACAACCTTTGAAAATTATCTCGAAAAAGACCCCAAGCCCGAAAAATACCTCAAGCCCGAAAAAGGACCCCAAGCCCGAAAAAGTACCCCAAGCCCGAAAAAGCACCTCAAGCCCGAAAAAGGACCACAAGCCCGAAAAAGGACCCCAAGCCCGAAAAAGGACCCCAAGCCAGAAAAAGGAACCCAACCAAGAAAAACGACCCTAAGCTCGAAAAAGGACCCCAAGCCCAAAAAGGGCCCAAGCTTAAAAATACACCTCAAGCCCGAAAAAGGACCCTATCCTGAAAAATGACCCCAAACACGAAAAAGGACCCCAAGCCCGAAACAGACCCCAAGCCCGAAAAAGGACCCCAAGCCCTAAAAAGGACCCCAAGCCCGAAAAAGGACCTCAAGCCCGAGCAAGGACCCAAAGCCCGAAAAGGACCCCAGGTTCGAAAAAGGACTCCATACCCTAAAAATTACGACAAGCCCTAAAAAGATCCCAAGCCCGAAAAACGACCATAAGTCCGAAAAAGGACAAGCCCAAGAAAGGACTCCAAGCCCGAAAAAGACCCCAAACCCGAAAAAGAACCCCAAGCCCGAAAAGGACCCCAAGCCCGAAAAAGGACCCCAAGCCCGAAAAGGACCCCAAGCCCGAAAAAGGACACAAGCCCGAAAAAGGACTCCAAGTTGGAAAAACACCACAAGCCCGAAAAGGGCCCCAAGCCCGAAAAAGGACCCCAAGCCCGAAAAAGGACCCCAAATCCGAAAAAGAAAAACTTTGAAGTACGTCTTTGAAGTAATCTTCGCAGATACCTACGCTATGGTACGCATCATGTACATGTTGAAACACCAAATCGCTATGTTGTGCCTGATGGATAGATTGACATGCGAACCTGGCTAAATATTTTTCAAGCTAAATCGAATAAGCCGAAGGTACTTTATTCCGATGTTTTTAAAATCTGGAGGTACTATAGATCACAATATTCTCGGTTAAATTACACAGTGTGAAACGCCTAGAAATTCACCAGGTCTAACTTTTATTTGATGAGTATAAATACTGCAGATCATTTAAAAATTAAATTGACGTCATTCAGGTAAGAACATGAGAAGTGACAAATGATGTGAAAAATCATGAAACCGCGAAAGGAAGGGTTGAAAAAACATGTTGTTTCGGCAGCTGCGTCTGGCTTTGAACCTGCAAATGACTTCTTCGGTGTCCTCGTCGTCGCCAGAGTGTGGAATTGAAGTTGTTCATTCCGGCTCACGGGGTTGATTAGCTGTGAGATGATCAGTAGTGACCTATAGTGCCCTTCAAACGGCTGACCTATCAGACCTATCATGTGTATGTTTTATGATGATGTCCGTATTTTTTCAAACACAAAAAAATCGAAAAACCAACACAATACTGTTTTATTGTTTATTGTTTTATTCTTCCGAAGACGCGTACAATGTGTAAGGAACTGTTTTTGTCGTTCGCTTTGCACTGGCTCGGGTAGAAGCAGAAAGCAGTGTCGTTACAAGTGTCTTTGGTGGTTCGAAATAGCAATCTTCCTCATCATTTTCTAATTAATTTGTTCAAACGAAATAAGATACAAATTTTTAAGAGTTAACATGAAATGTGTTGTTCCTTTAATATTCCTTCAAAAATTTCGGAGAAGGGGTTGTAACCCGCATATCGCATAGATTTCATTTGAAATCATAATCTGATCAAATTTTGCTGATAGTTCAACAGGAGCCAAACTGGGAAAGTTATTTTAGTCACTCAATTTGTAAATACGAATCGATTCGATAAATTTAAACTTCATCCGGTCACGCCCGATTTTTGTCCAATCTGACAATATCACAAAACCAAAAAAAGAGGAAAATTAACTCTGACAAGTTTTCACAGCTCTTCAAAGTGGAATGATTGGTTTGTTTGAAATTCCACACTAAACTCTCATTATCCATATTGGAAGAAAAACTATAACTGCAATATTTTTGTGGCAACCCAAAACCCGACGGCTCAGCCCAGCATTTCAGTCACAATATGAGCGAAAATTTCCACAAGTTATATTCCATTTCCGATCACCATCGAAAGAGAAATTGATTCTCCAGCAGGATCGTACACACAATCATTAAAATAAAGCACCCAACAGTGGTGTCCTTGACCTTTTCAGAAAACAATCTATCCCTACAGATGCTCCGCCTGCCATCGTCGGCACCACCATTCCGCCCTACGCCCCCGCGCACCCCCCTCACCACTAGCTAGCTACAGATGCGTTGAAATCAACCCACTTGCAGTTTGAAAAACCTTCTGAAATCGATAGAGACAAAAGTCCTTCAAAAAGCAGCAACGTCAGCAGTAGAAACAGTAGTAGCAGCAGCAGCACCATCTGGTGCTGCGACCCCCATCGCCTGCGAGATATACTTTACGCACTACACACTCACAGGTCTCGGATCGGTGGGGAGGAACGTAGGGACGTACGCGCGGTAGTAGCGAAAGGGCAATAAATCTTTTCCGCCGGTGGAGCCAAAGCGCAGAAACGGGAGCAGCAGCAGCCCTAGAGCGCACGGGTGGTTGCTCCACTGACTGAATTCTTCGCTTGCTGTCTTCAGGATCAACCACCGTCGCGATATACGCAAGCGAAAGGACGTGAAGCGATGACTTCCCACACACACGCGGCGGCGACGATACACTCGTTTCGGGTGGAACGCTTTTGTGTATAATCAAAGTTGGCGCAGACGCACCGGGGAGGCCCGGTCCACGTGACTTTTCACGCGAGCGAGAGAGAGCGAACGAGAGTGAACACGGAATGAATGGCAAGCGTTACGGAAGCGTCACCGCAGTGAGTTCCTTTCGGTGAGCATTGTTGCATGACTGCTTGAGACAATGTTGTGAGGGAGAGAGCTACTGGATTCGTGTTTTCTGTGGCCTCGGATATAATTAGAACTTTGACTGTATAGCGGCTATGCTCGGTCGGGTGGTTGACTTGGGTTTGATAGTGTTTGGGTTTTCGTGCCGCGTAAGTAGATAGGTACATAAAGGCGAACTACAAGTCCGTGAAGGACAGCGACAAAAAGTGCCAACGTCGGCGAAAATTGGCTGTGTTTTCTTTAATTTTACTTTTCAATAACTGATTTCGGATCGATATCTGGTCTGTTTAACGGGGGCGTCTTAAAGTGCGAATTTGAGGCTTTTTTGAGAAACAAAGGATGGATTGTAGTTGCTTGCGGACCTTCGGAAAAGTAATCGTCAATTTTTTTCCCCTGAACAAGTGCCTTTCAAGGTGTTGGTGCGTTCACCTTGCCTGTGGGAAACACCTTGGCCAAGTGTGTCGGGCTTCGAGCGCTATGTATAAACTTCGGCTTAGCTGAACCTTCTGAGGAGTGAATCTTTCGGCGGGAGTAACGAGGAGGTGATGGGAGCTGGTGGCGGATATATTTGTGTAGGTATATTCCTGCAGGCGCACCACTGCTCTCCAGCAAGGGACTATGTAAACTTTAAGATAATATCCTTTTTATGTGTTCTTGTGCTCTCTTTCTCTCGTACACGCTCGGATCTGTGCTGTGCTCGTCTCAGGTTCCAGGTTGTAGCGTCGCGGTAGCGAGAGAAAGTGAGCTTTTGCCACCTGCTTGTACCTACACTACCGACAAGGTGGGACAGACTGGAGCTAACCAGGGCCCACAAGGGGTGCCTGGGTTATGTACTGCCAACTCACCGTTGATTCGCGCGCACACACGGCAAAAGAAAGGTGGAGTCTATTTCATTACCGGGGCTGTGCACAGATCCGTAGGAAGGAAGAGCCAACTTTACAAGCAGTGGAAAAAAAAGGTTTCAGACCCCGTCGGAAAAACACGAAGGTAAGTCTCGAGTTCTGGCCCAATCGCAATCACCTTCCCGGTTCAGCCACCACCAGCAATGGAATCGTTGTTTCGTGCTTCATCTTAAAGATATACTTTTCAGTCCCAGTCAGATCCGGAGGATACGCCATCTTTTTTTCCCAGACGACACCTAAACAGATATCATCATGATAAATAACGGTATGACTACTAGATGGACAAAAAATGACGTTCCACTTGGCGAGTTTATGGATTTTTTTTCTGTTCGCTAGTCGTCGTCGTTGTCCTAGATTGCGAATCGACGAGCATACACACATGCACAAACACCCCATCAGCGACGTTGTTGATTGTTGTTGATGCTGACTCTTCCGACCACACCCGCCCATTCGAACAACAGCCGGCTTCTTTGTGGGGCTGCACCCCAATCCCAGAGAGGCGGGGGTGTATGAACGAACGTCAGCCCCAAAACAGCCTTGGGTGTCCAAGGGCGGATGGAAAATCGATAGGGAAACGGTACTAACTTTTTCAGTAGAGTCGAGCACTTTTTGCGTTCCCGAGACTGCCACTGCTGCTGCTTCTGCTTTATATCTCTGATTGCGGCGGTCGGTGGTGCTCATGATGAGGCGAAAGTACCATAATGAGATATTAAAGTTTTGACCGTGGATCTTCTGGCGGGGGTAGAGGAGAGGGTTCAATGTAATGCCGGTGAAAGTGCTACGAAGTTGGTTGAATTGGAAATATCACTGGTAGTTTGGAATGATTCTTTTTTCCTATGGAAATATGCTACTTTATGTTCACAAGGCAATCAGTATCTCTAGAATTTGATATTTTCCAATCTGAAAAGATACTGAAAAATTGAATCGGGAAAGTGAATAGAATGTATGTTTCTAGGAGTGCAAGGAATCATTTTGTTTTTGATTTCTTGAGATATAATTTTGGAAAAAGTTTGCTTAGCTTGCAATCAGTGCAACATTTAGTAATTCATCTCCATTTTTGAAGCTAGCGTCAATCCGGCGCTAGCTTAGCGCTGTCACTAAGTTCGTATCGGATTCTGATGAGACAAAGTCGAAACGCAAAAATGGTTTTAAATAACTTTCTCCTTAATGGAGAAAAAATAGTTTTCTCCTAAATTGTTTTCCACTAAGTAGAAATATAGCATAGCGTAATCGCATTTTCATAAATCTGATCTTCTCACTTGTATTTGAGTTTAGTTTATTGCCATTGGTGTATCCATTGTTTTGACCGCTTTCTATTAGTGCTCAACAATAAAGCTCTGCAAATTTAGGATTGGTGCTCTTTTTTGTCCTATACAGGGACCAATTGAAAATCGAAGTTGAGCAGTGGACCGGAAAACGCGTCAGAACATCAAGAAAGCATTCAAAGCAAATCCAGAACTTTCGGACGAGGATGTGACCCACGAAGTTCGTGTTGTTCACAGAACAATTCCGGAAGGTTTCTTTAAGTATCAAACTTTTACTTTACAACCGAATCGGACGGTAAGACAAAACCTAACGGCCAAAATATGGGACTGAAATCTGTACGACCAAATACTAACCAAATTCGACGGGTGAATCCTTATGAACGAATAAACTTATGTCACATTGGACTTCAAGTAATTTCCATAACAAGGTTAATGTTGCAGAGGTGTTCCCAAGAAATATAAGTTTGTTTATGCGATCTGGCAGGGAATCTGTAGCTATGGTCGGAATACCCCTATTTTCATCACAACCAACAGTATCAACGAATACAGGAAAACAATGGGTACTGCAGCTCAGTAAATGTCACTGGGGCGTCCGACAAATTTTAGCCACATTTTGCGTCGCCACTTTAATAAAAATGCACAACAGTGGTATCGCGATAATGACGTGGACGTCATTGCGAAAGGATTGTACTGTGGTATCGTCAAAGCTAAACGACGTATTTCGCGCCAAATCGTATTCAGAGTTGGCATCACCCTCTCAGATTTTAATGAAACTTTCTGTACATGAAGACTTTGTCACAAAAAGCCACTGTGCATATTTTGTTTTTCCAAAAATGATCTAGCCTGTCTTTTGAAAAGGGCCAAACTTTTTTTACCAATTTTTTTCAAATAGCTATAGCCTAAAAATGACAAATCCTACATAAAAATATTGTAGGAGTGGTTTTCACAAAATTAGTCAAATTTTCGAAAAAAAAATATAGAAAAAATTCTTCATTGACTCATACACTGAAAAAAATCGATTTTGAAAATTTAGAGTCGATTTACAAAAAAAAACCATTTTTTATTTGGATGAAATTTAGTTCCAAGATATGTTCCCTACCTATCGTCAAAAATTCAAGTTGGGCACTTTCAAGGAAAAAAATTTATTTGAAAAAAACTTTTACTTGTCCAAACTGATTTTTTTCTTCAGTGTATTTCTATAGAAAACTAAACCAATGAAAGTTATAACCATCTCAGAATCCAATAAAACTCCGTTTGTGAGAAGATATTGTCTAATTTAGCAACTAAACATATTTTATTAAGGGGTTAATGCTTTTTAATTTTTCATAAAATCGAAATTTTTTTATTACTTTACCTGAAAGTACAACTCGTTGAGAATGTTTTCCCAAATTTTTATAGAGATCCGAGAAATAGATTGAAAGTTACAGCGCTTCCAAGCGCGCTTCGTCTACCAAGAGCAGTAGTAATTTGAAATTTTATACTCGATTATCTCGAATGTTGACTAAAAATGGTTTTTTCCGTGATCACGATTGCCGAAAAACTACTCAATCAATTTTCTTATATTTTTTCAATTGATCGTAATTAATTTTTCTCGTACTTTAACGATTCCTTTTTCATTCATAAATTTTTGCTTCATGGATAAGAATTTTTTAATACAATTTTTAGAGCTTAAAACAGCGATTTTTTACTAAAACGCTATCGAATGCAGGAAACAATTATTATTAATTCAACTAATCGTTAAGGTACAAGGAATATTCATATACCAATGGATTTTTTTGAATTTTGGGATTTTAGATGATCTATTGGTCTTCAATCGTGATCATCGCAAACCTCTTAAATAAAAACCTGTTTTAATCCACCTAGAGGTGCAATTGTGCTTTTCTCATTTCTCCAAACTATGATTTAATAGCTGGTTCGTACAATATAACATTATGGAAATGTCTCATTCTTATTACACTTTGTAAGTATATATATAACAGCACCCTTTTGCATTCATCGTGGTATCGGTTTGAATCGGAGTTTTCTATGTGATCGGACTCCACAACCCGTAACTCCGGAGCCGGAAGTCGGATGGAGATGGAATTTAATATCATCCGTTATTCTGAATTTGGATGCTTCCGGATCCATCGATGGTATCCAGTGTGGCCAAAGAGACTTTGAATGACAGTTGGTAACTTAGATCTACAAATTCAACAGTTGTGATTACATTTTGGAAAAAATTTCACCTTTTTACATTCATCGCAGAATTCGTTAGAATCGGGGTGGATGAAGGAAATGCGGGCGTGAGGGTGGTCCAAGAGGAGGGGAGCGATGAAGAAGGTAGGTGTAAGGGCAAGGCGGGGGGGGGGGGCGGCGACGCAATACTCAATTGCATATTTTGCCTTCCATTTGAGACTTGGTCCCCCTAATAACGGTAACTGGGTGGCGGATAGATCAGGAACCGCTGTCATACAAGTAATGGGAAGATTCCCCATCCAAGAAATGGTAGAACGTTCATACGAGGGTTTCGTGATAGCCAAAATCAACAGCATCTTCGTAGCTCCCCCAAGGTGGACAGTAGAGCAGTTCAGCCTAATGCTGGAGCAGTTAACCGAGCAGTTGATCGATCGGAAGCCGGTAGTCATTGGTGGTGACTTCAACGCTTGAGCTGTGGAATGGGGCAGTAGAGTAACCAACACAAGAGGGTGTATCCTGCAGGAAGCTCTAGCGAAGTTAGACGTACGATTGTGCAATGAAGGCTCTGTTAGCACATTTCGGAGAGACGGGAGGGAGTCTATCATCGACGTCACATTCTGTAGTCCCTCATTGACGGCGAACATGAATTGGAGAGTATGCGACACGTATACGCATAGTAACCACCAGGAGATTCGCTACCGTATCGGTCAACGGAACAACGCGGCAGTACAGAGAAGGGTGACCGGCGAACGAAAGTGGAAGACGAAAGCCTTCAACAAAGACCTCTTTGTTGAGGCACTTCGGCCGAACGGCGGGACCGAGAACGTGGATGCGGCTGACCTAACAAGAAGGATTATGGCGGCTTGTGACGCCACAATGCCGCGAAAACTGGAACAACGCAACAAACGGCGTCCAGCTTACTGGTGGAACGAGACGCTTAGTACGTTACGCGCTGCTTGTCTCAGAGTCAGAAGGCGGGCCCAAAGAGCAAGGTCGGAGCCAGACAGAGAAGAGCGTAAGGCAGCGTTTCGGGAAGCTAGGGCCGCTTTAAAACGGGAGATCAGACTTAGCAAGTCAGAGTGGCACAAGGAGCTATGCCGAGAAGTAGACGCCAATCCCTGGAGTGACGCATACCGAGTCGTGATGGCGAAAATGAAGGGTCCGACGACGCCAGCCGAAATGTGTCCGAGCAAGCTGAAGATAATCATCGAGGGTCTTTTCCCGAAGCACGATCCAACTATATGGCCACCGACACCGTACGGCGAAGAAGAAGGAACAAGCACGGATCGGCAAGTGACTAACGACGAGCTAGCAGAAGCATCGAAGTGCCTAAAATCAAAGAAAGCCCCTGGTCCGGATGGAATACCAAACGTGGTACTGAAAGCTGCGATCCTGGCATATCCGGACATGTTCAGGATAGTGATGCAGAAGTGCCTAAATGAAGGCAACTTCCCCGAAATGTGGAAGGTCCAGAAGCTGGTGTTGCTGCCGAAGCCAGGGAAGCCACCTGGCGACCCAACCTCGTACAGGCCCATATGCCTGCTGGATACCCTCGGAAAACTCCTGGAAAGGATCATTCTTAACAGGTTGACGAAATTCACGGATGGTGAACGCGGACTGTCCAAGATGCAGTTCGGTTTCCACAAATGAGCATCGACAGTGGATGCAATTCGGATAGTGCTCGAGAGTGCTGAGAAGTTATCTAAACAGAAGCGAAGAGGAGATCGATACTGCGCTGTGGTCACGATAGATGCGAAGAACGCGTTCAACAGTGCCAGCTGGGAAGCCATCGCTGCAGCGCTGCATAGAATGAGAGTTCCCGACTATCTATGCCAGATCCTGAAGAGCTACTTTCAGAGCAGAGTGCTGGTGTACGAGACGAGCGAAGGACAGAAGTCATTGCGTGTCACAGCGGGCGTTCCTCAGGGCTCCATTCTCGGTCCAACCCTTTGGAACGGGATGTACGATGGGGTCTTAACGCTGCAGCTGCCTAGGAAAGTGAAAATCGTAGGTTTCGCGGATGACGTGTCACTAACGGTGATGGGTGAGACACTCGAAGAAGTGGAGGTGTCGGTGATGGAGACAATAGACGCGATCGAGAGCTGGATGAACGGGGTCAAGCTGCAAATAGCTCACCACAAGACGGAGGTGTTGTTGGTCAGCAACTGCAGATCGGTTCAACGGATGCAGATCGACGTCGGAGGGCACGTGATTGCATCGAAACGTGCATTGAAGCAATTGGGAGTTATAATCGACGACCGGTCTAGCTTCAACAACCACGTTGATAACGCCTGTGAAAAGTCGGCGAATGCAACGAACGCAATAGCGAGAATCATGCCAAACGTCGGCGGTCCGAGAAGCAGCACGAGACGTCTGCTATCTACTGTTTCGTCATCGATACTCCGATATGGGGTTCCTGCCTGGAGTGCTGCGCTGAAAACCAAGCGGAACCTAAAGTGAAAAGCTAAACAGGACATTCCGACTGATGGCCGTACGAGTTGCGAGTGCCTATAGAACAATATCGTCGGAGGCAGTATGCGTTATCGCCGGGATGATCCCCATCTGCATTACCCTGGCGGAGGACGTGGAATGCTACCAGCGGAGAAGTGCACGTAACGCTAGGAGACTGGTTCGAGCGGACTCGTTGGCTAAATAGCAACAGGAGTGGGACAACGCGGAGAAAGGAAGGTGGACCCACCGACTCATCCCAAATGTATCGGCCTGGGTACATAGGAAGCATGGAGAGGTGAACTTCCATTTGACGCAGTTTTTGTCCGGGCACGGATGCTTCCGGAAGTACTGGCATCGGTTTGGACATGCTTCGTCACCCCTTTGCCCGGAGTGTGCGACTGTGCAGGAGGCACCGGAACACGTGGTCTTCGAATGCCCTAGATTCGAAGAAGTTGGTAGGGGTATACCTGGTATGACTGTGGACAATATCGTCGAAGAGATGTGCCGTGACGAACATACATGGGACGCTGTCAATAGAGTGGTTTCGAGCATACTCTCCGAGCTGCAGAGGAAGTGGCGAAGAGACCATCAAGAAGCCGCAAATCGGGTTTCGAGAGAAATTCCGCCGCCGGGGAACTCTCCAACTGTGTAGACAAGGTCCACCGCCGGGAGTCAGTTGAGTAGTACGTGCCGTAGCACCGAGTTGGGTCGTCGGGGCGCCTGGGAACCGGACGTCAAGCTTCACCGGAATCGCTGAACCGACCTCGACATCCTACCGGGTAGCTCGTGAGTAGGCTAGATCCACCGCCGGGGATTAGACCGGAGTGACTTTAATTGTGGAATATGCCCGGAATTCCGGACTTCCGGAATCGTCGATAGTGGACAATATATTCAAAGAATGTTTGATTGGCAATCAGTGATCTAGATCTGCGATTAGAAGTAATTTGGTGACCATTTCAATAGTTTTTAGCCTCTGAGGTATTACGATTGTACCGATTTATATGGGAAATTCCAGTGTATCCTTACTAACAGCCCTGTAACTCCGGAAGCAAGAGTCAGAACCAAATGAAATTCAGCAGCAGTCAATGGTATTACTGTATCTTTCATTTGAAATCAAGTTTGTAAAAATCGGTAGAGAATTCGTTGGGGAATGGGTGTGATATTAGCTTAGGAACTTGGCGGGTTCCCCGGGGGCGTCATGAACTGTCATAGGTGGCCAATGTGGTCAAAGCTGCTTTGATTGATTATTAGTGATCCGGACCCGCAAATTAGAGTAATGTTACATCAATTTTAATATGTTTTACATCATTTGAACATCATGAACAACATCAGTTTATACGGGAATTTGCTGTGTGACCGCACTCTTCAACCCGTAACTCCGGAACCGGAAGTCGGATCAACTAAAAATTCAATAGCAGCTTATAGGTGCGTTATACCTTTCAGATGAAACTAAGTTTGCGAAAATCGGTTCAGCCATCTCTGAGAAAATTGTGTGAGTTTAAATGACACACACACATACACACAGACATTTGCCTATCTCGACGAACTGCATCGAATGGTGTATGACACTCGGCCCTGCGGGTCTCGGTTAAAAAGTCGATTTTTGCAGTGATTGCATAGCCTTTCTTTATATGAGAAAGGCAAAAGTACTTGTGTAATTGAATTTTTTATTCCACTACCTGAATCTGGGAATCATTGCGACCGGGACGAACGGTGGTCGACATGCTGCTGAGTTCCCGGGGACTGGGCGACGACGAGCAGGAATAGGAACCATTAACTTTCAGACCGGGTACTTCCGTCGGTCGAGAATCCAGTTGCGACGGCAACTCAACCTTGTAACGGGTAGGGGGAAGAGCAAATCAAAATTTAGTACGTCTTTAAGCCACCTATATTTAAGCAATGGCGTTATTTGACCAAACTCAGGTTCTTCGCAAACGTTCTTGACAAGATTGTTCTGTGTTTACGGAAACTACACTTGGACCCGGACTCGCTTGATCCTGCTAGGAATACACGGCCATATAGTGCTTCTGGCGGATCTTTAACATTACCGAAAAGAACGGGTGTAACGCACGCTGCCGCTGGAATTCATTTCTCGGGCACAATTCTATACTAATTATCTCCTTTTCGACGCTGGGCAAGCTGTTTTTATTTTCTTCCTTACCCGGAAACGATCCCCACTCCCGATGTTGCTTATAACGTAGTAGACCACAACATTGTACACAAACATGTGTGGGTTGATGCCCCGATAAAAGTTCATTTGTACTTTTGGATCGGATTTCGTTGCATGCAGAATCTTTAAATTGCATATTTCATCGAATCAGCAAATGAAGTTAATAAACTAACAAAAAAGAACGCGAACAATAACATACAAACGCTCAATACTTTCGCGATAATCCAAATCCGATCGCAAACACGATCATTCACGCATACCTACGACCACGATTTCGCAATCATATAAACGTCAGCGCAGTAGCACTCGTCCGGGAGCCCCCACTTTAAAATATGGAACTTATATACATAAAGTTCTGGCAACACTTGTTTACGTGCGCTTGTATTTTGAGCTCCATATAATCCAAGTTTTTTCACTGCTAAACGCTGTTGCGTTGAAATCCTAATTTGGATGTGCTATGTCCACACAAATATCCTGGATAAAGCGAATAAAAACATAATTTATTCGCTCAAAACCTTCATCAAGGGTGCTCTAAGAAAAAATATTGTTTTTCCGAAAAAATGCTTTATTTAAGTAATTATCCAGTAATTATTAACACTTCATGTAGTAGTCAATCTAATTCCCATCATATTTTTTGCTCTGAGTTTGTTTTAGAATGATTTGATTGCTTTCTTGAACTTTGCAACTTGAAAAAATCCAAAAAATAGTAGGGTCCAAAAAATCCAGTAGGGTGAACCAAAATCCAAAAAATAGTAGGGTGTACGTATAAATGTGGGACACCACTTTTTTTACTTAAACTGCCATAATAAACGAACGAAACGTACCAGAGCTTCCAAATTTTGAGAAACATCGTCGATTGAGTTTTAAAATAAGCACTGAAAATTTGGTGCAGTTTGCTCGAAAGAAAAAAAGTTATCCTGAAAAAACGGGGTGAACGTATAAATGTGGGACACACTGTATTTTTGCAGACATTCAATCTGAAATGAAATGCGCACCAAATTCAATGAGAGCAATTTCAAGGCGCTGATTAATTCTGTCCCAGTAACTCACGTTTTGACACCTCTTTTGTATCAACCCGTTCCGCGATCCAGAGTTAAAAGACTGCGCGACACCGACAACAACAACGAGGACAGCACGTCCCCGCCCGGCAAAACTTCTGTGTGGCAGGGATGCATGAAGCCCAGCACGAGAGCCTAACACGAGCTGAGTGGCCGCTCTGAACGAACCAAAAGCAATAAGCACTGACACCGCTCGTGCTAGGTAACCTTCGTGCTCGAGCTGTAGGATTCGAAGAGCTAGCACAACGCGTTAGCAGTTGTGAACTAGCACAAGTTAACTCAATGAGCTGACACGGTAAGCTTGTCCGATGCGCCAGAACGGTCCAATAGTGTAAGCTATAGAACGAAAGAATAGGACAAAACAAGAAATAAGCGTTGGGACAGGTTGTTGCTAAAACGATGCAGGCATCATTACTCACACTAACGCGTTGTTTTTTTATTCTACTTTGTTATAGCTGAGCTATAGCTCCGTGCAGCGGGGCTAGCTATCACCGTGCTAGTGAGAGCTCTCGCTCATCGGTGCTCGTGCTACTTGCTAACTCTAGCTCACCGGAAACTAGCACAAGCAAAGAATTTAGCTCTGACACATTATGAGCCAGTGCACAGGAATAGGACACTGAGCAGCACCATTCTTGAGCATGCCTGATGTGGAACAGTAAATTGAAACTCTTGGTACAAATACAGTTACCTCCGGAGCTATCACGAACGACGAACGAAAGTTCTAGTTATATCTTTCCGGAATTGATCCGCAGGTGCCTGACAACACTGTACTGTAAATGGTGCGTAGGAGACTGGATTCTGAGGAAGTGAAGGCAGACAAGCTGGTTCCTAGAGCTATGCCAGCGGATACATGGTCAATAGGTACTTTGTTTCACGAGTCGGTTAGTATTTTTGGAGAGCTCTGCACACCTCAATTCCATCCCTGGACACCTTGGAGACATCCAACTTCCAAGCTGCTATTCCCATCGATCCATTCATACCGCCAACTTGACCTCTGATGATTTCCTGTCCGTCTACTATCAGAACGTCCGTGGAATAAGAACAAAAACTCAGATATTTTTGTTAACACTTACGTCCTGTGATTACCACATTATTGTTCTTACCGAAACATGGCTACACGAAGGATATATTAAATTCCCAGCTTACGACGAACTATACACTTTATCTTTGCTGTTGGAACATATAATACAGTCCTAGTCACAAAGTCGAGTATGCTATTGCGATCACCCACGCAAAATTACGCTCGCGATTTGACTCTAGTCTAGTCTAGTCTACACATACACAGGCAGTACACGTAGGGATCCTGGAAAATTGCAGACATTCGCCTACAATTTTTCTTGTCATTATTAATGTTTGTGCCACATATGGCGATATATAACTGTGCAGCGTACAAAATGAAAATGATTCAAAATTATACGCCAATCAAATTATTCATTTAATGAAGAATTTGATCAACGAATTGTTTTCAACCTTGTATAAGGAAGAAACGTGGACAACCGTACACAACCGTTTCAATTTGCTGGAGGTTTGATAAATCGTTGGAAGTGACTTTGCTAAGAGGCTTAATGTCGCTCCTTTGGTTCCTGGGATGGGACAGAGGTATTTAGCCCTGTCCTGACTAATGAGCCTAGGTTAAAGCGTCTTTACCCGCTCTCAAAACTACGCCCGCGATTTGTCAAACATAAAAACCCCGTCGAGATCAAGTGAACGTTTTAACACTTACAATTTATAAACGCGGTCACAAGTGCGATTATACCAACGTCCGTTCCCACGGGAACATGACTCTGTCACGTCCGGAAGTCCCTACCCTTGGTCCCAGCACCCGACTCATGCCTTCAGTTTTAACATCTGAGTCATACATTCAAAATTAAACATCAGACTCGCGGTCCGCCTGAACATTCAAGAATCTACACGAACATGCAATGACAAAATGATTATACAATTGAATTTATACACGCGAAGTTACATACAGACTAGCTACACGACATACAAACGCCCACACGATCAAACACGTTGGCATACAATCGCTCGAATCCTCGCGATCATTCTCGCACACCTAGAACAACGATTTCGCAAACATTTAACCCGCCTCGATGATTAAACTCTTATAAATTTGAAACGCGATCTCAAGCGCGAACATATAACCGCTTGTGCCCACGTGATCATGAAATCTCCACGTCCCCATATCTGAATCATACACTCAATATCACAATCAGAATCAGGGCCCGCTGCAATTGGCCTTAAGCAGTGCTTTAGTGAGTGACATTTCCCGTCTCGTCTGCAGTCTGTAGTGAGTGATTCTGACAGGGAGCCCATCCGATAACCAAGCTTTATAGCTTCAGTAGTACGACACTCGATAAAAAAAACGCCGCTCGTCAAACTCGCATAATTGTGAAAGTTATGTTGGGTAGAATATTCGAAATGTATCTGGTTACGTTCTTTTGAAAGAAAAGCTATGTCTGCAAATTAAACCAGTCCGTTTTTTTTGTTAACTAGTTTTGTCATGAGTTAAAATATTAATTATCTTCTAGAAAAATAGTTCATCTCACGCCATTTTGAGGGTATGTGGTGGGATCATCAACATCCGAAAATTTCTATTTCGAAAATTTACGTCTGGAGAATCCCCTTTTTCCCGTTAAATAATATTGTAGTAACCAACGCGTGTTATATTTTGTGACGTGTCGATTCCCAGTAGTTGACATCTATCCGGATATTGTGGCTGGTTCAGCGGGTCACTTCATGGCAGATTTTTGAAGGTTAGTTATGGAATTTGCGTTTCGACTTCGTCTCATCAGAAGCCGACACTAACTTAGTGACAGGACTAAGTCTTGTTGGAAGATGAAATGACGACCAGCAGTAACCTTTTTCAGCCATGGTTCAACAACGTTCTGCAGAATCTTAGAGTATACGTTGGCTGCTACTTTTAGCCATTGATTAAAAAATGCGAGGGTATTACCTTCTCACTGAATACATCGCCTAGAAATATGGGACGGAATCCTGTTATGCCTTCGCACTACATATTTCATCAAGGTGCTTCAAGCACCTAATGAGTTTGTAGCTTTCTCCAATCGCTGTGATTTGATCTCGACATACGCGAATTAGATGGTCCAAGGTTTTTAACCATTACGCATCGGGTTAAGAAAACCCAACGCCTAATTTTTCTTGCAATAACCTCATTGACCTTGGTAAACTATTTTTAATAATTTTATCTACTTTCTATCATCTCCGTTCAGCTGTCCTGATACGGCACTTGTATATCTTACGGTTTTATTTAAAACGTTGTTCTTTCCGACACATGTACCGACAGAACTATCTTCTTTACGCTCATCCGGTGTGCAATAAAACAAACTTACAACCATGAAATGAGTCTAAGCTTTCAATCAAAGATGACCGAAGAAGACATCTGCTATCCCATTCCAGCAAATCCCACAGCTAACAAAAGTTACCTTTCGTGTCTACTCAGGGGATGGGGAATTCGTCCAAAATTTTTCCCGCCATCGCTTCAGCCCGTTTAGTAACAGAACAGGCAGGAGGATAAAAATTTTCCGAAACATTATTTCTAATGGAATCCGGTTTTCATTAAAAAACTTTTTTAATTGTACCTATGATAATTTAATTTTTCTTCACCCACATCTTGGCTTCAGCTGCTCACGGTCACTGCAGTTTGCTATCTGCCCGCTTTAATCCCGGAGCCGTAGTTGCAACGGATTCGAACTGTCGCAACATCGGAGTCACCGTCGTCATCGCACCGGGGAAAAAGTGGCTAAACTTTTGCTTCCGAGCCGGCTTTCCCCCATACATATATATATGTAGCGTCGTCACCACGGTCTGTAAATGAAGGCAAAATTTAATTTATCTCATGTAGAAATAATTATCATAATGGGTCCAGTTGGCTTCTTTTTTCACAGGCTAGGTGCAGGAATCCTGTAGGGGAACGGGGCCCGAAAAACGGCTTCTAGGTGAGTCCCACTGCGAGGTGTGAAAATTTCTACGTGAGAGCATGGGCAGATTTACGAATTGCTCGGTTCTTTTTCCTCCACCCACTACTGCCTGCCTGCCGGGCCGGAGACCGAAGGATTCCTCTGAGCTACGGGAAGCCGATAATTAAGGAAATGAGAAAAGTGAAAAATTTCATTTCCGGTAATAACTTCTTTTAGCACGGGGTTTTCTCCGGTGGTGCTGCCTCTGCGGTAGCTGCTTACCACTGAGGATCCTCTATTTACACGGGCAGCTGAGAGAAAAGGTCAAACCGAAGCCAGAAGGATAATTCAATTTGCTGTTTCAGGAAATGGGATTCTGGGGGAGCAGTTGGGTCGGGAGGAGAGAAAAAAAAAGGATTTGCCACCGCAGAAATGATTGTCGGTTGGATTGGTGCGAATCGATAATTTATGGTCGATGTTTGAACGAACAAATATTTTTATTCATGTTAGTTATGGAATTTTCGTTTCGACTTCGTCTCATCAGTATCCGACACTAACTTAGTGACAGGACTAAAATAGTGCCGGATTAACGCTAGCTTCAAAATACGGAATACAAATTGTGTTTCTATTTTTTGAGGTAGCATCAATCCAGTGCTAGCTTAGATCTGTCACTAAGTTAGTGTCGGATACTGATGAGACGAAGTCGAAACGAAAATTCCATAATTAATATAGTTATAGGTTTTTTTTGGTGCTTTTCAAAGATGGTTTTAAACAATTTTCTCCTTAATGGAAAGAAATAGTTTTTACCAAAATTGTACTCCACTAAGGAGAATAGTATATTTATTCATGTTCCAAAATGTCACCGTTTACCGACTGAAATCTTCATTATTTATCACATTCTCAAAAATATCTCATACCTGCATTGGATCCATAATTTTTCTTCCGAAGCTGCAAACAAGCAAGATAAAGAGCCGGCATCAGCAATGAATAAATTTAATAAATTGCAGCTCTTGCAGCTACCCGTGTCCCGTGTGTGTGTGTGTGGGACAGAGATCACTTTGCCCTGGTCGGGTGTTCCTCCATCGCCCCTTTTATGACAATGGGCACTGGACTGTGGCAGGAGGGTTATAAACGAACCCCTGGACAAAACGGCAATGTCCTGTATGTTACAGTCAGGCAAAGCAACAAGAGAGAAAGAGAGAGAGAGAGAGCGGAAAAAAATCACCATCACCTTCTGGAGAGAATGGTTGGAAAAATCAAAGAAGGTACCCCTCTGCCGATGCCGATGGCCAGAGGCACAAAAAGGAAAAACTATATTTGCATAAAAATGTGTGTACAATATGTTTCCGAAGGTGGGGACCAAGCGAATATATAAATTTATGAATACTGAAACCGCACCAAGCCGTCGTAACACAGACGGAACGGAATATGGGAGATGACCGGGTGCGGCGTCTCTCCGCTGTACAGCGCACACGGATATCTGTCCGATTTGTGCTGGGTTTGGTCAAGTAGGCACTACGGGAAGTGTTGCCGGAATACCTTACTGTGTTACCCACTGACAAAAGGAAGGTCTAACAACGACCGATGCTTCCGAGGGAAAAAATGTAAACTTTCCAGAGACCCCAATTCCGAAAATGATGGTTCGTCTAACTGGATCAACACAGAGTAAAATTTGCCACTGCTCACTCGCGTATCATTAAACTCGCACTAAATATAAATATTGACGCGACTGCCAGAGGGTGTAAATACATGCGGGGCTGCTACTTGTTTTCCGTGGTGACCCAATTTCGACCGCCTACTGCGATGGCGTTAACGGTTGAATGTTGGTGGTCGGAGATTGAGACATCCTTAGCGTGTCCCACATCATATTGCATCACGGAAAAAAAAACGCTCTGGAAAATAACTCAATGGTTATTTTCTCTTGAAGATTGAGTAGAAGTAGTTTAGAGTGTATTGTTTACACTGTATATTTATCGCCGTCAGTTTTTCGAAAATTGCGAAAAATGGCGTTACCCGAAAAGCAACGTCGTGAATTGGATTTACGCAATTTCCTGAAAATCTTCAACTCTCTCATCGGTACATCGGAAAACAACTTGAAATCGGGCAGTCAACGGTAAGTTACTACCAAACACTGCGGTCAGAATGGATGTTCTATTTAGTGATCAGGATCACAAGCGTGTAGTGAACGCGTTTAGGCGGAATCCCAATGTTTCGGTCAATCTGTCCAAGTATTTTGTTCAGAGAGCCAAGGAGAAACTTAGGGGGGACTGCATACGTTACAAAGTGCAGAAGGCTCCAAATCGTGACGAACGGCAAAATACGGTGGGAAAATCACGGGCCCGGAAATTGTACACCCAGATGCCGACGAAGCCTCATTTTCTCATCATGGATAATGAGACTTACGCCAAGACGGAGTTCCGTCCGCTTCCGGGGCCACTGCTCTTCACCATCCAGCACAAATTTAATGTTCCGAAGGAAGCAGGAAGCAGAAGTTTTCAAAATTTGCCAATAAATACATGATTTGGCAAGCGATCTGCTCATGTGGCAAACGGAGTGCGCCGGTTCGTGACTACCGGGACTGTTAACAGAGAATCTACCTCAAGGAGTGTTCACAGAAGCGTCTGCGTTCTCTGTTGAAGCATCAATAGGGCCCTTCGATCTTCTGGCCGGATTTAGCTTCGTGCCACTATTCAAATGTTGTCCTGGTGTGGTGCGAAGCCAACGGGGTCACTTTTGTCCACTCGCTCCACTAGGTAATTTACTGCAGCGTTTTTTTTGTGAAATCGATATATCAGCAGAGCAGGATCTTGTGGGTGGACTGTCCTTGCCGAACCATGCAACAGCGACCACTTTCCAATCCAGGTTGTATACAATCAGACGGCACCTTCAACAACCCGCCGAAGACCGGTGTTTTACGATAGGGCAGACTGGACCCGCTACGAGGAGACCGTTGACGATCTAATAGATCGGAAGGAGTCATACACCCTGGACGAACTCGCACCGGCATCTTAAATCGGGCTGCCGTTTCCTGCATTCCCAGGACAAGTGGGAACACTCTACGACAGGCGGTACACTGGTGGTGCTCAGAGGTCCGGATCCGTCGAACTGCGTAACGGGCACTGAGGAAGACTATTGTGAACGACTCGCGCCAAAGCTAGCGGGCAGATGACTTCAGAAAGGCCAGGAACGAGGCCACGAAAGCCATAGAAGAGGCAAAAAACATCAGCTGGACCAGATTCTTGGAAGGTATTTCCCCAGATTCATCGACATCAGAGCTCTGGCGGAGAGCCAACGCCCTAAGCGGAAAACGGCGACACAGTGGCTACGCCAATACCGTTAAGGGGTGCATGACACTCGATCCCAGGCAGGCACTTCGCTTCCCTGTCTGCAGACGCCGCCCTCCCACCTGCGTTCCTACGCATTAAGCAAAGGGCAGAGAGTAACCCCGTTCGCTTCGAATCCGATGCAGGGCAAGTGTACAATCGGCCTTTCACCGGAAGTGAACTTCGTGCGACATTGGAATCGGTACACGGTCTGCCGGACTGGACGACGTTGGCTATCCCCTACTGCAACATTCCCCGCCGGTAGCCAAGCGGGCGATATTGGACAGCATTAACCGCATTTGGAGTGGTGAACCGATGCCCGCTTCATGGAACGAAGCTCTAGTAATTTCTGTCCCAAAGCGTTGCGAGGGGAACAGAACGCCGGATGACTTCCGCTCAATCAGCCTGCTCTCCTGCCTCGCTAAGATGATGGAGCGAATGGTAAACAGACGGCTGATGGACCTACTGGAGGAGCGTAAACTCTTGGATCAACGACAGTTTGCGTTCCGACGTGGAGCAGGAACAGGTGCCTATCTCGCCAGCTTTGGAGAGGTGGTGCGTCAATCCGTAACTGACGCCGATATCGCCATACTTGACGTGGCGAAGGCTTATAATACCGTGTGGCGTCACGGAGTAGAGCAACAACTGGAGCATCACTGGAAACATGGGCCACTTCTTGAGCGACTACCTATCTAACCGCACCTTTCGGGTGGGAATCGGAGGTACCCAATCCGACACCTTTCAGGAGGACAAAGGAGTCCCCTAGGGATCAGTCCTCGCCGTCGCACTGTTCCTGGTATCCATGAACTCTCTATTCGCCAGCCTACCGGCGGGGATCTACGTTTCCGTGTACGCCGATGACATCGTGCTGGTCGCGACGGGAAGGACCACCAGACGAACCCGCCGAAAACTTCAAGCCGCCGTAAGTGCGGTGAGCCGATGGGCTGCATTAGTCGGCTTTAGCATGTCGCCTACTAAAAGCATGATTACGCACTGCTGCAACACAAACCATATCGCAACAGGGCGGCCAATCCTGCTGGACGGGATGATTGTTCCATACCGCAGAGAACCGAAGATTCTGAGGATAACCATAGACCGTCGTCTAACCTTCCTGCCACACTTTCGACGGATCAAAGCCGAGTGCCGGAGCCGGCCACTTATTCACAGCAAGATATTTTACAAGGTGGAGCTGACGTCCTGTAATATGGAAGGCTTTATCAACATTTTAAGCCCCCTATTTCACGAGCCAATCCGGCCTCCTTTGGCTTGCTCCCCAGCACGCCTGCTGAAGCAACCTGCGTGGAAGCCGGGATCCTACCCCTTCGTTGGGCGGCTTCACTCACCATCGCCATAAGAGCACTGGGATCTTTGGAGCGGACAGCCCGAGATGACTGCTTTCTGTTACGGACGGTCAGCGAGATCCATTGCGACTAGACAAACGTCGACCTGCCACCAATCGCCCGTCTACACCGAGTTCGTGACCGGGCCTGGCACGACCGCGGACCCAAAATTTGACACAAGTTTGTCTATAGAGCTGGGGGCCTTTGAACTATTCACAGATAATTCCAAGAGCGATGATGAGAGGTTGGAATAGGGGTGAGCGGAATAGGCAAAGGACTCTCCTTCCGCCTACCGGCGCCATGCTCGGTGTTTTCGGCCGAAGCGTCGGCTATCGCGCTTGCTTTGGTTCAAACACCGTCGTAGTACTATTTGACTATCTGGCGGCCATATCCGCCCTCGAGTCGGAGAAATCCCACCATCCCTTCATCCAGGCCATCGACGCCGAGTATGACCAACTCACCACAATTTGTTGGGTCCCCGGTCACTGCAGCATCGACGGTAATGAAAAGGCTGATCGCCTGGCGGCCAGGGGAAGACACACTAGCCGACGACTCACTCGACTCGTACCGACCGCAGGTATTTTGGGCTAGCTGAAGTCAGGGATTACCGAAGCCTTCGTACGCCACTGGCGCGGCAGCACCAGACACCTTCAGCGAATCAAAGGCTCATCCGACCGCTGGACAGACCGGACTGATAATAAGGGAACAACGAGTGCTGTCGCGGCTCAGAGTAGGGTATCGCGTGTTCCAACATGCGTTACATGTGGTACCCGAGCCACTGTGGAACACTTTCTAGTGAACTGTCCAGAGTTAGCCGACCTACGGCAGCACCATAAACTACCGCTCTTCATTAGAGAGATCCTTGCAAACGACCCCGCCCGAGAAGAAGTGTTACTGGTCTTTCTGAAGGACGCGGGATTACTCGACCAGCTGTAAATGTGTCACGGATTCTATACTTGTACTTCATACCATGAACAACATTATAATGTGATGTAAATTATTGAAATTTCAAAGACGAATGACCCAATAGGTTAAAGACTGTAAATAAATAAATAAATTATTTTGGTCCGATTGCCATTTAAAATCTTCGCTCCTTGAAACAGTCAACCCAGTCTTTCAGTACATCTATAAATGACAAATTCAAATCAGTGACTACACCATCGATCTCAACTATGTGAGCGGGTACGTATATACGGCAGCTCTCCATAAAAGGCTTGTCGCCAGTAGCGTCATTTGCTTGCTTTAGACAGCGTATCATAATTCTGAGCTTATCTAGATAGATTTTTGAGCTATCTGAAAATATCTGCTTCGATTTTTTTCGAAATCTTCAGAATATTGATCCGAAAGAAGGTTGACTTGAAGACTTCCGAAATGTGGTTGATGCTGAAACAGGTCACTGAATACCTTCTGTAGCACACTTCCTTGATTCTGTCTCACGTTGGGTTTTTCCTTCAACAGGACGGAGCACTCTCTCAAGTTATTCCTAGCTTCAATGAAGGTGGTACCATTAATCGAAAAGAAACTACTCCAATTAGCGAGATCCATTCCGTGATACAGCGACTCTGGATGCTGGCAACTCCACTTTGAACTGGTTAGTTCTGGTTGGCTTAGAACGAAAGACATTTGGGTTAAGCCAACGTAAATTCTCCGTTTCTCGAAATTCCGCAGCAGAATTCTTTCGGTCATATTTTGGTTTAGGGACGAAGATTTCATCAACCTTAGTCAGTAAGCAGTTCAACGAATCACGTTGCCGTAAAACGAAAACTTTCTGACGTAGTCTTCGTTGAACTTGGCAGGGATGAAGCAGAAATCGCTACAATCATGCGTCGTTTCTCTTCCTCTCTGACTTCGGGTGAGTACTTCGGTTATTTTGGAAACCTCATCGGGCTATCCTCCAACTAATTCGGCTCATTTCGGCAGGAGTTACTTGTAAAGATGTCTTCAGGTATTATTCGGATATTCGACTCCATGTTGTCGAAGTGGCTCGAAACTAATGCGCTGCTCACGTGGAATCAATCTAAGATTCTGGTCGATCGAATCTTAGACCTTTTCGTAGTACTGAACTGTTTGGAAATAGCCGTGGATTTGTTTGATAGTTAAGTTGGAAAACTCCCTGGATTTTTGGATAAGAAGTGGTACCGAAACTTCCTGCTGTTAGTTTTGTCTCCCCAGATGCAGGTACCCTCCGAAAAGCCATCTCTGTGGTATCGGAATGGCCAACCGATATTGCTCCTGGATGATCACGCCGATAGTGGTCCTAGAATCATCACATTACTTACCGTACTAATTAGTCTAAGACTACGACGTCCATTGCTAAATTGAGAAATCGTCTTCACTTCACTCGATCCGTAGCTGTTTGTCGCCAGCCTCTCAGAAATCGAAGACTCCTCAGCTCTTCCCTTTCTTGATGGATCCACCTTGCTCGCTGTACACCACTCCTTCTTGTACCTGTTGGATTCATTTCAAGAACCAGTTTAACGGATTGTCGTTTCTTCACTCTGAGGACCAGTCTACTGCATCCCCCCGTAGATCGTTCCGTTTGAAAACACAAAAAGTCCTCCGCCAGTATTGTCCAGATGTCGTGGCCGTAGTGGACAAACGGTCAAATAAGACTTTTTGTATCATCAAGCACCTCGATGTCATTGCCATCAATCGATAGACTCGGTGCGAGGTGTAATGTTTCTTCCTTCGAACCTCTTGCTACCATTTTTTTACTTTTTAACGACATTCAATTAGCTAGAAAGTTTAAAAATTTAGAACCATAGTACTCAAGTGATTTGAAAAATCCAGATCGGAAAACTAAAAGTGGCAGTATCATTAGAAACAGGCCTAAAATCTTACGGGCTAATCTTTTGTCTTCTGCTGGCAGGAGTCGCCCTTAGGCAGCATATCTACGAATCACTCAAGTCTACCAACATGTCTCTTACTCTCATGTGGTTGGTCTTTAACGCAATTATGACCAACGCACTTCGCTTTTTTCAACCTTCAGCCATTCTTCAGTAACATCTTCTCCCAGATCTTCGCAATCACCCAGTAGAGTACTCTAGCTAATGCCTCTCCTTCGTGTTTGAGCAACTCACATGGCAGCGTCTTTTACTATTTCTCAACCATCCGATCTCCTCCCAAATCTGAGGTAGATCCGGTTCTGGGAATCTGTCGTTGGCTGCCCACGTCCCCAGGCTGATTCTTGCGCTACTCTCGTCGTCTACTGCGTCGCCATTTTATGTCGGCTTGTGGAACAAAGTCTTTGCGCAAACGATTCACAGTCTCATAGAACTTCCGTATGTCATTATCGCGGCATAGCTGCTCACTACAATGTTGCTGCTTCTTTTTTTGGAATACCGTGTCCGTTGCGCGCTTTTCTGTATCATTCTTCGCCAAGCAATCAATTTCTACTGCTTTGTTGCTTATCCACTACACAAACAGTACAGTATCGTTTCTCCGGCTGAGCAGTGAAATCAGAAAACCTCAGAAGTGAAACGTGCCTCTACTAGGAGAATTACCATCACGACTGACTTTAAACGAATTAGACGAAATGTGCGCCTGGTAGGACAGTTCCTAAAGGTGATAATGGTGATAATCCTCACGGAAATGGCTACCTCGTGGGCGTAATGTGGTTCCGCCAACATTTAACCGTCATTGTGAACATGCAACACAATATTCCTGTGGAATCATGGTAAGTCGATTTGCACCGCGCACAAACTTCGAGGTCCTTGAAGAAATCATATCGAGAGAAGGAGAATTGTAATCAATTAGTTGAAGAAACTTTTTTCCATGCATTTCCAATAGTTTTTGTTGTGAGAATCCAGATGACGAAACATTCCTTCTTACCTGGCTTTGGATGCGAATCACATATAATCAAACAATGCCGATTGCGTATCGGACTTGGGTACTTAGTCGGCGTTCGTTCCCTTATAGATAAATTTTCAACAACAAAATGTTTATAGGCGCGAATCTTATTTTTTCTGTTGAAAATCCTGCGATTTCAGTACCAAGAATGGGACCGTATTCCCAGGATTATCGGTACCGGTCACGCCTAGCTGTTCTTCCGGTGGCAGCGCTGTCTCTAGTTGCTGCGCGTATTTCTCAGCAGCCTATTCGGCTCGTAGCTGTTCGATTTTGAGCCTTGGCGACCGTGCTTTACGAGTGTTGTGCACCGCACAGTGGGACCAATCCAAAAAAGGTGGGACAAAACCTATTCGAGGCCTTAGATGTCATTTTAGAGCTAGCATTTCTTCGTAGCATATGTTCACAATGTTATTCTGCAACTTTTTAAATAGAATATTTTTTGGTTGGACTAAAGTAGAGTACCCGAGTAAAAAAATTCAAAAAAATTTTTTAGGGAGTCGATGTCTTAGACAAGGTTGTAGAATATTATGTTTTGAATAACTTCTTCTAGCATACTACAGATATCAGACCTCAGTTTTGAGGCAAATTTGTTGTTTTTTATGATTATGATCTGAAAATCAGTTTCTCTACTTTTCCATGCTGTAAACCTTAATTAATTAATTTAATATGTTCTACAAACTTGCAGGTATCACTAAACTACAACTTTTTGTTTAAGGAACTAATAACGCAAAATCAATATTTTGGCTTCTAAAGCTATTTTTTCATATAAATTTGATCTATTTTCATCAAAGATTTCTGTTATTTTGTGAACTTTTGTGCAGGCAAACTTTGGCTATTTCGATACTCTATTATTCCTAGAATAAATTTAATATTACGTAGAAACAGGATATAGTTGGACGCATTGTTTGGGCGTTTTATAACTTAAAATGTGTTATTATTTTTAATTTATATGCATTGTTAGCTATTAACAAAATGTTATATTTTACACGCATCTACCAGCATGTATAACACATTGAGTTGATAAATTACAGTTACAATTTGGAAAAGTGAAATAAAAAATAAATTTTGAGGTTAAACTGCCGAAGGGCAACGATTTCGGCTCAAAAATATATGTACAGTATGTATATAGTATTTTATATAGTATTTTTAACAAAATTGTTCCAAACACAATATTTGACAACTTTGCTGAAGTCCTCAACCATCTAAAAAATAAAAATGATAGAATTATATTGTGAATATTTTTCCAAATACATCTAGGTAATATCTAAGGCCTTAAATAGGCATTGCTCTACTTTTATGAACTTGTAGAACTAACCTTATTGGTTAAACTAAAGTAGAAATTCCGGACTAAAAAAACAAATTTTGTTTGAATGGTTGAGGTCTTCAGCAAAGTTGTCAAATATTGTATTTGGAATAATTTTGTTCTAAATACCATATACATACTGTAGATTTATTTTTTGAACCGAAATCGTTGTCCTCTGTCAGTTTAACCTCAATTTTCAATTAAGTGCATGCAGACCGCTACCGAATCTATATTTACACAATGTACGTTGATGCTAGTATAGTTGAAGAAAAGGCCTTTGAACCTTAGTAACACATTTCGCTGATCGGTTGCCACTAGAACACGCGTTGGCGTATTTAGACTAGCACTATCGTTTCCCTACTATTTTGTTCGTTCCGCCGCTTTCCCGCACCTTCTGCCCCGCCAAGCAAAGCTTCTTCAAGTTCTGCAGAAGGACCTGCAATTGCTTCAAGTTTCTAATCGTAGTCCCTTTTTTGTCGCGTTGATCTAGACCGGTTGTTCCGATCCGTATTTTGTTTACCAATGTTCGTAACGTGGTGTTTTCTGAACGGCTTATAGGGCCTGCATCAACCGCTCGTCTCGTAGAAAGACCGCCGGGTGGTGTTTCTTTGTTGTTCGTCACCCTACATAATTGACATCTGCGACAGATATTTATTTTGGTAAGGTAAGGTTGAAGCGCCAAACCCGAGCAAATTTTCCTGGGTTCAGCCACCATACAACCCCTTAAAAAGACCTTGAATAAGTCCTTGCTAAGTTTCCCACTAAAAAAATGGTCTCAATAAACCATAAATACACCAAAAAATGGTAAGTGTCAATATAACAGTTGAGTACTTCATCTTCGTCAGACGAGCATCTACCTAACATTTTGAGTCTAGCTGTTCCTCTACAAGTACGCATAACTCGAAGCGAGCAGGACTATTGGTATGCTGCTACTATAAGTGTATTTGTTTGGTCCATAGCCGCATCCAAGTCACGTAAATTTTAAATCGTTGGAAAATACCCATGAAATCCAATCGCCAAGGGTTCTTCACAGAGAACCCAGTTCGTAAATTTGGCATTACGATATGTAGCGAGATCAAGGGATACGTTTAAATGATCAACGATGCTGTACTTATAATTAGATAACAACGATTTGAACTTGTTAGGAACGAGCCAATTTATCAGCTCGTACGTAATATTGTCGGAGCAGAGAGTCACATCTAACAATTCTTCTATTATGAAAATACGTTTTTTGAACCAAAACTGTGGAATCTTTTCCTTCCAGCGGATATTGTGTTTCAACTTCGTCTCAACAGTATCTGACAGAACGACTAGTTCACAAGTACAACAACTGGTCATGGATGATGTCCCCCAAGCACAGAAGTTCCGATTACTGATGAGATCATAGTAAAATTGAAACATGATTTTGTTGCATTTTTCTATATTGCGTTAAATTAGAATAAACTATTTTATACTTGAATTGCACACCTGTAAATTTATCGTCTACTTTTTGGCCAACTCGTTCTGCCAGATACTGACGAGCCGTAGTCCAAACGCAAATTGAAGACTAACAAAGAATTCAACGTTCGCAAATCCGGCAACCCTTCTCGCTTAATATTTGAATGCGGTCAGCATTCCTGACCGTCTTGGGGTTTTGTCAATATGCATATGAGAACGACACACGACTGAGGTGACAGTAAAAAAGCCGAAGGACTATGAGAAAAAGGTGCGGTTCAACTCACCCACCCCTGCGAGGATAATCGAGTATGGAGCATCGATCCACCGGAGCGACCGGTGTGTCAGGACGAACTCATCCGCTGTCGCCCCAACGGCAGGCGCTTTGTCGACAGGGATAATGTCCTGCAGCTTCCTATATCTGCATATATGGATAGGAAACGAACACGGGACCAGGGTCGGCCGGAACGAATGCAAAAGTGTAGTAAAAAACAGAAGGGTCAGTGAATTGAATATAATTTTTAAAAGATGTTGAAATTGTAATACTCTCGTGTTGATGCCTCCTGCCTGAGCTGGACAAGGGTTTCGACTCGTCCCTACCCCCTTTTGTCCCCTTTACTAACGGAGGACGGTAGACGGGGGTATGGGGATGGAAGGTATGAAAATGGAATGATTTTATCTTGTGATTTGATTTTTTCTCTTGTTCCCTGCTTCCACTTCCACATGGAAGAAACCGGCATGTGGTCCGAATGTTATTTTTATCGAAAGGTTTGATGTTTGCATGCGGTGAAATTATGATAGCCGCAACATTCATATGAGCAGTGAGCTGTGGAATGAACCGTAGCGAAAATCCGGTGCGGACCAAGGAACGGAATGCGAGAAAAAAAAGGCGCCCGAGTGGACGAAATCTAATCAATGTGGAAAAGTTTTTTTTCCTGGGATATCATATTACCTTTCCGGAGGATATCTTTTCCGCACTAAGGGACCGTAACAGTTTGTCCTGTCATAAAGTTTAAAGGAAACAGCGCACGTTTGCATCGATTGATCGATTTCTCATCCTCTTCGCTTCGAATGCGGGATGGGGAAAAGGGGATGGAAGAAGTCAAACAGTCGGTGTATCGAAGTCGCGCGACGACACGTGGAGTACAGAGGGAAAAAAACCAACAAACAAACTCCTTTCTCAATAAAGCCCCAATAAGGAAGTGATAAAATTTATCCTAATGCTAACAAATTGCCGTTAAAGAGAGTCGCGATTGATCCGATCGACTGTAAAGTGAATCGCGGGATACACAGACGCTCGTCTTCCAGTGCGATAGGAGGGGTTTACTCCTTTAAAAATATTTATTTCAAGCGATATTTCCTGTTTTCGTTGCAAGGGGTGTGTGAAAGGATAAAAAATACATTTAAAAATCAACCATTTGTTAAATATTATGCGCGTTGCAATCCTTTTCTATCTAAAAGAGTTTGCATTATTTATGTAACTGTTTAATTCAAAATTTCTACTTTATTTTTTCATCCTATTAGGCTGACATTATTCCAGCATGATGTTGGAATAGTGATACAAAGTTAAATTCGGCATAATTAGTGGATTTCGTGCCTTTTGCGACGAAAATTGTACTTTGCTATCCACAGGTGCAGATTTCTTGCCAAACAAGATATTTCGATACTATGTTATGTTCTTCATTTTGAAATGATCGTTCACTTCGAACTTATAATTTTCGATTAAATGTAAATGTAATCATTGTAACTGGTGAACATCTCCGCACAGTTTCCTACGGCGAATTTTAGCAACAGACTTGCATCGAGAATTTTTGTATGTACGAAATTCTCAACATTCTGGACGTACAGTGACCCGCAACGAGAAAAATCCACCTCAATTAATATCTAAATGTTTAAGAGGCGAATGACCCTCAGGTTAAAGCCTCTATAATCAAAAATTCCAAGAACGTATACTTTCACCTGTTCTAATAATAAAAAGCGCTTAAAAATGATACGACAAACAAAATTAAAACGGAAAATTAGGCGCAACATCGTTTTGCTATCTTTAGTACCAGGTACATCCTTCATGAGCTTCGATCACTTTCTGAACACGTTTTGGCATGCTTTCCACCAAATTCTTCGGATGCTGAGGATCAATACTGCTCCAGGCACGGAACAAGGCTGAAAACTACGTGGAGTATTGTGCAAAATTCCCAAAGAGAATTTTTTTTGGACAAAGCCATGTTTTTTCTGCATAAGGACACAAAACCTAACATAAAGTATTGTTTTTTAGTGCATCGGATTCTCCTTGTCAGTAACTAACACCAACTTAATGCTAGTTAGATAAGTCCAAATCAGCACCAAATTGCCTGGTACTATGCAAAATTCCCAAAAAGATTTTTATTTTGTTTCTTCTACTAAAATACGGTTTCGGTTCACGTTGCTTGGTGGTAAACAGAACTTCTGTTCTTACTATCGGGACATCACTCGGCACCAGCCAGTTGATTAGTATTCATGCAAGACGTGTGACTTTTTGGATATTAGTGTTTAACTAGTGCCAATTTGGTGCTGGTTTGGACTTATCTAGCTAGCATTAAGTTGGTGTTAGTTACTGACGAGAAGAATCCGAAAGATTTTCAATAGGGTTAAAACCTGATTTAAAGGAAGCCTTAGTTTTCTTGGAATTTTGCTTCGGATCGTTGTATTGTTGGAAGCAGCAGTTTGTGCTACTCGAATTTTTGCCACGGATTGGAGGTTGTCATTGATGATGTCGATGTAGACATCGGCATTCATTATGCCATTGATTCTTACCAAGTTTTCAACTCCAGCCCACGTTAAGCCGTCCCACATCATGATTTTCCCACCACCGTGCTTTACAGGCGGCTGAAGATGTCAAAATCGACGTCTCCGGTTGAAGAGCTCAAATTTTCACTCGCCGGTCCACAAGACACGTTTTCAGAATTTCACCGATTTATTGATTAAAAACCAAACTGGATCGTAAAGAAAGCCCGTAGTGGTTAAAACGCGGACCTGAAATTTGCATGATCAGGATCTGACCAAATTTAACTGTATTTCAAATTTGGCATCACGGAAATATTTCCAAGAAATAAAAACTTTTTGCGGACAAATTTACCGGTAAACTGATGATCTGGTAGGGAATTTGTACCTGTGGCCGGAAGGTCAAATCTGATGAATTGCCACTACAGTATGGATGCGTATCAGTGGTACCGCGATGATGATGTGAACGTCATTGAGAAAGAGATGAACCACCCAAACTTCCCAGATTTCCACCTAATCGAAATGTGTTAGGGTGTTATCAAAGCTATACTGACGAAGAATGAAAAACGGAAGCTGTTTCAATGACCAGATACTGGCAAAAAGTTGCCGCTTTGGTTTACCAGCAAATTGTGCAAAAGTTAATAGCACGCATCAAGTCCAAAATCGCTAAATCCATATGTTTTTCTAGTTGATTGCTTTTCCACTACAAATCTCTTGATCTCTTTGCATCTCTTTTTTTCTTTATTCGGCATGTTAGTTTTCTTTTTATTACTATATCTTAAATCAAAATCATTCTAACGCTCACTAGCAGAATCAATTGCATATTCTCTCATATACACTCACAATCTCTTTCATTCCAATCGTACAAACGCTTGTGGACCTCGCGATAATACAAACGCCGATCTTGCCAACATTAAAACACCCTGGAAATTAAGTGAACATTTGAGCGCTTACAAATTTATAAACGCGGTTTCAAGTATTAACCCATCGTTCGCGCGATCACGAATCGTTCACGTCCGGAGGTCCCTGCCCTGCCCTCGGCCCTAGTTGCCTAGACTCATGCCTTCAGTTGGGCCAATAAAAACTGATGCCCATACCACTAAACAACACATGGCGACATGACCGGAAACTATAGTTATATGAGAAAACTCATTCTCTTCTAGCATCTGAACCATACGACGAAATCTAGGTATCAGATCCACGATCCGCTCCCGATTGTCCAAGGACACACACAAATATGCGAGTGGACATGCGGTTATAAAATCGAATTTATATACGCGAAGTTACATATACGCTAGCACACGCGACATACAAACGTCCACGCGATCGAATCCCCTAACTTACAAACGCTCGGGTCCTTCTCGATGATACACAAAAACGCACATACAATCGCAATCATCCACGCACAACTACGCCCGAGATTTTTTCGATATGTTGAGGTTTTGCAAAACGGAACACTTTTTAATAAAAAAAACGCCAAAAATGTCCCTAAATCGACCAAAAATTGACTAAAGTTATGCAATAAAAAATCCATATACATGAAGGGCTCAGTGCAAGAACGGCCCTAGTCAAAAAAAATATAAAAAGTGGGTTAATCACATATTATTGTATGTTATTGAATTTTTGAAGATTTTTTCGAATGCTAAACAATATTTTTATTCATATACCTTCAAATTAAGTTTTTTTTATCATAAGTCGGTTTCATTACATTACATAATATCATAAAAAAAATTGTGATTAACTCACTTTGGTATTTTTTTGATTTGGGCCGTTCTTGCACTGAGCCCTTCATATGTGAATCAAGATTTTAACGACGCCGTATTGCATGTTATTCTTCGCAATTGAGTTTTCTTTCTGGGCTAAATATAGGAACGTTATTAGTACACATTTTCGCACGTGATGTAGTTGTATATAGGTCCCTGCCGTGAATAAGCTCCACTAACTTTTCGCCTTTAGTAACTGTTCCACCTCGTACACTGTAGGGCTCGGACGATCGTTTTTCGAAGTTAATCGAAATTATGTTTTTCTGCAAACGGCTGTACTGTTTGTTCAGTGGATCAGCAACAAATTGGTAGATAGAATTGATTGTTTGGTTTACTGATAGGAATAATTGAGCGATTTTTAGCTTCTACTCTGTGCGAGATGAGAAGGTAGACATCCATTGTTTTCTTTCGAATAATATCAACATTCATCAACAGAGGAAAATTCGGCAAAGGTTTTTTGACCTTCTGTAAAAAAGACTGGTGTTGGGTTCATTTTAGTCGTTTATTTCATTCAGTATTATTTTTATTGATTTTGTTTATTTGAGTTAATTTGTGCATTTCATTTATCTCATTTCGTTTAATTTTTTGGATGTATACCGATCAGTTTATTCATTTCATCCATTTAACTTATTTTCTTCGCTATTTTCATTATATGAATTTTATCCATTTTTTCCAGTTCATGTATTTTATTCTGTTTCTTCGATTTAATATTGTTAATGTTTTTTCATTCACTCCTTTTAATCGTTTCATCCAAATTATTATTTTAGAGCAATAATAATTTTTAAATATTGCTCAATTTTTCATTTAAAAACTTTAACTTAATTTTTTCTGTTTATTCGTGCAACATTTTATTCATTTTATCAATTCTATTCTTTTTTTTAAATTTTGTTCATACTTTTTGTCTTATGGACCTTATTAATAGTATCCGTATTCTTCATTTATTTATTTTTTTCATTTTAGTCACCTCGTTAATTTTTTAAAATTTTATTTATTTTATCAATTTCGTCAATTTCATTCATTTCAATTATCTTATTCGTTTTGTTCATTTTACTAATTTTATTTCAATCATTTTAATAATTTTATTCATTTATTTAATATGATTAATTTAATTTTTTTATTTGATTATGCAGGTTTTAACCTTACGATCATTCGCCTCTTTTCGGGTTAGAGAAATTTCTTTATGGAAAAATCTCTAATTCTATGTTCGAGATTGGGAATCAAACCCAGGTGAGAGGCGTACAAGGCAATTGATTTGCCAACTACGCTATGCCCGTCCCTAATTTATTTAAATTTTTATTTTATTTTTTACGATATGTTGGTTTTAGGAATTCATTTATTTTTTAGACCCTGCAAAAAGGTTTCCGAGAATTCAGAGATTTGTTACAGCACTAATATATTTATCAGTTTCAATAGAATCCTGGCAATATGGGTGGCAACATTTTTGGAATTCTATCAGAAGTTAATTGTCGTCGTCTGCTGATTCGAACTCGGAACAGTTATTTATGAAACAAATTGTGGTACCGTAAATGACCATTCCGGGGTCAAATCACCAGATGGTTCCATAATGATAAACTGAAGCTTTCGGAGGCTAATCCAAAAATTATGGCATCCATATAACTAGGAATCTATTTACATTCTTTTTTTTCGAGAATTGTCCTACTGGAGCTGTAGAGCTACTACAATTTGCAGACGAGACAGGCAATGTCGCCCACTAAAATACTGCATTAGGCCAATTGTAGCGGGCCGTGATTCTGAATGTGATATTCATTGTACGGTTCAGGTATGTGCGGGCGTAGGGACTCGCGATCGCGTGTATCATCGCGAAGAGCTCGAGCATTTGTACGTTAACGTGTTCGATCGCGTGTGCGTTTGTATGTCTTTATTTATTTATTTTTTGGTGTACTGCTCAGATGCTAAAAGAGTAAGAGATCTTCCATATCACTAGAGTTCCCGGTGATGTCGCCATGGAACGTGTTGTCTAGTGGATATGAGCTTTATTTTTTGGTTGGTCCTACTGAATGTATGGACCTAAGTTATTGGGACAGAGGGTAATGGTTTCCGGACGTGACCGATTCATGAGCGCGCGAGAACGGACGTTTGTAGGTTCGTGTTTGAGACAGCGTTTGAAACTTCGTGAGTGCTAAAACGTTCTCCTTACTAACGGGGTGTTATTAAGTTTGCGCGATCGCGAACGTAGGTGTGCGTTGTTAATCGCGAAGGGCTTAAGCGTTCGTACGTTAACGTGTTTGTCACGTGTGCTCGCGTTCATGTGACTTTGCGTGTACAAGACTGGATTTTGTAACCGTGTGGCATTTCCTGTACACGCGTGCGTTCTTGGATGGTCACGCGGACCTTCATTCTGATAGTTAGTTTTTGGTGTACAATTCACATTCTGACAGGGAGTAAGTTACCCCATATCACTAGAGTCCTCGGTCATGTCGCCATGTAACGTGGTGTCCAGTGGATATGGGAGCTTTCTTTTTCTAATTGATCCAATTGAAGGCATGGACCTAGTCTGCTGATATCAAGGATAGAAACATCCGGAAGTGACCGATTCATGATCGTGCGAGTGCGGGTGTTTTTAGGTTCACGCTTGAGACCGCGTTTGAAAATTTATAGGAGCTGAGACATTCACTTTATCACTGGGATGCCATCATGTTTACTAGATCGCGGGTGTAGATGCCGGGGATGATCGCGCAAGGCTCAAGCATTTGTATATTAACGCGTTTGTCACGTGTATGTGACTTCGCGTGTATAATTTTGATTTTATAATGATGTAGTGTGTACTCTTGTTTGATCACGCGCGGACCGTGAGTCTGATGCTTAATTTTTAGTGTATGGTACAGATGGTGGTTCGTTTCTCTATGGGGAAACTTGAGTTCCAGGTCATGTCACCATGGAACGTGTTTAGTGAATATGAGCGTCACTTTTTTGATTGGTTTAACTGAAGGCATTAGTCCAGACTGGTAAAACTTTCGGACGTGACCGTTTCATGATAGCGCGAGTGGTGGGTTAATGTTTGAGACCACGTTTGGAAGTTTAAAGATGCCACGTTTACTTAACTACCGGGGTGTTTTCATGTAGGCGAAATCGCGGGCGTAAGTATATGTGGAATATTGCATGGTCGCGTTTGTGGCCAGGTTTGTGTTATCGCGAAGGCCACGAGCGTTTGTACCTATATGAGTATAGATAGCGTATAGTTGAGATATACTGACTAGGAGTGTATAAATTGAACAATACTATTTTGGTATACATAAATAATGGAAAATCAAACTAATAGATGTACAAAAGAAACAGACTAATGAAGTAGAATAGAAAAACATATGTAACATGCAATCAAACTCATCTAAATGCAGCAAATGTTGTATATTTATCATTAACGACAATTGCATGCTGTTAGACTTTCATCATGCTATGCTGGCCGGGAATGGACGACTCGCGTGCGTCGGTAAATTTATTTTGCCCTAATTTATCCAACCCGATTTTTCCGAATGAATAGAACCAAATGCTCAGATTGATCACCAGAAGTATTAGCCACTATTCTATCATATACGTCAGTTCTGCATCTATGGTCCAACTGTCACAAATACTCAGACGAATACATACATAGATTGACATTCGACTAGCATATAACAGTTGTACACTAGTACGAAAAACTACGATTATTACAAAGCTACAACTAATAGGTTTCTACTTATTTTACTTTATTAAATTAATTTAATTAGTATATGCACGATGACGAAGTCGACCGATAAATGGACACACAATGACTTCCTCCGTGAGCCCCCGTCCACGAATACCACCAATAGAACAATACTTGCAAACACGGCACACAGCAAAAGTCAATCTACGTCGATCCGCCAGTCGGTCACGCCACCGCGCATAGACCAGTTGTATGCGCAGGTGCAGAGTATGAAGCAACATATAACATAAAAAAGGCGCATAAGCCCTCTCGGTCTCCTCGATGCACCACTATCGATGCGTAATGCAATACCCATCTTAAAGCAATTGATGCTTGATGATGTTTGCAATACCGTCAAACCCCTAAACCTTGGGGAAGGACCAACTGATTCAAAACTCCTTGATGATTATAACACTATCGTTTTGAGAGTTTACGAATTGATCAATTCCATATCAACATTTGAATAGGGCTAATAAGATTTGTAAACAAACTTTCGTTTTGCTAATTTCTCCTAATTTGTTATTATTTCAACACAGAAAACATTTGAAATTGATTCCACCAAGGATAAAGATGTTGATTCATGTGTATTTTTCATGAAATTCAACTTGGTAGCGGAATAATGAGCGAAATAGGTTTGTTTACAAAAGTCTCATTAGCCCTTTTGAAGAATTACTATTGAATTATAAATTTTCGCCAGAAAACACAATGTTCGGAATTCGACCGCTTTCCTTCGCTCTTTTAACTCTAACTTGTTGCTACGTCGGTGTGAGCTCATGAGCCTTTAGGAATGCGTAAGGCTTGACCTTGAGTTCATTTTTCAATATGCGTCGATGGCTGCGGTCGGATACTTCGTTAGCCATTTTGTTGGCACTTCGTCGTGGATTTCGTCTCAAAGTCGCTTCTTCACTATCTCGGGTAACGTTACAGTCTTTGGAAGACCACCTCCATGACGTTTTTGCGATGTTACTAGTCTGCCTCCTCGTTCGCACGTACTTGCACGTCCTTGTCGCCGTCGCTAGAGCAGCTTTGATTTTCACTGTTAGATGTTTAGTGCTTTTTGTGTTCTCGAGTGGTAATGGCCGTCTTCTTTTCTATTATTTCCCTAAGTATGTTATTGGTTTGGGGATATTGTTTGTCCGGCAATTATTTTTTAAATTTTCTCGTAGTGTGCCGTCTGTTTACAGAACTTGCACGTTGGCGTCTGTCTAAGGTTTGTGCATAGCAAGTGTCGTTTGCGACAGATTCCAATTCTCCATACTTCGACACGAATCTATTAATGCAAAATGTGCTAGTGCGCGGTGCCAAATCATAGACCGGGATCTTGGTTTTGACGTTTTCATATTCGACGACGTGTTGGTCTTCGCAACGAAGCTTTCGAAGCTACGGAATTAGACATTATCAGTACTACATTTCTCGTTTGATGTAGTTGTATGTGTAACACTATTGTAAATGCAAGCTGCACGTACACCTTGATCAACTCTTCTACCTCGCCATCAAATAACTCTTGCCAACTTAGATAGCTTCGAATTTAGTGGATCATTACTAGATTAGCCTCAGTCATATCTTACTGGTCACGAAACGGCCGCAAGAATTGAAGACTACAGCACTTCTCCTTTCGCTGTCAGCTCTGGAGTTCCTCAAGGCAGTCATCTAGGACCATTCGTATTTCTGCTCTATTCCAACGATGTGAACTTTTCAGTAAAGTGTCTGAAACTATCATTCGCCAACGACTTCAAATTATACCATTTAATTAAAAACCCTGAAGACGCTGAAGTTAGACAGTTAGATATTTTCGAAAGCTTGATTACAGTGAACAGGATGGTTTTGAACGCTTCAAAGTGTTCAGTTATCGCTTTCAACCTCAAACGCTTGACGGACTTCATTAGTTAGAAAAATGTTCGCAAGTGCCAATCTTCTGTACAGAACTAGATTGTAAACTGACCTTTATGGGTGCTTTAGAATACGTCATTTCAAAATATTCTGGGATTAATTTTTCGTGATACTGTGGAAACTAATTTTTGGAAAATCTCTTAAAAGCGACGCAGAAAACCAAAACTTTTCCAGCCTAGTTCGGGCACAGCCATCAATATGGAGCACCAATAGTTTTATAAAATTTTAAATACAAGTTCGATTCAGATTTGTATGTAATATCATTCGAAGTGAGGTGTTCGAAGTTGAAAAACGGAGTATTTTTTCGGGAGACATTGTGAAATCAGTGAATGCTAGGTAGGGTGATGAGCCCATTATCGCTATGTTTCTATTATCACGATACCCATTTGAAGCCGTTGGTTAGAGCAGTGTCTGCCATCTTTGTTTAACGCATTGAGTCAAATGGTAACGCAACAATAGGGGCACTCGATTCGTGTTTTCGTTGCGCTCAAACACGAGAATTTCACTGTTTTCAGCGCATGTATGTTATTATCTTGGTACTTAACAACGTAGCAAACCTGTTGATGCCAATTTGTACGCATTCCATTGTTTGTAGGCCGAGTAATTAATGATTCAGTGAGGCGCCCTTCTTAGTATGGTGAAAATAGGCACTTTACCCTATTTCAAGGCGAAGGACGGAAGATTGTTGCAGAAGATCGTACATGTAAATCGATTTGCTGATCTGACGATTTGTTAGGGAATTCAACCCGCCTCCATCATATAAAAATTTGAATAATTTATTTGAATTTTTGATCCAGCATCGACCGTTATATTTATTTCCGATGGCTAGAATCTTGTAAAAATATTGGAAACCCGAGACTGTATGTTAGGGTGTCATCTCTTTCATGTCCCAGAAAGGTATTTTTTTCGAGACTACACCAGGTCTCGGCGTTTTATGACATTATAAGACCATATCTGATCTTCGTTGTTCTTCTATTCAAAAGATTTCGAAAGAACTGGCGCAGAAATATTCACCCGTGGATGGAAGATGATTGCATAACTGACGACTAAATTTTTTGGAAGACTACCGCGTATATTTGCCAGCTCACAAAGTTGAGAGCGACGGTGTGGTCACCGATTCGAGTTTATCCTGCGTGTATCTACTGAAGCACGGAGTTGGTTGCTTCAAGGACTCCTTGCTGTAGTGAGCGAAGATTTTGAATGATAATTGCACTGGACGGGGCAAAATTTCAAACTCGTTTTGGCAGGATTGCGTTGCGTGTAATTGCGTCTTCTTCGACAAGGTCGTCGCCTGTTCGACTGTTTGCACCTCACAAATGTGTCATTGTAGCGATAAGGCTTGGTGTGACAGTTGTGCAGAGAATAATAAGGATGACTCTTGCATTGGGAATGCTGAAAATAATGCCTACTGTGGGGAGAATCCAGATAATCATGTCCCGTGTACAAACAGTGTCCGAGAAATCTAATGAACTGAATTAACTTTCATTTTTTTTCTAGTCAGTCTAATTTAGACGAGACTTTTGCTAGCTCTAAACTCCCATCTTGGAACTGCCTTTAAGTATTACTTCAAGAGGAGCATAGCTGGCTTCTGTCCGATGCTAAAGGGAGGGTATCACTGGCAAAATATATCTTATTGACGATTTAGGAAACGGAAGCTTTGCAAGCATGTGCAACTTCAGATCATCTTTTTACAACTAATGTGAAACAATTTCTTGCAGAATAGCTTAAACAGAAAACGGCCCATATTGCTTCCTTGTGTAAACGTTGAACACCACAACACAAATTCCAATCGCAGGATGTCCCAAGCGGAAACATTTTGTTTTATACGCATACAATGTCAAAATTGTCACAAAGTTTCGCTTTTAGATAAAAAATGGGTGATTGCTATTTAAGGGGGCGATTAGCTTTAGAAAACGAGAAAGAAGCAATTTTGTTGTGATTTTTTTGAAAGGAAAGAAAAGACCTAGCTTTATGAAAATTTAAGAATATTTGAACACTTTTTCCGCAATAAATGTGCTAAAACTCGTAACTCCGGAACTGGAAGTCCGATCGACAAAAAAAAACAATAGCAGCCAATGGGAGCGTTTCTACCGACCGTTTGAAATTAAGTTTATGCAAATCGGTTCTGCTATCTCTGGTAAAATTTGGTGACCTTAATTGATGCATGCATATATACGTAAACACACATACATAGTGGCTACTCCATGTGAGTTTCGATAGTGACTGAAGGGAGACGCAATAACAATAAGTTTGATAGAATTGGTGGCGAAATCATTGGTAAGAGGCGACGTGGTTAGATCTCCGCCGAGCGAGGCGGCAGTGAAAAGGACAACAGGTTTAGGACTACATTGCAGAAAACCATCGATGAAGGTAACTTCCCGGATATGAGAGAGTGACAGAGGCAGGTGTCATTGCCGAAGCCGGAAAAACCTTCTTAGAGAGAGAGAGAGAGAGTAATCCTGAACAAGTTTAACAAGTTCAATATCCGGATAACTCGTGACAAAATTGAAAGTTAAACGGCTCACGAAAACCGGCATGGGTATCGGGAGAAATTCCGCCGCCTAGGAACTCTCAGTAGGAGTAGGGTCGAATCACCGCCGAGGCCTGAAGGTGTTGTGCATGAGAGCACAATGCTTACCTCTAAAATTTGGGTTTTAGATGTTTGAGATTGTCCTCATCAGCTAGTGTGGACTTATCGTCTAACTGGCTGTAAGTTGGAGCTAGTTACTGATGAGACAAATGCAATCTACTAAAAACTAAACTTTTAACATAAGGATACTAATTAATTTTCGCGGTTAGTTATATCCAAAAAATTAGGTTGATGAGGAACGATAACCGTTCATAGCAAGCCGGAGTAGTACTTAATATTGAGATCGAATCATTCTATTTCCAAGATTCAAATTCTCACACAACACCTTCAACAAAAATAAGCAAGCTGATTGATATGCCCCTCGCATGAGAAAAGAATACCTTTCGGGAGAGAACCTTAACGTTATTTAAATCCTTTTTATAGACACGAACGATATACAAATATACAGCTTTAGCATTTATTTCACAAGCGTGCGCAAGGGGGTCCTCTTCTTCGGAATTTCGTCGGAATTTTTCTGTGAAATCCACCTATAATATCCGTGCAGACATTTCCCGGGCTTATCTGCGGTAATAGCTCACAGCATACACCCAACTAGGACAAGATCTGATCCGAAGTCGATCTCTTTTCCCAACAGATTTTAGATTCAACATCAATTGGTAGCTTATAGTAATCCTGGAACCATATTATGTGAAGAATCACTTTAAAGTTGGTCCTCGCCACGTCACTGAACGCTTAGCGTGAAACTCCGTCCAACATCCGAGCCACCTACCGTCGTTTGCTTATTCGTGATTTTCACACCTCCGTCTTTTCTCACACGAGGCAGGAAGTGTACGTATATCCTAGCTCTTTTCTTACGTAAATTCCCCCTCTGCCACCAAATCGTCGAATATCACCAAACAACATCCGGGAAGAAACGGTAAATTGAATATCCAATCGAGTGCAATTTGTCCTGCTTTTCCAGGAAGCTATTGACACTTGGTAATCGATTTAAATTTTGTTTACTGTCTGCTTTAAAAAGCTGTATTTTCCCTTTACTTTATCCCTGGAGCGAATCTTCCCGGCTAAGAATATCGACAGAGAGAAAAAACTGCCTACGATTGCCGCCCTTCAGGCGCGACAACCTTTCCTTTCGAAAGGTGTTTCCCAATGAAATCCAACTCCCTAATCTCGACAATTTCCAAACAAGCAAAGTGGCTTACTTCCCTGACCAGCATTTAATTGAAATATCTTGTTGGCCGGCAGTTTTCTCTAAAACATGAAAAAGAAATTAAAAAGTTTACCCCACCTTTCCTTTCCCCCAAAGGGGCCCCAGCCGACAATCACCGTTATTAGCCGGCAGTTTCCGGCATCCAGTACCACCTATCCGTATCGACCAAGAAAGAACACCTTCGTCATACTTTTTTACCCTGACTCATCCCCTCCCCCTCTCCTTGACTGGCTTGACTGCTGCCGCACTGGCGCCGGTTTTTCAGAAGGTGATATTCACTTTTTTATCACTTTCACACTCCCCTGGACGAGACCTGTTAGAGGGGGTACCACCCCTCGGATGGACCCGTCTGGGGCACACGCTGCGAACAAACGTCAGGGAAACGCTGATCAGATGGAAGAAAAAGTGGGGAAAAAAAATCTTGTTACAACTTTTCCTCGCAGGAGTAGCCAACTGACTGCTGTGTGTCGATAAAAAACAATGACACGACAAGCTAGTTGCCGGGGACAGGATGCCTTTCACACTGCTTCGCAGTAGGCCAAGTGCGAGTAAGAAAAGTTTTTTTTTCGTTTCCGTTCAACGACCACAGGGAAAATTCTTGACAGTTCAGGTTGACTGACTGCTTATGGGTTGGTGCGGGCGAGTTTGCAGCATCATCTTGGGTCAAGTAAAGTAAGTTTCTGTTTCGATGTTGAATACATCTGAGGGAATTTTCATTTTTGACGGCGAACTCTACCGGTGAAATCGGTGCTACACTTATTCGAACTTGGATGTAATCTTTATTACACTACACTGGTTGAAAGCCTGGTCCTGATCCGTTCAATTACAATTCAAAGCATTCTCTCCATTTGACAGCCATTCATGTACGGTAAGTCAACAGAATCCCATCTCAGTCGTTTGTTGTATACCACATCATGTTGATTTCAAGATGTCATTCTTCGCAAAGCATTTATGAATTGTCCTTCTGCCGTTTTCTACGCGATTCGCTGCTAGTTATAGGTAATGAAATTATGGGTAGTTAGATTAATGAATTTCATTCCATAAACCAAGCTCAGGGTGGTTATATAAGGTACGACGGAATACCACGTCTACGTTCCCGTACACCCTGTTGAGATCGACGGTGTGAGCACCGAATCGAGTTTAAATTGCACAAATCTGTTGAAGCACAAAGTTGGTTCTTTCAAAAACCCTTTGAAGCTACTGGACTGTAAACGATTTCATGCAGAAGCTTGTTCGTGTTCCAATCATCATAAAAAAGTTAGTCCGATTGAAACCACCCTACGGAAATCCGCCCGACAGACAAGCCCATAAATGCCCACACATATGTTTCATATAAGCTTATAGATTTCTGCATTTTTTTCGGTTTCACTCGGAAGTGTCTCTCGAAACCGTACCGACTACCACATCGAACACACAAACCTTGAATTGAATTCTTTTTAAACTTACAGATAAAAGGAAGAGGAAGCTGCGGGACAAGCAGCAGAAAGTGCGAACATCTTGTTCCATCCCTTTTTCTTCTCTGGCAACAGCATCGGATCCAACCTGATGATGACCGAACTGGCCCCGGTAGTCTATATGTACGGAGGACCGTGAACCCTGGTCGGACGTTGCCGTGGGCAGGAGTGGAGCAGGCCGTACAGGACAAAAAAAAAAACGATTTACGATACATTTCCTACCTTCTTTTGCACTCCTAGCGGGGTGGCTGCGGCGGTGCCCAACTAGAAAGTAGAAACATGCACTCTCTTCTTAGAGCTTCTTTGCATTTGTTTTCGCAGTGAAACTGCGCCTCGAACCTCTATTTCTTTCGCATGTCCTCGTGTCGGAGCGCTTTTCCGGTGGCTAGCTGGGCAAACTGCCGTGGAAGTGATATTTATTCACAGCACGAAATTTATTACATATGTGGCGGTGATATATGAAGAATGTTCAAGTTTGAAGGAAGAGAGATGCCGGGAAACGGTGATTCCCAGTAACAGACCAGAACTCTACGGATAGTCAGTGGTCCATGAGTGAACCGGGACCGGCTTGAGGTAAGACATATTTTCACCATTATAATAATAAATGTCCGATAAAATATTGTTAATACCGTGTGTGTGCAGCAACAAGGATGGGAATCGATTGTGGTAACTGGTGCACGATTCAGAGGCGTTGCTGGGGACGGAAATTGAAAAGTTTCCCTGTGAATTTGTGATGCGGAGTAGGATTCGTCAAATTTACCTTCACAGTCGTGATTTGCTAGTTAAACACTTTTTCACTGAACTGTTTCTTAGTTAACCTTCGCGAGTTAGAGCGTTGTCCAACTAAAAATCAACTCCACACCAAAATCTCTCGTGAAAATGAATTTAAAAATCAAACTGTCTATCACATAGTGGACGGATACATTTTACTCTACTATCATCTTATTTGGCCAACAATTTCTACTAGGCAGAACACGAGACAGTACCATATCGCTTCTTCCACCTAGATCCTCCCGATCACGCAGTGGATTGCTTCGTCCAGCCGATCACTCCCAACTTATAGAAGTTCAAGCGGGATTCCGGTCTTACCGTGTTTAGCTCACGAACAGCGTTTTTTACTTCGTCTAGTGAACTCTGCCCTATCGAAAATATTTGTGTCGTACCCCCGTTCCTTACCAATGAAGTTGTTCTGTTCTAACGTTTAGCCGCTGCAAGCATTCGGCTTATAGCTCCAATTTTCACATCTGTTGCTCTTTGAAACTCAACGTCAAACCAATCATTCTGCTGATTTCCACGTGTGTACCAACCGCCCCTTGGAGCTGCTGCCGCGCTGCGGTCAGGTCACATTGTTCTCTCACGGTTATGCTGGACAGTTGTTGGTTGAGTGGAAGCTTTCCGTTCCAATAATTGGGTGAAAGAGGTCTTCCCGTCCAACTTGTGCATCGATGTTGATTTTTTCATCTCTCCGTAGATACTCATGTGTTTTGGGTTTGACGTTTGTCGGCGCGTAGGAATTGACGAAGCTATACTTGAAAAACTTGCGCGGCCAATTAGACACTCACCGGCCTCTATCGGATGGCTCGTCGCTGCTGCTTAGCAAGGACAAGAAAATCAAAATCCCATGCTCTGCCTTCTCGCCGCCGCTGTGGAAGATGGGGTGTTTGAACGAGGTACTACGCAGTAGAGTCTACTATGTGGAATTCTCGTTTCCATGTGCCACGTCATCGAACTTCCTGAAGGGCAACTCCTGAGCAAGCAGGGCGACTTTAGCAGGTTCCAACAAAGTTCTATCGTTCGAAGTAATAGTTTTTCATCAGTTTCCGTTAATCATTGCCATGTCATCGGTCGATTTTTTCGTGCTGTAACTTGGTGTACATTTTTCGGGGTAGTTACTTGAAGGATCGAAATACTTAGGCAATACCTCGTGTCGTAATAGGGCTGCCATCTTGGAAATAGTTGACAAGGATTCGCCTTTATTCTTCATTCGCCCGCGTCGGGACAGACGCTGTTTTAGGCCGTTCTTCGATTTTGTCCTTCTCTGTCAGCAAACGACCAACGATTCCACCAGGGTTGGTTGCCGTACCACGTACAAATTGCTAACAATTCGACAACTTACGCCTCTTCATTCATGAAAAAATCCAGTATGTCACGAACAGGAACATGGGGTGATCCACCGTAGGCTTGTAAGGAAACTATGAATCGAATCTACTAACTGGAGTGAAAAAGTAAAGTTTTACTTCAAGCGTTTGATATGATATATGAATTCCTTTATTTATCATGCAAAGCGATAATCCATGTAAAATAAAATTAAACACGCGTACTCTACATGTAGTAGCAGTAAATTTGGTGGACTTTTTATCTTATAACACTCCGTAGCTTCAAATACTGTTCTATTTCTTTAGTCGTTCAATTTATATGTTTCAGCTCCATCACTTTCGAAAGATTGCTGCTGTCAATAAGGGTCCCTTATTGGTGCAATGTTTTACGGCTTTCAACGATTTGTTCCACAGGCAACAAACGATTTTGAAACTTCTCGGTAAGTTTCGCTAACCGTAGCTAATCACAAAGAAGAAGCTAGAGCCGAGATGAGTTCTCGTTCATGTATGTAACCCAACTGAGGCTGAAATGAATGTGGTAGCCCCTATTTATAGATTAGAAAGTTTATGCGCAGAAAAAATACAACAAGCGATAAATTATCCAAATTCTCGGCAACCGGCTGCCCAGACCAATCATTACATGATACCTTCTTTGGCATATTTACTAACAACATTGCAAAGGATTCCTCCCTTGTTTCCCATCTACAGGACAAAAATTTTCCCGTTTGGGAATTTTGAATAATCCATTGGGTATTTTCTCTTGAAAATTTGGGTAGCAGTAGTTTGGAGTGTATTGTTTACACCGTATTTTGATCGCCGTCAGTTTTTCGAAAATTAGAAAAAATAGCGTCCCCCGAAAAGCAACGCCGCGAATTAATTTTTTCCAAGCAAAATTACTTGTTACTACCAAACTCTGAGCAACGAACGGAAGGAGATATGCGGTCAGAATAAGTGTTCTATGAGTGATCAGGATCACAAGCGTGTAGTGAAAGCGTTTAAGCGGAATCCCAATGCTTTGGTCAGGAATGTGTCCAAAAAGTAGAATCCGTCCAAGTCTACCGTTCAGAGACCCAAGGACCGCATACGTACAAAGTGCAGAACGATCCAAATCGTGACGAACAAACGTGGCAAAATACGGTGGTAAAATCACGGGCCCGGAAACTGTACACCCAGATTCTGATGAAGCCTCTTTGTCTCATCATGGATGATGAGACTTACGTCATGCTGAACTTCCGGCAGCTTCCGGAGCTAGTGTTCTGCACCGTCCAGCACAAGTTTGATGTTCCGGAAGAAGTAAGGAAGCAGAAACTTTCAACGTTTGCCAATAAATACATAATTTGGCAAGCGATCTGCTCATTTGGTAAATGAAGTGCGCCGTTCATGAGTACCGGAACTGTAAACGGGAAGATCTACCTTAAGGAGTATCTACAGAAGCGTCTGCTTCCTCTGTTGAAGCAATACGAGAGCCCTACGATCTTCTGGCCGGATCTAGCTTCCTGCAACTATTAAAATGTTGTCCTGGAGCGGTACACAAGGGTCACTTTCGTACCCAAGGACATGAACTCCTTCAACGCACCATAACTAAGGCCCATCGAAAAATAGTGGACAATTATGATCGCAACGCCTTAGAACTGTCGAGAGTCCAAAACGTACCACATTTCAATTATCGAGGTTGACTTGCATACCATTCAGCAAGCACGAATCCTCAATATTGGTTATACTATCTTGGAGCACAACAGAGTCTTGAGGCAATTGAAAGAACGATTTTCAGATCATCAGAGTAAAATTGGGATGCAAAGAGTGTTGATGAATACGAGAAAAATGAATGGTGCTAAGAGGCTTCCTTGAGGGACACCGGATAGTGTTTGGAATACGGTGAGCGTGTGGTGCCAAGAGCGCAGTCAGGCGCCCCTTAGCTCAATGGTGCCCAGGGGCCCCGAGTGGTCTTAGGACGACCCTGTCACTCAATATTTAAAGAAAAAAAATGAAAAATTTCTACTATCACTAGCAAAATCAAGTGTATAGTTTTTACGATCATGAATTTATATTTTATACACTGCAACCTCCATTTACGAATCAAACCGGGGGTTCGTACATTCAATTAGTTCGTAAAAAAGTGTTCGCTATTTAGTTCGTAAAAAAGTTCGTTTCACATTCTAATTCAAATTCGTTGGTTGAGCAATACTCTCGATAAACGTAACAATATGGGTATATTTTTAGAACACGCTTGACAAGTAGATCATGGAAATGGTAGTTTGGTGCCATTTTGGAATCTATGATGGCGATTTCAAATTGAGCGAAATTTTGTATAGCCGGAATACTTTTGAAATGGACTTGATGAGTAGATGACAGAAATCGATGATTGACGGCCTTTTTGGTCGCAAATATCTGCATTCTGCATCTGCAGTCAGGCTGCGCTCAAGGCTTTTAAGGCTCTGACATGTCGCTCAAAACTAGTATGGGTTAGTATTCTTGCACTCCGACAATTGGCGGAGAAAAACCATTTTAATTTATATTGGGTTCCAGGACACTGTGGAGTTACAGGGAACGAAAAAGCCGATGAGCTAGTAAGAAGAGGGTCTTCCGCTAATTTTTTCGGCCCAGAACCATTCTGTGAAGTCTCATCGAGTGAAACTGTAAAAGGGGGAAATCACAGCTATAAAGAACAATTGGAGTACCACACCTGGACTACGACAATCAAAGAATTATTATTATTATATTTATTAAGGCTTTAACCACTAAGGGTCATTCGCCGTGAAAAAAGGAAGTCGTTTCATTGCATTGTATAGTTATGGGGTTCTTCGCTTAGATATTGCACTCGGTGGTGACAGGTCGCAGGTCGCAGGGCCGCGGAAGAACCTCCCCTGCACCCAGCCCGGGTGTGGCGGAGGACCCGCTGCTCGACGGTGGTAGATGAGCTAGCATGTTGTGGCTGATAAAGGGCCACGGTAGAGCCCCTCCAGTGTCTACTCACGGTGAGGCGGCCGGCCCACTACCCTACCTACGCTAGCGGTCCGCCTTAGATGGCTTCAAAAATATTGGCATCCTTTAAGAACGCGTGTAGTGTCTGCCGAATCGAGGAGGGCAGGTTATGGAGTGCTCTACCGTCAGTCTTGTATTGCAAGTCGGGCACATTGGAGGGTTGAGGCGGGTGATGGTTTGGGTATGGGTGATTTTCGTGTGTGCTCTTTGTTCCCTCCAGTTTTCGCGGTGTGTGCACTTCTCGAGATCTCTTTTTACCTTCTGAGGGTAGCGTTGAAGGTTACTCCAGTGGGCGATAAAGTGCTCGGAGGCTTTCACCTGATGGGACCTCTTTTGAGAACAGAGCGCGTGAATGGCGGCCGAGTGCGGCCAAATAGTCGGCCTCCTCGTTACTGCGGATTCGGGGACCCCGTTAGCTTCCCGAAACAGGTTCGACTGCTTTCCTCCAATACCCACCCTGAAACTTCAATCACTGAGGAAGCAGCCAAGGTTTCCGAGAACTCCCCCTTCGTACAGCTAGCGAAGTACTCCTTCACGCCATACCGTGTTGTAGGCCTTGGCGAGCTCTAGGACGGCGATGTCTGCATGCAAGTCGTTGGCTATGGCATCGCTTAATATTTCACCGAGGCAGCCTAGATGAATTCCTTGTGCGGAGTCCCTTACGGAATGCGAACTGTCGATGGTCGAGAAGCTCTTGTTCTTCGAGACCATTGTTAACCATTGTTTCCATTGTTTTCCCAAAATACGGGAGAGAATACTGATGGGTCGGAAGTTATTGGTTCCCTTGCATTTCTTCGGAATTGGAATCTCGAAAGACGCTTCTCCAGTTATCTGGGAAGGACCTGTCTTCCCATATCCTGTTGAATCCGTTTAGGAGTGCTCGCTTGCCAACCGGGGGTAAATGCCTTAACAGGGGATAACCGACGTTGTCGAGTCCGGCAGAGTTCCCCTTTGCAGTACTCAGCTACTTATACTCCAGAGAAAGGTTTGCTGTAATCCAAGCTAGCGTCTGGATTGAATATTGTAGGGTTGGCTTCTATTGTCCTCTTCGTTCTAAGGAAGGCAGGTGGGAGAGAGGAGTCCCCAGAAAGAAGGGCAAAGTGTTGACCGATTGCATTAGCAATTTCAGAGGGCTCAACTGTAGTGGTACCGTTAACCGATAGTGCGAAGCCGTTTTGCCTTCTTTTGCCGATTAGGGCATTGACCTTTCTCCACAGATCCGCAGTCGACGAATCGGAACTGATCCCGTCCAGGAAAGACGCCCAGCTGGCCTCCTTGGCTTTCTCGATGGCCCGCCTGGTCTGGTTCCTGAGGCGGCGAAAATCCGCTGATTTCTCATTCCATCCCATGGTGGTCAAGGGAGGTATTTTTAAGAGTTCGAAGAGCCTTTCGTCGATCTTTGATTGACCTCGCTGCTTCTGGGCTCCATCAATGAACCGCTCGGTTTGGTGGTGCTCCGCTGGTCCGTTATGTACCCGACAAGCCCATTTCAAAATTACTCATATTGTTGAGGTTATAGGGTTTTTTTTTATCAAAATGGCTTCAGACATTGATTTCCGTCATGTACTTGTCAGCCCCATCCCAGGAATATTGTTGAGGTTATAGAGAATTTATCTAAACAGGAATTCGTCAGTATCATCTTGTGCATCCCAAAATCTGCCGGTCTAGTATAACACCCTTTAAACACCGCAGCCTTTTTATGCCTGCGAAATAGTGATATGCGGTTGTGAGCAGGTTTGTATTATCGCGAAGGACTCGAGCATTGGTATTTACTTTTGAGAGTACGATTCAGATGCTAGAAGAAAGTGAGTCTTTTGACAAGGTCAGAGAAATTCTCCACCGAGTTGAACTTCGTTCTGTCAGGTCTCCTCAAAGTTACTAAACAATTTTACAAGCGATTTGCTATCTTTGCAAATGAACCAGTTTTGTTTTGTAACTATTTTTTTTCTGATTTTATTTTATTGCAAACAACTAAGTAGTCTTTATTTTATTATACTCAGAATTGCACATATTTTGTCGTACGTAATTTTAAATGTTCCTTGATTTGATTACATTGTAAGGTGGTGCCAATCGAGCTGGCATTTCTTTGGACTGAGCAAACCAATTTCTTGGTTTGTTTAGTGTTTATTTGTCCAACTAGAGAATTTATGCACGGGGCATTTAGTGCATGCGTAGGGAATACGCATGGTCATGTCTGAGTGCAATTATGACTGCTTAATGGTGTATGAGGATTGAGAATTGATAATTCATGGGAAGAATCGAAAACCAGTTACCAATTTGCGGCAGTCATTTCAGCACGAAGAACAAATGTATTATTGTCATATTCATTGGTTTGTTTTAGTGCTTTACATCATCAATCAATTGTAATAATAGCTCTCATTGTATTGAGTACTTTTAAATACTGAAAGTGAACACACCCAGGAGTCCCTTTTTAATTTTCAAATTAAATTAATTTCTTTTCGTTCTTATTGTCTACAATATTGTTCTAGTAATTAGCTTGAAAAAAAGACGCGCTTGAGTTAGCATAACAACGCGCGCGAATAATGATAATATAAGAATCGACACTAGACTGTCCAGAAAAATGATGAATTTTTGAAAACTTAATCGGCCCACCCCTGAGTCGGTTTCTGGTCCCAATAGGAGTACTTGCACCAAATTTGAAGCAAATCGAACAAGTTTTACTACCGGACCAACGTGCCTGAAGTTTGTATGGGAATTTTCAACAATTTACATGGAGAAAACCCACCAGCTCGCATTTTCGCCGCTAGGTGGCACTGTATGCATCGTATTATCACTGTAAGTGAAAATAAGAAAGACAATTTAATTGTCTACAACTTTGTCGATGACTGCTAGTCAATCCGGCTTTGTTAAAAGAAGTTATTAAACTTTTAACGAAGTGATGTCTGAGTCAGTTTTGCATGGGGCCTAGCAGTGCATGGTTGTGTATCAGTATTCGATTTTTTCACACAATTGCTTCCGTTTCACTCGCTATTTCAATCAGTTACCCTCGTGGGATACCACCAAAAAATTTCTATCTCTGTAATTTAACATGACAGTAAATCACACACATGACTGTATATATTTTTTTTCTAGAGTTTATCCAAATGTCAACACGTTTTGAAAGTTCATTTTGCATTGTCGTTCGTATGAGACTGAACGCCACAAGAGAGCTCGTGATAAGCTGTTCAAATGACATGTTAATTGTATTTTTTTTCCCTATCGGGTGAGAGAATATACTTGCAAGAGAATTGCCGCAACTAGCAAAATGATTGTGTCTATACAGCACATCTTACTGATATGAATCGCGACAAACTGGCTCGAACAAGCAATTTCCACAGAGTTCAACTTAGAGGACCAAACATAAACCAGTCAATACCATCACTATATCACAAGAATTGACAATGCGACACTCGACCGTATAGCTTGGATTTCGTTAGATAAACTGAGAGTGAGCGAGTGACCAAAGCAAATAGACTGCTTGCTACAAACTTTTAACGCGAGGTGTACCATGTATACGTACCCGCACGGACAGTTGAAATTGATGGCGTAATCACCAAAACGGAGCTACCATGTAAGCAATGGTTAAAGTTATACTTTTTCCCATGATGACGCCTTGGAGCCTTTTCCTCTCATAAGAGACATTCTACCTTCCATGTGAGTGCTCATTTTCTTGAGAATAATGTATCCCCTCTCTCTGATGCTTTATATCTTTTTCGGATGATATAGCGGAACGGTACCTTAAAAGCAGTTTTTCTGTAATTTTCTTTATGCAATGACATTCAATCACTTGGGTTTATTCCTGAATGTTTTCGACACTAGCAGGTAACATGAATTTTTTAAGCATATCAAAATACTCGGATGGGAAAATAACTAAAATTTCAGTTTTTTTTCCTTTTTTCAAAATGACTTTATTAACAATTGTGAAACTTTGTGAACCAATCTTAAACGCGATTGATTTTTTTTGTTGTAATGTGTTATATAAGTAGATAAAAATGGCGAGTGGGACTTTTTGTGCGCTTAAGGGGAGGGGGGTGGGGGATGGTAAAAGATTCAGAGTGAAAAAAACACTTCTTTTTTGGTTTTTTGTAGTACTTTGCGACTCGGTGACGAAGCTTTTTGTAGAACGTCTCTGAAAAAAACATGATTTTCGGTGTTACCTGCTATTCAAAAACTACTTTACCGGCTTCTTTCAAACTTTGTATACACATTCTTTGTTAAAAATGCCTAACCCCTACGTTGAGTATTTGGGATAATTTTTCATTTACGGGGGTGTTTACTCATAAAAACGCGGAATTTTTCGTGAAAAATAGTAATTTTTATTTAGAATGAGCAAAAACCCCCTTATTTATCTTAAAAACTCAATGTAGGGGTTAGCTATTTTTGTTTTGAAATGGCAGGTAACACCGCAAATCATGTTTTTCCAGAGACGCTCTACAAAAAACTTTGTCTCCGAGTCGATTGTCGATATTTTTGAATAGAAAAATTACAGCATGTTATTAAAATGATATACTATAATGTACAAATGCCGACCAATTCGCTTCACAAAAAAGTTATAAAAAAATCGCAAAAAAGTGTGTTTTCACGCTGAAACCCTTGTCCCCACCCCCTGAAATAAATTTGATGTACGATTTGAAAAATGGAATTTCGAATTTTGGGAACGCGTTTCTAGTCACGTGGAATGTGACGAAGCATTCAACATATCGCACAGAAATTTTACAAGATGTTCCTCAAGGAAGCCACTAAGGATTACTCGTATCTGTTTTATTCATCAATGATATTAATTCAATAAGCTTCAATATACTAAACAGTTTACACATTATAATAATTTAAAAGAACAAGTATTCACTGAAGGTTTATATCCACACGCTTTTTTACTGAAGCCCATTCAATAACTTGATGCAAAATCAGTTTGACCGTGTCGTGTAAGCCACACCCATATGCGATTTGTTGCTAATAAGGCGTATATGATTTTTCTTAGCACCCTCTGGAAGAGTCGAAATATGAGAATCCCAAACGTGCTCAGAAAATTTAATTGCAGATGCCTTGTTAGTAACGAGTAAAGTGCTGTATGCAAAGTGCTCCCAACTGTTTCCATACAATACGGATATTCATTGGGTAAAATGAAAATATCCCACCGTTTTGGACGCGATCCCGATGGGCACCTAAACTTTGACGTAAACAGTTTTTGTCAAATTTTCTGAAATTCGTTTTTTCGCAATTTAGAATTTCGTATCCTAGCTCTAGAAAGTGCCTTCATGTCTTGGCATTCTTCTGATACTACAAATGAAGTCTGCTGTAGGCACAGAACGGAACAAACTAATCGCCGGCCTGATTGGATTCCAAGACTGTTTTCTAAGCATACCAGTATCGATGAACAGTACTAAAGCAGCTGGTTTACATAGAAAATTCACGTGTGATCGGATGTATATGAGAAACAGGCGCGAATTAAATTCCGGAACTACCGGTATACCGGTTTATATGGGAATTTCAACCCGTAACACAGGAACCAGAACTCCGATTCCGATGGAATTTAATAGCTGTAACTTTCATTTGAGACTAAATGAGTGACCGAAAATAAAAGTCGCAAGGATAGAATACGCTTCGTAAAAGCCGTTTCAATATATATTAGAATATAAAAACCGGAAACAAACTTCAAGTATAAAAAGTAGTATTAGGAACTCTCGTTTGTAAAAGTCGGATAAAAAAAACCTTCTGCATAAAAACCGGCAAAAAAACATTTCCGATTTTTACAAAGTAGCCGACTTTCAATTTTGGTTGAACATCACGATATACGTGCTCCTGCGTACGATTTATTTATTTTTAACCGGTTTTTTTTAGTGACGGTTCAACTTTGCCGAGTTTTACGGGTGAGAACTTTTTGAGCGATTCTTGTGCTGAAGGATTTCAGTCCGATTTGTTTTGTTTGAAACGGGTTTCGCGAAGCATGTTCTGCCCTTGCGACTTTTATTTTCAGTCGCTCAAATTTGTGAAAATCGAGCCAGACGCTTCTGAGAGGCAGATGTCAGTTCAATCTACGAACTTAGCTACTTTCCCGAAGTTTCCGGTTCCGTCGAAGGTGCCCAAAGTGGTCAATCTAGGTTTGATTGGGCATCAGTGAGCTGAAACTATAAATCCAAGCAATTTCGAACACATGTTATGAAATTTTGCATCTTTTAGATAACATGCTGATACCGGTTAATATGGGAATTGCATGCGTCACCCGTTCCTCCGAAATCAAATGAAATACAATAGTAGTCTATGGAAACGTTGTACCTTTGATTTGAGAGTAAGTTCGATAAAATCTGTTCCATCATCTCCGAGTAATCGATTTGCAATTGTTGGTCACATACATACGCACACACACACAGAGACATTTGCCGATCTTGACGAACTGAGTCGAATGGTATAAGAGACTCAGCCTTCCGGGCCTCGGTTAAAAAGGCGATTTTCAGAGTGATTGCATAACCTGCTATAGGAGAAAGACAAACATGTATTAAATTCAATATGCGTCCACCATTCGTATTTACGTTTGAACTAAATTGTGCCTCTCATATTTATAGCTTCGAGTCATTTTAATGTTTAAGTTTGAAAAAAAATAAACAAGCTAGTTATCAAAAAAGGCACTGAATATTTCTTCTTCTGATTGGTGTAAATGTCAAATAGTTGAGTATAATTTTAAAAATGTATGTGCAAATTTCTATCGGCGCCCTCTGTGCGGTAACATGTGGAGTTAAAATTTTCTGACCAAAATATGACTCGTATTAGATAGTATCATTCTGCTTAACCCACTTTTGAGCATAATCCGACCATTATTTCACAAAAATGTATAGTTCATGGGAATCGAGTACTGGTACACAGCTATGTACACCATTCTTGATAATATAGTGCGGTTACGCCAATTGTGGCCTCGGAAAAGGTCCAATAAGGACCGAAACGTTGGAGTAAGAGAGCAGCGAGTGTTCTTGATTTTTATTGATCTTTAAATCATAAATTGTCACTATAACAGTCGAAAGTATAGTAAATTCGAATTTTAACTTTTTCAAAAAGAAGTTGGATTGACATGCAGTCTTCGACAAAATTATACACAATTAAATTATCGTTCTTATTTTTACTTGCGGTGATAATCTGATGCATACAGTATTACCCAGCGGTGTAAAGGCGTGAGTTATCTCCGTGTAAATAGTCGAAAATTCCAATACAAACTTCAGGCACGTTAATCCGGTAGCTAGACGTGTCCAATTTGCTTCAAATCAGGAACAGGTACTCCTGAAGGGGACACTAGGAATCGGTTCAGGGATAGGCCGATGAGGGTCCTTTTTTCTTGTCACTCTAGCCCAAATGCTGTACGGTACCCGAAAAATCACAGAAGCGACCGGTTTAAGACCACTTGGAACCCGCGCGGCACCATTGAACTAAGGGGCCTTTCACTACGCTCAACCGTATTTGAAACACCATTCGGTGTACCTCCAGGAAGTGACTTAGGGCCATTTATTTTTTTCGTATTCATCAACGCTCTGTGCTCCTGTATTCTATGTTGATGATCTGAAAATCGTTGGATTAATCCGCGATTTGTGAATCTTATTTGACAGAAAACTTCGTTATGCCGAGCACATCCCACCAGCAACGGCGAAGGCTTTTGTAAATTTGTAATTTTGTTGTAAAAGGAATTTTGACGTACGCTTTACAAGGATGTGCGCCATACAACGTCGCTTCAAGCTACCGGTTGGAGCGCTTTGTAAACATCTTTGTAAAATTTTCTTTAAAACCAAACTATTCCGATCCGTCTACCACCAGTTCACCAACGCTTGAGCCTCGTCGTACTTTTTTGCAAAGAATGGTTATTTCAATGCGTTATCGAGCAATATTGATTGTCCCGATATTCTTGCAAGGATTGATTTGTTGCTCCTCGTGTGTCTTTACAACACAAACAAAGAATTAACAAGTAATGAATGGATGGTGGATGTTTTGATAATATGGAATAGTTCAAAATCATCTGCAAACGATAGTTTCATGTAATTAATCGAAAGGTTTAAGTCATTCAGGTAGAGTAAAAATATGAATGGGACAAGATGACTGCCCTGTAGAACTAGAAAGCTTGCAGCAATTGAGGAGGTCGTGAAAGCACTATTTTTTATCTGGTCAATAAAGAAAATGGCTCAATACAATTTCTGCTGTTTTCGTATCCACAGTTGCATGTGAAGCATGTTTGTCATGTCTAGAGTGCAGGAACAGATCGTATATCGATCCAGGAAACTCGTTGCGAATAGATAAAATTTCTACCGAGAAACCATTATTAAATATTTGCTCAGCCACACAAAACTTGTGCGGCGCAAAATGTTCCCCAAGAACCACCACCCCATATAGTTTCCTCCCAACCAGTTTGGGAATGTCCTGCGAGAATTATATTAATTTTTCATCCCTGAGAAACACCTACCTAATGCACGGACGAGGCACACACACGTACCCCACATTTTGGAAGGGAAAAACGGATGAATTACGACACAGAGTCAATATTTTCCCACCAGTCTCCGATACGATCCTCCTCCTCCCCATCGGGGCTAAACGATTCTCTTCTCGTTTTGTGTGAGCACTAAAAATGTTACATAACCTCTCATAAATTAATTTCCTTCCCTACGTACGTACGTACGATAATCGAAATCTGCTCGACGGTGAATAATAGATGTGTGCCTCTTCCTCACCTTTCCCTCTACCTACCGTGGAACACCTTTGCAAAGAATCCTTTCCCGTCTGGGCCAGGGAGGACATGTGTTTGCCTACATACTAGAATCTATCCTTGCGACTCGTTTCAGCTCGGTGAGGAGCATCAGACAAAAAGCTTTTGGAACAATCAACTCGAGGTTCTTCACTCGTCGTTGTCCTCGTTGTAGTCGGATCGTCGGACAGAATCATATTTTATCGTAACCGAAAATGGTGTTTACTTACAAAGTCGGAACCCAATAAATCTCGGCGGAATCTGTGGATATTCGGGGATGATTTTGGCTTCGAACGAGGAAGGATAGGCTGGGGGTGGCGGGGAGAATTTGCACCTAGTTTCGTTCTAATATCTTATCTCGCACCACCCCCCGCCAACTGAAAGGTGAAGTGGCGTGGTGAGACGCTGAGAAGGGGTTTCTTGTTTGTCCTCTTCATATAGATTTAGTCGGTAAAGTGAATGTAAACAGCGAACCTGGAATCTATCCGTTTCTGCTAAATTTCGGCGGGGAGGGGAGGACGGGATGAGTGCTTACGTGTGGTTTATTCTAGCCGTTGCCGAAAATGTGTTTAATTTAGATATTGAATTTGATATCCTCGACGGAGACGATGAATCAGTTCAAATTATATTAAAGTCAATTGTTGGATTTATTCCAGAATTTCACCTAGAACAAGGGATAAACTCAATTCAACTCGCAACCTGATCCATCTGTGATACGAGCCGCTTTGTTATACGTCTAAAACAGGGCACAGCAACAAAGAAACCCGAATGGGTCTTTGGTTGAACACCACTGTGACTCAGTCAGTTCACACAGATGAAGATGAAGGCAACTCCACTTCCATAGACCGGCTCGGCCCGGCGGATATACGAAAAAAGTACAAACGAAATACGAAAAATCAGCAGATATCATTTCGCTTTATTCCCATTTTCATCTGAAGGAGTTCGATTGTCCTGAATTCTACCGCTGTCAGGGCAGGGCAGGCCAACAGGACTCCTCCCGAGTGGGCGATAATATGCGCCTGAGACTATGTCACAGCCACAACAAAAGAAAAACCCGTCGTCATATAATGAAAGAAGAATTTTCCACTTTTCATCCCGTATCCCCCCGGAGAGCGGGGCACATTTCAATAGAGTGAAAGTGTATCCTTTTTCGCCGTTTTCGCCTTTTCTTCGAATCGAAGCAGATGATGATGATGACAAAAGCCCGCGTCCAGTTTCCAGAATGGCCGATGGAGCCAGCGAAGAAGCCGCGCCGAAGAAAAGAAAGATGATGAACCAAGAAACGTGTTTCCTTTCTTCAAGGGGTTTAATTTACCAGATCCCGGTGGCTTATGGTGGGTGGCTTCAGTGTATAATAATGTATGGACAGTCATCGCCGGTTTGGCACGGTTTTCTTGGTGGGAAATTTTGCTTCAGCCAGGCCATCATCACGTCTCAGGAGAGGAGTATATCTGCTTCTTCTTAGCCAGAAGATTAAGCACGGTCTCGGAATAAATGCCTCCGAGGGATTCCAATTTCCTGTCCAGTGGAGTTCGAATGGAGCTGAGTTTTTTTTTTGCGCCTGGCCGTCAGTACCGGAGGTCAGCTTTGAAAGCCGTCTTTTCGGTCGCTCGAACTTGGAAGGACTGTTAATGTTGAGTTTGTATAATTCAAATGCGGTGACAGGATGCATACGAATCTTTTCATCCGTTGGTATTCGTTTTATCTTTAAACAGATCGACTGAAATGGATGCTACGCTAACGTAGGTTATTTTGATCAAAGTTACGAATTTGTATGAATTATTTACCATGCACTTGTTTTTTCAAATTTTTACACTTGGCGTTTAAAATGTCTTACTTCATTACCTTGGTCTGAATCTGTCAATCTACACTCCAATTTTGTCAGAGCTGCAAGCGAACGACCACTAGCAGAATCTCGATCTAGTATGCATTGACTCAAAGAAACATTACACAGTGCACAGTGGTCCAGAATGTAAATTTAACAGGAATTTTAACTTTTTGCTAAAAGTAAATGACTTAGCCTTACAGGACGGCGCCGGTGGTTGAGTGGTAAGCGTGACCGCCAGTCATTTCAATTTGCCTGGGTTCAATTCCAGCCGAGGTCGTTGAGATTTTTCTGAGGTGAAAAAATCTGTGGTCACGTCTTTCTTCGGAAGGGAAGTAAAGCCGTTGGTCCAAGGTCTATGCGTTTGGTGGATCGATATCTAGTCCAGATAGTGAAGTCACCTCTCTGGCGTCGGTAAAGAAGAAGTAGAATCCAACTTCTATACTCTTACTAACAAAAATATCCTCCTCCTGTGATACTTGTGGAGTGCGCAGTAGTATATACGGCCTGTAGAAAAAGCAAGTATCGGACTAACCATTCCTTCTCTTTCCTTCCGCGATCTATGTTCGAGCCTGGCCGGCGCCGGTATTGATCAATAAAAAAAACACAGGATTACCAGCAGTTGCACATTGAAAGATGTTTCGCTACTCCCAAACATAAATTATCTACTTATTCTCTGTGCAACTTCAGCTAGTCCAGATCGGTAACGGAGTAGCAGCCAGGGGTTGGGTCGCACAAGCTCAAGCTCAATCTCAAAGTAAATTACTTACAATATATTTGGCAAAGTTGTTGTACATTGCAAGACCTTTCTAGGATGGTTCTATTTTTAGCAATATTTAAACTTGAACTTTTCAACGGTTCGAGATAGAGCTTGACTGTCTTCGATAAAGTTGTAGAACAATACATTTTAGACAAATTTGCTGAAGACACGCAACCTCTAGCTTGTATATTTTCCATGTCACGATAAATCCAAATGAAAGCTTTGGGGTGTTCCTTAAAAAACAGTTTTATTTCTGTATCTTTTGTAGTTTCTACGTTACATTAACTGTTATGTGTCCAACAAAAAAAACACCTTTAACAGGCCAACGTGGGTACCCGGGAACCAACAAACTGAAATGCTCATAAGTATGGCTTCCTTTATCCAATTTGGACACTTTTAGATTTTTTGGATTCAGGAACTCGTCCACTTTTTGATTTATAAAATTGAACCGGATGAATGGATCTGATGCTTGCTAATCCGGATTTTCCGGGGTAATGTTCCTGTACTAGGGTATGATTTGTAAATTTTAATAATGACCTAGCAATATGAGTATCAAAACTCTGCAAATTGTCTCGGGAGTCAGTTATTTATTGTTGCGGGACCCTATGGCAATTTAAAAATGGAATTGGAATGAAATAGCCACTCACGGCCCCACGGGAACCTGCCCCGGAATGTCCGTTCCGGGGTCAAATCACCAAATGATTCCAAAGCCACTTCGATTAACGATCCCTGGAGCCAAGCGGGAAAATAACATGTACACCTTCGTTTCGGTTGGGCGGATTTCGTTAAACGATGTCAAGTGAACGATAATGAACGCATGTTTAGGAGTTAAAGACAGCAGATCTTATGGTAAACTATGGAGGCTTCATAAAGTTGGAATTACAAAAACTAGCAAAAACGAGTATTTATTTACTGTTTTTTATTATAGAGGTTTCAACCTTAGGGTCATTCACCTGTTTTCGGATTAGAAAAATGTCTAACCCTATGTGCTGAGTTGGGAATCAAACCCAGGTGAGCTGCGTACAAGGCAATCGATTTACCAACTGCGCTATACCCGCCCCTCTTTATTTACTATTTAAAATATGGTAAACAACATTTTCGTGTCTGTCACCTAAAAGTTAGGTTCAAAAGAAGAAATGTATAATTCCAACCACATAGAACATACCATAAAATTAATAAAAAAATTGGTGGGTAGTGTCATAGACATGATCGACGTGAAGTAGAATAAACTTCGAGCTACTAATTCGAATAAAACATTCAACCAACCGAACCGTGATACAAAATTGTTATGGAATCGTAACGCAAACAATGAAGCCAAGTTAACCTATCGAGCAAAATCGGAATCCACCTATGGCACCATCCGACCAGAAGTGCATAACTATGTCACTGTGAATTGTTGACAATTCACTACCGCAAAGTACAGGGCGTCTAGGTCACATTTAATAATATTGATGAACTCACCAATTGCACAGTGGTTGCAATGGTACCAAAACGTGCGTTTAATTAATTGTGCTCTGGGAGTTAATTTTGGTGATTTGGTGTGTTAGGAATACCCCCTTCTTTTGATGTACACTCAATTGTGATTAATCCACGTAAAAGTGAGATAGAAATTTCGAGATAGAGTCATGATGTCAATGACAAATATGGAGAAAATTTTACTACGAAAAAACTTGCTAAACATACAAACTCTTTAAAATGTAATGGTGTTGAGATAAAGCGCGTTCTTCGTGGAAGGCACCCAAAAGAATGTTTTTTCATTATAACTTTTTTCTGAGATTTTTTTAATTCTTTAAATGTTCCAAGAAGTTGTTGGAATTGAGAAACTACAGATATTTGTCGAAGACGTCATCATTTTTTTATTTGAAAACTTATGAGTTATTGAATAAAGTAGTTTAAAAATACCGCCATTTTGAACGTCAATTACCAGGAGATGTAGAAATATGGGGAAAACATTTCGATTCTATGAGAATGATAGTGAAAAGTACCACAAGAAAAAAATCTTGGTCACAACGCGCATCAACTAGTCTGTATGTAAAAATTACTTTCCAGCAAAGCATGTTATGTATTTTGTAACAAAATAAGTAGAACTTTTTGAACATAGCTTTTTTGGTGATTTTTTCAACGCCAGAGCTGCTCGTTTGTGTTGAACCCATTTATATGCTTCGGGAAGGACTGCGACCTCCTAAAATAGTTACTAATCTGTTCACTTAAGGGGTTACATACAAAGTTGAGGGAAAGTTCAGTTCGCTAAGTTCGTGACAGAAAGATACAAACGCTCGAATCTTTCGCGATAATACAAATCCGGTTGCATACGCGATCATTCACGCATTCCTACGGTCCCGATCTCACAATCACATAAACGTTCAGGCAATTAAGTCCCCTCAGTAACACATGAATTCACAAACGCAGTTTCATGTACAAACGTCCGCTCTCGCACGATCATAAAACATACTCGTCCGTAAGCTCCCATTCTAAAATCCGAAACTTCTATATACTAGACAACAAATCTCAGGGCGCCATTGTAGTAGACCCCAGTGAAATGAGGGAGCTCGCTTTCTTCCTCCATTTGAAACGTACAGTCAAAATTAAACATCACAAATACGCGAAGTTATAAACGTGCGACATAAAAACGCTCACGTAATCAAACACGTTAACATAGAATCGCTCGTTTCCTTCGCTTCAACACAAATCTCGGCACGCATGCGATCATGTCATCGCGAACATTGGTCACGTCCGGTAGCCTCTACCTTTGGTCCTAGCAGCTTAGAACCATTAGTTCAATCTTGGTCTCAAAAAAAAAAATACACTAGAAGTATCAGAGCGCCAAGGCCGGATACTCGAGTGATGTAGAGGAACTAGATCTGAACCGATTACTCAAATTCGCGATTCACGCGAATGTGCAGCGAGAATATCTAAGCGATACACACGCCCACGCGATCAAACACGTTAAACGGGTAACATACAAACGTACAAGTCCTGCGCGATAGTACAGCACAGATCAAAAATCTCGAACATGCGATTGTTGACATCCGCACAAAACCACGCTCGGGATCTGCTAATCATAAAAACACCCTTGTGATCCAGTGAACGTGTTAACTCACAAAATTTTAAAATGCTCTCTCAAATGCGATTATACAAACGCGCGTTCCCACGCAATCATGAATCAGCCACGCTCGGAAGCCCGTACCCTTGGTATTAGCACCCTAAGTTTATGTCTTCAGTCTTCAGTTCTAACATCTGAGCCGTACTCTCACAGTTAAAGTTCACTATTGCGGTCTGCGCGAATATCCCAATGACAACATGATTATACAATCGAACTTATACACGCGAAGTTACATACACTCCATTTCACGTGACATACAAAAGCTCGAGCTCTTCGCGATGATACATAAATACGAACATGTAATCGCGATCATCCTCAAGATTTCTCAAACAAATAAACGCTCATTTCCACACGATCGTGAAGTCCCTACGTCCGCACATCTGAACCATTCACCATTATTTTATTGCAAATTTGTAGCAGTTTCCATTTTACTATTTTTAAAATTGCACACATTTTGTCGTATGTAATTTTCAATGTTCGTTGATTTGATGGCATTGTAAGAGAACACGTATCCGCCGGGTGATGCCAATCGAGCGGACATCGTTCTTTGCGACTGAGCCAACTAATTTCTTCGTTTGTTTAGTGTTTATTTGACCAACCAGGGAACTAATGCACAGGGCATCAATGTGCGTGGGAAATACGCATGGTTTGGTCTGAGTGGAATGATGACTGTTGGATCATGTATGAGGGTTGAGAATTGACAGCAACTTTTTTAGGGACAAATGCACCCTTTGGAGTTTCCAGTAAAGTAGAACGACATTTTGAAAGGTTTAATCAATCTTATTCTTATCTTGTAATCTTCGGGTAAATCTCCAATCGACAATATATCAGGTTAGATCAATTTTTTAGGAGGATTTCCTCGATCGGTTGTTTGAGGTTCAAATTGCTATATTGCCAACTCTGTGATGCTTATGGAAGTGTCGTTGAGTCGGTGGCCTTCTTTTAAGCAGGTATCGCTACATAGGCGGCTCCAGCCGGCTGGCAAAGGGAGGGGGGCACACCTTTCTGACAAAATAGTGTCGAATTTAGGAAACATTTCTAAACACGGTTTGTGTATTACAGATTGGCGAATAGTTAGACAAATCACATCATTCTTCAATGCAATCACAATTGTTTTTTCTCTACTAATCGCTATTGGTTTTGTTAACATAAATAACACGTGGAAAATGAATTTTCAATTTACTTTCTCTGATTACACAAATTGAAATTCTATCTGATGGCATGGGTAATTTTGCTGACCTAACACCATACATAAAGTCTTCATTCTTGAAGAACAGCTGGAACAGTTGTGACTCCTGATTTAGCAACTTGTGTGACTCCTGATTTAGTGATTTAGCAACTGAGAAGAAACACGAAGATCTAGGTACCATTTTTTTTTTCAAACAAATAAAGTCCTTTCAGTCAGTTTACGTCTATTCGTCTAGTCATCCTTTAAATTGGCATCCTTTGCATTTCACTGTTTCAGGCGAATCCCTCGTTCCATGAAAAGCAGATTTCCGTAAAACCAACCAGAGACCAACTAGCACAAGTCCAAGTACAAATGGTGATTCAATAAAGGTCAGTCTGTTGAGAAGCATCATTTCTCACTCGTTGACATTGATTGAAATTTAATATCTTTATGCCTGCCTTTGAAGGGTTGGTACCTCAGGCTCAATCTTAGTTGAAATGCCTATTGATTTCACACAAGGAAGTTACTTAGCACAATTGATTTTTGGTTTATTCGTTAAAGATCTATGCCATTAAAGCGAAAAAACTGAACACTGAACTGTGTGGCGAATACGTCGTCGAGAAGGCTACTAATGTCACCGAGCAAATAAACAATCTAACAGTAGCACCAAACAACAGAAACCGGTCAGAACCCGGGCCCGTTAGCTGTACGGCCAGGAGCTAACGAAATTTGATGGATGTGTCATGATCGACGATGGAACTTTTGCGAAAACCAATTTCAAATAAATGCAGGAGCTCGAATTTAACCAAGCCACTGCTCACGGTTTCTAGCAGAATAAAGTTCGTTTTCGAAAACAATGGCAAGGGACCTGTTGCTGGGGCAAGAAAATCAGCATCAGCAATCCCATGATGACCCAATTAGAATGCCGAAGTCTGTCCGGCGATTCCGGGTGGAGTACTGCGTCCGGTTCATTGGTACCCCGACGTCTCGCTACAGACGCTGCTCGGAATAGTCCCCGAGAGTGGATCTTTCCTCCGCCGACGAAGAGTTCCCTGGCAGTGGAAGATCTTCCGAAACCGATGCTACCCGGGCAGAGGCCGAGGTCGGTCCTGTGATTCTGGGTGGAGGGTTGACTTCCAGTTCACCGGCGCCTCGATGACTATTTGCCGGTGCTACTTCACGATCCACTCGAACTAGTCCCCGGCGGTGGGCCTAGCCTACTCCAACGTAGAAATTTCCCAGCGTTGAAAGTTCTCTCGTAACCATCAAGTTGCTGGTCGGTTAGGCGCCGAGGTCAGTCTTGCGATTCCGGGGGAAACTGTTGACTACACACGGGGAATGTGCCATTTGAGCCAATATATTCTGATTCCTGATTTTCAGTCCTGTGATTCCGGGGAAAAGATGATTTTCGGTTCTCATTTTGAAATCCAAGATGGCGACATCTGATTACCACAAAACAGTAAGAACCAGTATCAATATTGGTGTCATTTGAAAGGGCGTGGTCACCCCGAAATTTGACGATCACCGGCATTTTTAAATCAAAGATGGCGACTTCCGGTTACCACAAAATAGTAAGAACCACCATCAATATGGATGTCATTTGAAAGGGGGTATCATTCACGGTCCACGCGATCATTCGACAACTCAGGCGAAAATGGAAACGGGCTCGCAGTTAAAAAATCGAATACAAGCGAAGTTACACGCTAGCACCCGCGAGATACAAAAACCAACATAATCGAATATGTTAACTTACAAACGCTCGAGCCCCTAGCCATTATACACATAGGTGGACATGTTATCATGATCATCAACGATTAACTACGCCCCTCCCTGGAGCCGCCAGTGTAAGTATCACATCAACATTTTCTGTCCTATCCTATCCTAAGTACCCGTGAAGATGGTCATGGTCGGCAATGACGATTCTCATGCTATTGGTTTATAGGACTCGAAAGATATAATGCTCATTCCCGAACATTGATCTTACAAGCAAGATGAGATACGCAACATTTTTTACCAACGGAAAAAATTGGATACATCAATTTGCGCATGAGGCCACAAGACCTAACCTAGAAAAGTTGGATTTGAATGTTTCGTGTTCCACTCATCAGTAACTAGCCAATTGCTCTACGGGTTCACACATGTTGTGTAATCTGTTTGGATTTAGTGTTAAACTGACGCCAATTTTGGCGTTGGGTTGGATATATCGCTTAGTAGGTGCCAGTTACTGACGAACATTGTATTTCTAAGATAAGTTAGTTAGGCAACATGATAACTATTAGTATGCAATCTACGTGCTTCGCAACTCAACGTAACGCTTACTGGAACAAAAACCGACGCACCATTTTTTTGCCAGTTCTGTACAAATAATATGAATAATTTTTCAAAATAGACAAAGTAGACTATGACATTCTCCATGTAGCTTCACTCTCTTATAGGTGGATCTCATCATCATCCAGTGTTTCCCATTACTAAGATAACAGCAAGCAGATAAACTCAGCAAGAAACCAGTATCGACCTTGCAACCACCACCACCACCGCAGCCTCAGGAGCACTCTGTTCATCTGTCACTAATCCTGGCAATATTCTTAGCTGAATTTATATAATTTTGTATCAAACTCCTCCGCCCTCCCGACCCCATGCAAAGCTCGCTTTCTTCACAACAAAAGAGTCAACTTTCCCATGAGAAACAAGGAGAGCTGTTGGAATTGTTTCCCTTATGGCAGAAGCACAAGAAAAGCAATTTTCCTCCCACTGTCCTTCTAGCGTTGGAACAAAGTCTTCGCCACTGCAGTGAGAAGTGACACACCGACTAGGGGATTAGGGCAGCAAACTCCGAGGTACAAAATTACCACAGAATCGCTGTGCACATAGTTAACTCGATTCTACTTTGGACAGTGCCGCGTGCCTGTCTTCGATTACGTTTCGGCAACCGACCAAGTGAAAGTAATTTTTATCGTCCTAATCAGTATTAACGGTTAATCTCGGGCAACAATTTGACGTACTTTTTCTAGTTTGTCGATTTGCAGGGTTGAATTTTATTTTGCCGGGCAAAAATTGTTTCTCCAACAGGACTTATTTAGTCTCTCCTGTAACTTGTCTTGAATAGATAAATAACCTTTCTCGCTTCCATCGCCCATTGTTTCACTCCACGGTGTCATTATCTTTATCAAACACCCAGTATTGGAGATACGACGCTCAACGGGAGGAGCACTCACCGTTTTATGGTGCACGCGAATAAAACCACATCATCATCGTCATCATCATCTTCGACGGAGAACCTCGGTGTACAAAAACGTGCTACACTTTGAAAAGGTATTAGCACTAAGTGGATCTTTTAATTTACTTTTTGCCTCTGTACCAACATAAAACTTCACTCTGACTGGTGGCTGGGGTGCCGATCCCCGAACCCCAGGAGTAAATCCTTCGTTACAACACAAAAACCAACCTCCGACCACCGACGAGGTAATATTTTTCCGAAAACCGAGATTTAGTCGCATTCCTCCATCGCACAAAAGAAACCCCCCTCTAACTTGGAACACACAGAATGTTGGATACGGAGCAGCGGAGATTTACTAAAGCGACATTAACTCAAATTGCGCGACAAGTGAATGAACCACCGGCCTGGCCAAAAAAAAAAACGAACGTAGCACCAGAGATGAAAGGAATCGTCGTCGTCCTCGTCGTCGTAGGGATTGCACAACAATAAAACATCCTGCCGGGTGACTTACCCTTTCCGTCTTCCGTTTAGGCTAATTATTGTTTTTATTATCTTCATCAACATCTCATTATTGCTCACATGTAGTCCGAAGACCGGTTCCCGGTAGTGACCGCCATCGTTAACGACCCGTAAGTACATTTAGAGTGCACACACCGACGCTGTGTTTGTCCAGTGCCATCCCATCCCATCCCAACATCCCCGGGCAGGGTGGCAATGATCAACCGGGTGGAACGTGCGAAGGAAAAGTCGCTGGTGGTTGGAACAAAAAAGATAGTTAATTTTGCACCGTTACACACGATCCGGACCCAGGGCTACCACCACCGGTGCACGGGTCGGTGGTTTGCTTCCGCTCCTAACTTCCGGATACCGCACACCGGGGGCGGGTCGCTTTTCCTGGTGATGCAGGGGGATTCTTCCTCGAGATGCGAGTCTTTTGGCCCTTTCGAAGCTGACCGGTGCGTGCGGTGGTCGCTAGTAACAGAATCAGTTTTATGGTACGCTTGAAGAAGTCTTCTTGATATCGAATATAAAACCATTTATTCTACCAGCAAACGGTCATATTTCCCTGTTGAGACACAAAAAGTCCATAGTTAGGAAGTTTCTTGAGGGGATTCTCTTTCCTTACAAACAAAATTAATTTATTCGGCAAAGGTCTTGTGGGTAAGCTTTAGTACTAACCGGGTCGTCAGTCAGTGACATTTTTTTGGATTTAGTGTCTCACTGGCGACCAAGTCGGTATGTTAGCTACTGATGAGACCAAGGCAAAATACAACTATTCGAATATTGCAAAAATTTGATTCAACCTAATATATAATATATATTATATATAATATATAATTAGCAGTCGTATTTGGAAATTCCTCAGATATCCGATTTTAAGAAGTTTATTGATAGATAATTTCCGTGCATGGATACCTAAATTTATATTCATTTCATAATCCCTTCTTGCATAAAAAATGATGAGATTTCTATTATTAAGAAAAAAAATCATCCCGCCTCTCCTAAAAGCGTAACCTAATTTATGGATGGTCCGTTAAGATGATTATTGCATTTCGTCTCGATAGTTGTGCATCGAGGAGACTGAGAGGGCTTATGCGATTTTTCTATGTTTTGTGTTTTTTCATAGTTTGCACGAGCCCTAACTAAGCTGAAGTAGAAGTCTATTGGTGTTAGTGTAGGTGTTCGTCTGAGTATTCGCGACAGCTGAGTCAGAAAATGGATGAAGAACTGACGTATATGATAGAATAGTGGGCAATCCTTTCTAGGATTCGTTGGTCACTTTTGTCAGGAGTTCAATTCGTGCATGTCATATCATTCCGAAGTCATATCGATTCATTCGGGATAAATTAAGGTACGATGAATTTAACGACGCACGTGAATCATCCATTCCCGGTCGGTATAGCATGATAAGATTCTAACAGAATGCAATTGTCGTTGATGATAAATAAATGTTATTTGCTGGCATTTTGACGAGTTCAAGTAGTTTGATTGCATGTTACATGTGTGCTTTTCTTCTATTTCATTAGTTTGTTTTTACTGTAGTTCTAGTAATTTGCTTTTCCACTACTCTTGTATATCAAAAATAATATCGGTCAATTCTGACATTTCAAATTAATATCTTTGCATATCCTTTTCTTTATTCGGCATGTTATTTTTCCTTTTATTGCTATATTTTAAATTAGATTCATACCAACAGTCACCAACACAATCAATTGCATATTCTCTCATATACACTCACAATCTCTCCCATTCCAAACGTACAAACGCTCGTGGTCTTCACGATAACACAAACCTGGTCACAAAAGCGACCATGCAATTACAATAATCCACACAAACCTAAGCCAGCAATCTCGTCAACATTAAAACACCCCGGTATTAAGTTAACGTTTTGGCACTTACAAACTCATAAATGCGGTCTTAACCACGGACCTACACATACATTTGTTTGCGTTTGTCCAGATTCTACTTCTGCGTAGACGACTTACCGTGAAACCACTCCCCACGATAAGGCCAGCGAAAGTCTGCTTTCGGTAGTGGAGTTCTCATTTGCTTTTTTGTCGTTTAACAATAGAGCCCCAAGGCCAGACATAATCAATTTCAACTTGTTGATGGATCTGCTAGACTATGCCAAAAGTTTTTTTTAAGGGTGACGTTGTGCCATAAGATTATAAGAGATTGCAATCGCCATCCCGAAACCAGGAAAACCATCCACCGAGCACAATTCGTATCGGCCGACTGAGATACTATTTCTGTATTGGGAAGTTGTTCAAGAAAATGATTCTTGATTTGACTTGTGCAAAGGCAAAGGGACGAATGATTGACTTGCGCTACTCTCAACAGAAATGCAAATGGCCCAAACTCGTAAAGAGGAAATGTCATCAGTTTCCTTGAACATTAGGGGTTTTTTATTAATTTTTTGTCAACATTCTTTCTTAGAACCTACACCAGCATTGTGTTACAATAAACCTGATTATTGTTGTTGAATTTGTCGTCAGCAAATTTCGGATACTTCTGGCGTGGCGATTCGTGAACGTTCAGATTTAGCTTAATAAATCTTCCTCAGGGTACACGTCTGAGGCCCTTCCTTATATAATTTTTAGGTCAATGACGTCGATGAATGTTTTGACAAATTGCGCTGGTGGACACGGCTATCTCGTTTTAGAATATACTAGCTAATAACCATCGCGCGTTGCTGCGATTTTCAACGAAATAGGTGTAAAACACAATTTGTTCCGAAACGCCATCTGGCGGGCAGATAATCCCCAACCAATAGCACACAAACACGCCCCATAACAAATGTCTACTACGTATAAATTTTGACGGCAATCGGTTAAGCCGTTTGGGAGTCCATAAATCATATACATACAAACATTGTCTTAGCGTCTTGTTCAAGACTGGTACGAATAACGTCAATATCGTCCCAAAGGAGAGCAACCCACCATACTCACCAGAGCTTCGTCCGATTGGAATCTACTGGGCTATTGTTGCAAAGAATCTTCGGAATATGGGTGGCAAAAATCTGCCAAACTGGTTTTCAAAATGGCGTCACACATAAATTTCTGGCACCTACTCGTCAAGACCATTCCGAAAATAGCCATATTGTTGAGACGCGGACCTTATGGAGTCTTCCTGACCCGTCTCTTCCATCTATGCTGAAATCTTCTAAGTCTTTTGCATTCAAAAGGACATTTTTCGCAAAAAACCTTGTCAATTGTGAAATCCGCGCAAAAATTACTACCAAAATTCTTCTAAATTCTTTGCATTTAAAAAGACTTTTTTAATTTTTTTCTCAGGAAAAAGTCACAATATAGGACTTACAATATTTTTGCGAAATCCATGCAAAAAAAATCCCAAAAATATTTTAAGTCTTTTGCTGAGGGTTTTTACGCGGATTTTTGAATTACGCGGTTTTTTATGCGGATTTTCCGATTAACGCGGTTTTTTTCACGCGGAATCCGCGTAAAAAAACTGTAAAAAACCACACAAAAAAACCGCGTTAAAACACCTAAGTATATCGGTTATACACCAGCTGTAATAATCAAATCGATTTCTGTAGTCTTCAAAAGCTAGTTTTTTTTACAACAAAATATGATAAGAAATTTTCGTTCAAATTTTTTTTTCGGTACCAGCAATATGATTTTTTGGTTATCGTGCGCACCATAACCAGTTTTCTTGAATGAGCCAATGCATGAGAGAAAAATGAGGTCGCTACATGCCCTCGTACTAACTGAGCTTGACGGTACCAGAAGCGCTTGGTTAGAAAAGTTGGAATAAATTGTATGAAGCACAACCCTTGCAGTATTTGAAGCAGTGACAGTAAAATGAGGTCACTGCATGCCGCTTTACTAACTGAACTTGGTGGTATCTGCATTTTTTAAGCAGGGATAATTATAATTCTAAAGAGGATATGGGTAACGAATAAACTGACAGCATTATATTAAAATTATAGTAGCGTTATATTAGCTCTATAATAGCACTGAATGTAAATATGAAGCACACATACTTTAAGGATGCTTGAAGCAAGTATGCGTTATATCAGCTTTATATAAGTACTAGCTAATACCCATCGCGCGTTGCTGCGATTTTCAACGAAATAGATGTAAAACACAATTTGTTCCGAAGCGCCATCTGGCGGGCAGATAATCCCCAACCAATAGCACACAAACACGCCCCATAACAAATGTCTACTATGTACAAGTTTTTACAACAATCGGTTAAGCCGTTTGGGAGTCTATAAATCATATACATACAAACATTGACTTTTACATATATATATATATATATATATATATATATATATATATATATATATATATATATATATATATATATATATATATATATATATATATATATATATATATATATATATATATATATATATATATATATATATATATATATATATATATATATATATATATATATATATATATATATATATATCTGGGCGTGCACCTAGTATAGTTCTGCCAGGTCTTGGCTAATGGATTCTCTTCGGGTCCAAGGAAGAATACACCACGTTCCGGTTCAGGATATAATAGTAAGCCGCGACCTTCCCTATATGAACCTCATCTACCTATTCCTAAATACAATCAATACCGGAATTTGACCCCTCCATTCTTATATTACTTATGGAGGAAATTTGTTTAAACTTTCAAGAGCTTTCCCGAAGACCAGATAGTCGTCTCTTATATAACGAATCATTCACTGGTGCCCCGATGACTTAAGCCGGCGATTTTCTACGAACTACTTGGTATAATTCCCGCCGGTAGATCTTTACTACTCCGACCAAGAGTTCCCCGGGCAGATATCGAGGTCGTTTCTGCGATTCTGGGTGGAAAGTATCTTCCAGTTCACAGGAATCCGACTACCATATGCTGGTGCTCTCTTCAGCAGACTGACTTGTCGAGTGCCAAGTTCGGTCTGACGATTCCGGTTGAGAGATGACTTCCACTTCATCGACAGCTCGATGACCCAACAACGAGCTTCAACACTCCGTCATACGCAGCATTCCAAAAGAGTCAGATTGGCCTTGTGGAACGTCCACTGTTACAGTTCCACTTCTTTTTCCAGTTTCGTAGACAAGTGTCCAGTTCTGAGAGTAGCTCCTCAGAATACTACATAGGTACTCGGGAACTCTCAGTCTGTGCGATTGCAACCCAACTAGCACTGTTGAAGGCATTTTTTACGTCCAGCGTAACCACTCCGCAGTAACTCTTCTCCTTTACTGCGGTGCAGCCTCCATAGCTCTTTCAAGCACTTCGCTGACTGTATCCAACAGGCATGTCGAGCTGTATTCTGAATGATATTCAGGAGGCTTTCCAGACTTCGGCAACAATACAAACTTTTGTCGCTCCCAGATGTCGGGGAACTGTCCATCATCGACACACTTCTGCAACGCGGTCCTAAACATGTCTGGGTTCGGTAGGATTGCTTATCAAGACTTCTGCCTCCGATATCAGCTCTTTCTACGTCGTTGTAGGCTCTCTGCATTCTTCTCTGGGCTCGGTAGACAAGGCTGAACATCGACTGTACCTTGGTTTACCCTCTATTGGCATAGTTGCACCGCAAGCTTTTGCTAACTCCGTTGTCTGCATTGAAGTACAGGTGATTGCACTCAAACCTCTACGCTTCAACGAAGACTCTCTTGTCGAGCTTCGCCAACCGCGCTCTCGACTATCTATGGCTTCCGATAGTGTACCGAATCGATTGGTGGTCACCGTAGGTGTACTCCTCGCACATTCTCCAATCCAATCTTCCTGTCAGCTCGGGGCTGCAGAAGGTAACGTCAATTACTGGTTCCCGACTTTCCCGGCGGTAAGTGCTGGTTGTACCATCGTTGGCATCTACGTTCAGCTTTGCAAAGGCTTGGGTTGGTGAAGTACTGCTCAAGCGTTGAAATCGCCTGACTCCGATAGGTAGGTAAGCTCTTCTGTCAGCTTGTCGAGCGTTTCTGAGAAATTAGCCGATTGTTCATCGCGAAGGTGTGTAGCAGCTATAGAAGAAGATTCCAATAATTTTAGCGATAACAAAGTCTTCATCTACACGATTAGCCTGAAATGGGTTCGTCCCGTCACCACTGATTTGGTGTTATCTGATAACCAGTTCCCATCGCCAGCCAGGATACAATATGGCTCCTTAGTCTCCGCTGCAGATTGCCGCAGCCAGCTGTTGTGCCTCGTCGTAGTGGTTGAGGTTGATTTGAGACTTCGTTGAAGTCGTCTGTTTGAAGACCGGACACCGTGGGCCTCTTGTACATTTCGGAGTCTCCGCACCTTCCGTGTAATTTGCTCCTGTGTCAGGTCCACTACAGTTTCTAGCACGATGGCTGAACTCTTGACATCTGAGAATCGGTTACATCCGAAAGTCTCTACCCTCGATCCTAGCAGCCTAGATTCACACCTTCAGTTGGACCAATCAAAAAATGACGCTCATATTCACGAGACAACATATTTCATGGCGGCATGACCGGAAACTCTTGTGAAAAGGGGGAACTCTCTTCTAGTAACTGAACCGTACACCGAAAATTAAGCATCAGATTCACGGTCCGCGCGGGATCATCCAAGAACACACGCGAATATGTGAATGGTTATAAAATCGACATATAAACGCCCACGCGATCGAACACATTAACGTTCAAACGCTCGAGCCTTTGGCGATGATACATGCGATCGTAAAGTCCCTACGCCCGCACATGTCTGAACCGCACGCTGAATATCACATTCAGAATCACGGCAATTGGTCTTGGGTGACTTTTCCCGTCTTCGTCTGCAAATGTAGTGAGACCCTCTCGAACAAAAAATAAATGCATGATCTGTCTAATTAAGCTATTTGTTATATATTTTGTAATGTTCTTGAGGTTAATTGGTCCGATATTTTGTTTGCATTTTTTTTTTGTAAATTTAGTTTGCCCAAAGACCAACGGTGTAGTTAAGCTTGACACTCCGCCCATCGGTAAAATTCTCTCGGAGACCGTAGTAATACGATCCAAATGCTCGTGTTTATGTGCACCGTTAAATTCAGTGGAAGTGTAAATCGGTAATAAATGGAAAAGCATAGTTACATATATCGGGTGCGCAATGTTTGAAATACGAAGGAAGCTTACACGTTATCTCTTGTCGTGGTATTCGTTTGATGCCGAGAAGTATGAATCTCACAAGCAACAAGTGCTCATTGACTGTGTGCTCAAGTAAGGTGGTAATTAACTGTAGGTTTTTTCGTATTAACTCGAGTATTCGCAAGGTGGACCATTTGCTAAAAATGTTGAGAGCTTAGGCTTACGAAACTCACCTCTATCCAGTTCCATCACCTCAGGCACTTCATATTGATAAAGTTCAACAAATTGGTCCACGCAAATGAAAACATTGTGCATAACCACCTACAACACGATAGCGACAAAAGCGAGGTACGATTACACGATTTGGCACCCCCTAGTCGCGATATGACCTTTAAAGGTTACATGTCATAATACGGAAAAGTCAAATCAGTTACAAAAGAATACATGAAAAAATATTCCCAGCTATTTCAAGGTAGATGATGGGTAAGAATGTAGTCTTCCTACCTGAATCTAAAATACAAAACACTAGCAAATATCATTACACAGATAACACTGAGCAGCAAAATCAATATTTCATCTCTCTTCTTTAAAAAGTTAGTGATGGCGCCCTCTGTACGATGAATTACGGAACTAAAATTTTCTAGCCATATTATGTATTAAAATCCCTCTGAACATACTGTTTAGCTAATCTTAACCGTTATTTCGCAAACAAAAAAGTTCATTGAACTCTACGACTGATTCAGCGCTATACGCTGTTTGGCCCTATGCAAAACTTACTCAAACATCACTTCGTTAAAATATTAATAACTTCTCCTACTAAAGCTAGATTTATTCGCAGTCTATGACAATGTTGTAGGTAATAAAATTATCTTTCTTATTTTCACTTTTTGTGATAAACTGATGCATACAGTGCCACTTAGCGGTGAAAAGGCGAGCTAGTGGGATTTCTTCATGTAAGTTCTTGAAAAATCCCATACAAACTTCGAATACTTTGGCACAGCAGTTAGACTGGTCCGATTTGACTCAAATTTGAAACAAAGGCTGGGACTGGAAATCGATCCAGGGGTGTCGCTTTTAAAAACTCGTTTTTTCAGGTCTTGAATGTAGTTTCGTTTTTTAAGTGTGCTCTAACTAGAGCTGGATTCTCGGAAGGGCCCTCTGTTAGAATCACTCACTACAATCGGATACGAAACGGCAAATGTCAACCCCTTTGAAACACTGCTTCAGGTCAATTGCTGCGGATCGATCGTGATTGGTTGGTTGATTGTCATATTGAGTGTACGGTTATGATGTGGGGGCATGGACGCTTCATGATCGCGCTTGATCGAGCGTTTATATGTTCGCGCTTAATACGGTGTTTGTAAATTCGAACACGTTGAGTTCGTCACCGGGGTCTTATTATGTTAACAAGATCGCGATAGTAGGTGTACATGAACGGTTGCGTATTCACGTTCGAAACCAGGTTGGTATTATTGCCCAGGGCACGAGTGTTTGTATGTTAAAGTTTCCAATCGCCTGTGTTGACATGTAAAAATTTGGTGTAGTGAATTTTTAGAAAAATGCACATTTTTTCAATTGTTGATAATGCTAAGAGATATTTATAAATTAAATTACGAACCCTGGGTAATCAAACACTACCATGCGTCTCCTTCAGACATATCATGAAAAAACACCTTTTTCATCCCTCGGGGCAGAAAGGGGCAAAACATGACATTCATTTTCGTAAAGTACACTAAATTTCAAGTGTCATTAACTACAAGCGATCTTTCCGAACTGTTTCAAAAAAAGTTATACCCACATTATAATTTTAATTTAGTGGACGATTTATGTGAGTTGGTACAACATAACATAGTAACTATTTCATTTTTGAAATACTGGATTTGATAGTTTATTTTCTGCTTCCAACTACCGAAGACAACAATCACTGTACTCAGTCTGTTTCCTACATCAGCCCGAATCAACGAAGCGAATTGCAAAGGACCCGGTGTATAATATTGCAAGAACAAAGGAAACATGTTTCTTCATCTCTTGCCGTGCTATTCATTTGGTGCCGAGCGGTGTGAATCTTAAAAGCAAAACGTGGAGCTCTGGTCAAGTAATGTGGCTGTTGACTATAGGTCTTTTCGCATGACAAATTGTATTCGCTTTGAGGAAGATTTGGTAACAATGTTCCTAGCTGAGGCTTATGAAGGTCCCCTCTACCCAGTTCCATCACATAAGGCACTCAGGACTGATTAAGTTCAAGGAATTGGCCCAACCAACGACACGTTGTTGAGCGTGACAGCGTTCGAAATCAATATCCTCGTGTATTTGGATAGGGACAATATTGAAGTACGACTAGACGATCTGGCACCCTCTAATCGCGATAGGGCCTTTAAAAGCTTCATGTTATAATACGGAAGGTGGAATCAATTACAAATTTCACGTATGAAAAATATTCCTATATATTTCCATGTAGTGATGCAGCCTCCCTACCGGATCCTACAATTCAATACACAATAAACTACCATTTCACAGGCAACGCTCTGCACTTATCAAAAACAGATTAATACCTGCCAGTTTTATATTCAATAGCTTTTGTAAACTATGGACAGCAATCGCTAAGAAAGATAACTTTATGTATAGGAAACTGACAGTAAATGACTCGAACATTTTTTCGCTGAGATGTTTCACCAACTCCCCTTAAGTGAGTTGGACTCCACTATTGAGAAATATCAACGATTCAAGAAACTAGGAACGATTTCTCTCCATGCTTTCTCATTCTGAAATCGATATTGATAAAGGTACAAATGGGTCCATGAAGTCTACTGGGCTCAACAATCTACTTATAGCCACACAGAAGTTGGATCAGACCGCAGACGTGACTCCTCACCCAACCTACCAGCAAAGGTATAGAAGAACCTAGACTTTTGGAAGAGATTGTGGCTCTAGGGATTGCGAATTACGGAACCATTTGACCAAACTACTGGAAGGCAAAACGATAAACACACCACTGATTATCCCATCCTTCTCTAGCTCCAATCCTGCGGAACAAGTCTTTAGCCTACTTCGCACCGACAGCCGTTGATTGATGATGTAGTCGATTCGAGCAAGATAGTCGTTTCTGCTCCAACGTTGTCGCCTGCTTGAACTGCAGTCAGCAGTACGAAAAATCCATGGAAAATTCCTGTTTTAACTTCGTCTCATCAGTATGGGGCAGCTAACTTGACCGCAACCGTAAATCAAAAAAGACTAAGCAAACACTAGCTCACGCTATATGTCGTTGGGTCAAAACTGAACAACCACAGATCCAAAGAAATAGTTGAGACCCTGAGCGTCACAATGCTGTATTTCTCAGTGACAGTAGCGCCACCTTTATCAGAGGAAGCTCCAAATCTTTTATCAGTTTTATCCCCCGAGGTGACATATACTAGGCTTGAAAAATGATCCACGAAGCAAAAAGGTAAAGCTGTGCCTGAGCTTTAACCTTTGCGTCCCCGTGATACTTTTCACTCATCAATTTAGGTGCTCAATTCGCTCTAGTTTTAACAATTGTCAACGGATTTCAATCAAACCACTTGCAAACGATTGGGAATTCATTCAAGTTTCTTAGACTGTATATGTTGGTCAGGTCAGATAACCGGTTCCGGATTTATACGGAAATTCCGTGGGGTCTGTCCGAGGGTTATTTTAGCAATGTTCTTTAACTTTTCAACATCTAGCTACAAATCTGGTATTATTATAGCCCGTACATGATCAAAACTTATATACAAACCCTTTGAAGTCATTTTGGGATGGTAATGGCCACATCCTGGCATGCTGGAACCGGTTCCGGGGGACCTAGAAAATCCGAAATGCGCTATCTTTATCAATAGGCATATCAAATATTACAAATTTTCATGAAAAATACACAACGATGCAAATTGCATGCTCATAGACTATTCCTGGGCCCTTTCGAAAGCATCCGGGACATCCAAGAACCGATTCCGAGAGATTTCCTGGAACGGATTTCCGGAAACAGCAAGCCTTATCTATGAAAAAATTGAAAAAAAACATACCTGTCATGCGGCTCATCAAATTATGTCACCGTGATGATATATGAACAATGTAATCTTCTTTTAGGTCATCTAGACATACAGGGATACTTTAGGACCGCATCCGGATATTCCGGAATCCGGTTCTTCGGAACAAACATTTTTTGGTAAATATGCGTGTCATGCGGCACATCAAATTACATCAGTTTGATGATGTATGCACTTTGCTATCACGTTGTATGTCATCCGGCCACAAGGGGACACTTTGCGACCGGTTCCGGATGTTCCGGAATTCGGTTCCTCGGACCAAACATTTTTGGTGAATATGCCTACCATGTGGCACATCAAATTACATCAGTTCGATCATCATCCAGCCACAAGGGGACATTTTTCGACCGGTTCCGGATGTTCCGGAATTCGGTTCTTCAGACCAAAAAAAGAGATGAGGGATTTAAGCCAGAAAAAAGACATCAAAACATAAGTCGTCTGTTGCAACTGCAATACACCTGTTTGCAAGAAGCACGATACAGTACATAACATGCATTCAATGTGATCACTTGTTACAACCAGTAGCACTAGTGAGAAACTTTTTTTAAGTCATCAGTTCACCAATTTTCGTAACTAACTACAAAAAAAATCAGTGTGTTTTTGAAATAATAAAACCAAATTAATGTTCTGCATATCAAGCTGATGTTATTTGATGCACCTCATGTCCAACATATTCACCAAAAATGTTTTATCCGCTGAACCAGATTCTGAAATAACCGGAACCGGTCGAAATGTATACTCGTGTGCCCAGATGAGCTAAATCGTGATTGTATTTCTCATAGATCATCAAGCTGATGTAATTTGATGTGCCGCATGACAGGTATATTCACCAAAAATATTTGGTCCAAAGAACCGGACCACGGAATAACCGGAACCGGTCATAAAATGTCGCAGCCTTGTGGCCAGATGACATACAACGTGATCGCAATGTTCATAAATCATCAAACTGATGTAATTTGATGTGCCGCATGACAGGCGTATTCACCAAAAATGTATGGTCCGAAGAACCGGATTCCGGAACATTCGGAACCTGTCGTAAAGTGTCCCCTTGTGGCCAGATGACAAACAACGTGATCGCAATGTTCATAGATCATAAAACTGACGTAATTCGATGTGCCGCATGACAGGCATCTTCGCCAAAAATGTTTGGTCCGAAGAACCGGATTCCGGAACATCCGGAACCGGTCGTAAAGTGTCCCCTTGTGGCCGGATGACAAACAACGTGATCGCAATGTTCATAGATCATCAAACTGGTGTAATTTGATGTGCCGCATGACAGGCATATTCACCAAAAATGTTTGGTCCGAGGAACCGGATTCCGGAACATCCGGAACCGGTCGTACAGTGTCCCCTTGTGGCCGGATGACAAAGAACGTGATCGAAATGTTCATAGATCATCAAACTGGTGTAATTTGATGTGCCGCATGACAGGCATATTCACCAAAAATGTTTGGTCCGAGGAACCGGATTCCGGAACATCCGGATGCGGTCGTAAAGTGTCCCCGTATGTCTAGATGACCTAAAACAAGGTTACATTGTTCATACATCATCACGGTGATATAATTTGATGTGCCGCATGACAGGTATGTTTTTTCTCAATTTTTTCATAGATAAGGCTAGCTGTTTCCGGAATTCCGTTCCAGGAAATCTCTCGGAATCGGTTCTTGGATGTCTCGGATGCTTTCGAAAGGGTCCAGGAATAGTCTATGAGCATGCAATTTGCATCGTTGTGTATTTTTCATGAAATCTTGTAATATTTGATATGCCTTTTGGTAAAGATAGCGCATTTTGGATTTACTAGGTCCCCCGGAACCGGTTCCAGCATGCCAGGATGTGGCCATTACCATCCCAAAATGACTTCAAAGGGTTTGTATACAAGTTTTGATCATGTACGGGCCGTAATAATACCAGATTTATAGCTAGACGTTGAAAAGTTAAAGAAAATAACTAAAATGACCCTCGGACAGACCCCACGGAATTTCCGTATAAATCCGGAACCGGTTTTCTGACCTGACCAACATATACAGCCTAAGAAACTTGAATGAATTCCCGATCGTTTGCAAGTGGTTTGATTGAAATCCGTTGACAATTGTTAAAACAAGAGCGAATTGAGCACCTAAATTGATAAGTGAAAATTATCACGGGGACGCAAAAAATAATAGGAAATTCCAATGGAGATCGGTAACGAATTAGACAGTTACTTCTCCTTGTTATCCTCGGACATCGTTCTGTAACCGTTCTTCATCAATCGGAAGAGAAGACAGAATTTCACCAAAACATTTTTTTTTTCGGGGCCGGATTTCAATAAACCCTTTCCGGGTTGCGAATAAATTAAATCAATTGGAACCAGCATTCACCTAGGATCCTTATGCCACTAATCTAACGGACCCTTAGGCTCAGCATGTAGACATCGCGGTGATAGATGTTACCTAGGCCATGGATCGGCAGGAGGAAGTGTTTTGTGCGCTACTGAGCCACGGAAACCTTGGACAGTTTCTACCAGACTTCTCAAATGAACATCGTACACAATGTTCGCTCTGGTTCTGTGCTCATATTAAACCCACACTTCGTGTACGAACTCAAACACGCTATGTCGTACCAAAACACGTCCAAATGTTCGCCTGCACAACCGAACCCTATGTACGTACACGGTGTGCGTACATACAGGTTCGTGGCGCCAGTTTTCTTCTTCTCACTCTAATCATCACTAGCGTTGACTCTTTTTGCCTTGAGCGAATCATTCTCGTGTACGCACCCGGTGTAGGTACATGGGTGTTTGAACTAGAGTTCGTACATCGTTCACTTGGGTTCGATGTTCGAGGCGAAGTTTGAGGATTGAACGCGTGCATGAAATTCTGTACACAGGTACAAACTTGTCGATGTTCATGGGAAGTCTAGTTTCTACAAAGCTACCTCGCTACCTAGCTAGACTTTACGGTTAGTCTACATTGATAACCAATCAGACACGTTGCATAAAACCAGTGAAGCCCCCATGAGTCGCTCCTCACCCATTTATTGGTGACCTCTATTATCGGTTCGCGGTCTTGTCAAAAGGTCGTGGTGGTCGTCGGAAAGCAGGATCGACGCATAAGAAGGAACGAGCTTATTTTCAAAGCTTATCCGGCTGAGAGATCAGTCCAGCTTACAGTCTGCACCATCACTTAACGATGAGAACCTAGGTCCATTTAATGCTACAAAATGACGCAAATGCAAAGACGACATGCAATATCTAGTGTTCCGGATAAATATAGTACGACATTTCTTACGTGATGAAATTGAATACAGGTGCCTTTCGGTAAGTAGCAGTTGTGAAGACTGTATAGCTCGTTATGGTGCTACGCCGCAAAGACGTCTCCATCATCTAGCCAGGGTGTAACCTCATGTATCGTGGTGGTAGGTGAACTAGCAATTGGAAGCTGTAGAAAGGGGCCAACTTCGGGTGTGGGGGAGTGCCCGCCGTACGACAGAAGTGGTTGAAGCTATGCTACATGATGGTCCTGTTGGTCCATGTGCGGAATTAGTGAAACTTCTCAGGGATCGTGGACAGTAGGGTGACAATGATTTATATGAAAGAATTTTTTCGCAACCTACACCCCCTAGCGTCGTTCCAAATCATGAAAAAATGACACTGTCCAAATTTGAGCGAAATCGGTTAACTCTAACCCCTCCCCCAAAGAGCTTAAAGTTTGTATGGGATTTTTGGCCAAAATGTATGGGGAAACATTCGCAGTTCACAAAATCGCCGCTAGAGGTCGCTGTAAACTTCCGATCACTGACCTAGGATGGAGTTAAGCTTTTGAAGATATGCTGAACAAGTTTGTCGAAGACTGCAAGACAATCCAACTAACCGTTAAAGAGTTATTAACGTTTAAAGTTGGATACTGCTGCTTAACATTTGCAAAGGGCGTACACCGCTTATCTCATGTATGTGAACCACGAGTGAATGTGGGACAAAGTTAGGAAAAACTCATATATCTCTGAAACGATAAGAGATAGAAAGTTATGATGTTCCACAAAGTTGTAGAGGAATAAAAGGACTTTTTGGTTTCACTGGAAAGTTTCAGGATTTCTCCGCAAGGTGGCGGTAGTGAGCCAAGCAATTTAAAGGGAATACTCCTATCTGTATAACGGTAAGAGATGGAGCATTTGAATGTTCTACAAAGTTGTAGAGTATCAAAAAATTCTTTCTTTTCTCATTTGAAAAATGCATAATTCTATCACATGGTGGCACCAGTGATCAAAATTAATTCAAGGTAATACTCCTATCCATACAATGGCAAGAGATAGTGCAATCTGATGTTCTGCGAAGTTATACAGTATTTCAAAGGCTTTCGTGTCTCGTTGTAAAAATAGAATTTAGGCCTCTTAGTGGTGCAAACAGCATAGAGTATGAATATATTTTAATACACCTTTTGAATGTTTTCTAATTTTTTCGAATTTTTACTACTATTTCTTGTTTTCTTAATACTATCATGCTATGATAAAACCTATATTCTTAAATTTCTTCGTAACCCCATTTATATTTCTCCTGTTGCATTCATTTATATAGCATTTTTAATTTATTTAACTAACTGTTGACTAACTTTAAGAGCGCTCTTGTCTCAGAGATGTCGTGTATAGTGCCGCGCGTCAGTGCTCGTTTATTACCTCTCGCAGAAGAAGCGTACACAATGCGCTGTGAATCCAGTTAGACTGGCATTGGTTGCACAATTACAGGGCTGATAATTTGGTGATAGATGAAAACTACTAGGGCCATTCGAATGCCAATTAATGACTTTTTCATCAAATCTGGCCTCACTTATAGCTTAGAAATAGGCTGCTCGAAATATATTCAGTTTTCTTACGCGGACTACAGGGTTTAAGTACTATACTGTGCTATGATATTGCCAGCCTGGGATAAATACCTAAGTAGGCTACAAACCGATTCGCGCTGTGCTTCTATTATATTCAGCATCCCCCTTTTTGCAAATAAGCAAAGCGTGCATGCCAATTCCGCTACCTGCCCATCAGATCACCACATCACCAGATATTTGAATTTTGCTTTTGCAGATCTTCTAGCATAGGTGGATCGTCTCGACAGCTGGATATTTTATGCGGTTCATCGCGCATGTTGCTCGCTATCGCCGGAGGAATAGGCAAAGGATACTACGTCCATTTGAAGAACCGATGGTCAATTTTTCGTCGTATCTGATACCACACAAAACTTCCAAACTGAACAATTCATATCAATACTTTGGAATTGTAGTTCATGTGAGGTCATAGAAATAAGGATTACCATTCCACAGTCGTCCAGAATGTAAATTTAGCAGGAATTTTGAGATTTTTCTACATCTGAACAACTTAGCCTTAAGAAGTCTTTGGAGAAGTTTTCGTAGTTTGTGGGCCTCTTCTTTTTGTTAAAAAAAACAGATAGGGTAATTGTACCAAGATAAAAAAAATAACTTTTTAATTATTCCAGCTAGAGCCAAATAACCTTCAGCGAAGTTGTAGAACGACAAATCTTGGAAAAGTTTGTTGAAGACATGTGAGCTCTACCTATCATACTTTTCATTTTACAACTTATACTTTTATTTTAAAATTTAAGGTTGGGGTGTTTCTTAGTGTTTATCAGAAAAACTGTTTTGATCAAATAACTTTTGCGGTATTGATTTAAAAGTGAAGTAGTCTACAGACAACTGTTTCATGGCAACTATTACATCTAACTATTTTTGCTGATGAGTTATGAGCACTTTTTCGCCAATAATAATAATATCACTCATTGGGGCAAACAAATAATAATTCTTTTTCAAGTATAACTAAGGTCATTACTAGAGTTATAATTGACAAAAAAATAACGAATGCGTTATTTTCTAAAAGTTCATAAAGTTGATTACAAAAATTCTATTTATGATATTATAAGTTCTTATATCTTTTGAGTAATAGAACCTAGCGTTTTGATGTGGGTGGTTCTAATTTTTTAAAATCTTAAAACTAACTTTTAAATGGTTCGAGATAGAACTTCGTAGAAAATAAAATTTTAAAAAACTTGGTCGAGGACACTGGAACTCTTTGTCGTGTATTTTCCATTTTACAAGAAATTTACCAAAAAATAGGATGTTTCTTAACCCTCCGGAAGTCGCGCTTATGGTCCACTGAACGAGCAGCCGCTGCTGTCCTAAGACGATTTCGCTAGATTTTCAGAGCAGCGTGCATTTTGTCTCAATGTACCGAACCTCTAGGATCTCTCGTTAGAAAGTTATATATACTTTTTACTAAAAATAAACTCTTTTATGAGTAAATATTGCAAGACGTAAAAAATATTGTGTTTGCCATTTATTGCGATCTATACTACAAAGTATGCTATATCATATGACAACAACGGTATTTAATGTTAAGTGTCCAAATCCAAGATAATGCTATATGAAAAAGTTATATTTTTTTATAAAGAAGTTCTCAAACCTTTCAAACGAAATTTTTTTGGTAGTTGGAGTTTTAAAGAAAATTATGCACCTTAAAATAATCTTGTACCCTTGTCCACTTTACTTTTGGTACTTTAGTATAAAATGAAAACTTTTGATAGAAATAAAACCGTTTTTAAGGAACACCTTACAGCTTACATTTGGATTTGTCGGGCAATGGAAGGTATAAAAGCTAGAGCTTGCGTGTCTTCAGCTAATTTGGCTAAAATGTGTTGTTCTACAACTTCATCGATAATAGTCAAGCTCTATCTCGAACCGTTCAAAAGTTTCATTTTAAATATTGCTAAAGTTAGAACCACCCTAGCTTCTGTTTAAAGCAAAATAAAGGACTTGTAAAGTACAACAACTTTGCCAAACATATTGTCAGGCTAAATCATTTAATTTTAGCAAAAAGATAAAATTCCTGCTAAATTTACATTCTGGAGCCCTGTCCATTCCAAAGTACTAAGTAACTCAACAGTGACATTATTTCTAGGACCCCAAAGTAAGCCAATAAAAGCGTGCTTTTTCGAAAATTGTAATAGTACTATGAAGTGCTGTTCCGTTTTTGTCGTGGCTATCAACTTATCATTCAATATACGGGCCCTTTTCAAAATTTCGGGATGAAAGTCATGTAAGGTTTGGAACGCTCATATCTTTTCATATCATACTGCATGGAATTAATCAATTTTCGGAATTTGTCGAAAATAAGTTCAACAATGTTGTATAAAATTTTGAGGTATGTATGACATGCATTTGTAACAAAAACCTGTTTTGAAAAATCTTTCGAAAAAAACTACTTGGAAATGGGGAAAAGTTTCAGCTCATCTCAGTCAGAGCCTTCAATATGATGCACCAACCGGACACTGAAATGATGGGAAATTTTAAATGTAGGTCCGCTAGTTTTATTTCAATTTTTTGTGTAGAGCTGTTTAGGCCTTACAGGGTTCTCCAAAGTCTGTACAATAACGGGAAAAAATATTTGTGAACTGTACACGGCTGGTGGATGAATCAATTTGTGTCGTTACCTACTACTAGCAGAGGAAATTATTTTCATTTCTGATAGATAGAGAGTAGCATGCACGACGAAAAACCGGATTTTAAACACCCGCCCGTAACCAGTTCGTGATTCTTTACTGCTAACTTCATGCACCGAGCCGAAAAAACGGATTTTACAACACCCAACTAAAACCAGTTCGTGATTGGTTACCGCTAATTTCGTGCACCGAACCACACATCTTGAACAAAATAATTGTAATTTTAGTCGGTTTCTATTAGTCGACCTAGTTGAATAACCGGAGACTACATTTCAACATTTTTCCTGCATTCGTGAACGTTTTTCCTAATAAATCGCTGTTTTAGGCTTTTAAAGTTGTATTAAAAAGAAATCTCATCTACAAAACAAACATAAAAAAGGAAATATTAAGGTATGAGAAAAATTAATTACGATCAATTTAAAAAAAAATAAAGACAATCGGTTGAGTGGTATTTCAGGAATCGTGATCACGGGAAAACCATTTTTTTTAAATCTGTATTTCGAGATAATCGAGTTTAAAATTACCACTGCGCTTGGTAGACGAAGCACGCTTGGAAGCGCTGTAACTTTCGATCTATTTCTCGGATCCCTATAAAAATTTGGAAAAATATTCTCAAGGAGTTGTACTTTCAGATAAAGTAATAAAAAAATTTGATTTTTTGGAAAATAAAAAAAAGGTATGTAACCCCTTAAGCTTCATACACACAGTATATATGCGTCCTTATTCCAATTTTAATAACGAGACACGAAAGCCTTTGAAATACTATATAGCTTCGCAGAACATCAGATTGCACTATCTCTTGCCATTGTATGGATAGGAGTATTACCTTGAATTAATTTTGATCACTGGTGCCACCATGTGATAGAATTATGCATTTTTCAAATGAGAAAAGAAAGAATTTTTTGATACTCTACAACTTTGTAGAACATTCAAATGCTCCATCTCTTACCGTTATACAGATAGGAGTATTCCCTTTAAATTGCTTGGCTCACTACCGCCACCTTGCGGAGAAATCCTGAAACTTTCCAGTGAAACCAAAAAGTCCTTTTATTCCTCTACAACTTTGTGGAACATCATAACTTTCTATCTCTTATCGTTTCAGAGATATATGAGTTTTTCCTAACTTTGTCCCACATTCACTCGTGGATCACATACATGAGATAAGCGGTGTACGCCCTTTGCAAATGTTAAGCAGCAGTATCCAACTTTAAACGTTAATAACTCTTTAACGGTTAGTTGGATTGTCTTGCAGTCTTCGACAAACTTGTTCAGCATATCTTCAAAAGCTTAACTCCATCCTAGGTCAGTGATCGGAAGTTTACAGCGACCTCTAGCGGCGATTTTGTGAACTGCGAATGTTTCCCCATACATTTTGGCCAAAAATCCCATACAAACTTTAAGCTCTTTGGGGGAGGGGTTAGAGTTAACCGATTTCGCTCAAATTTGGACAGTGTCATTTTTTCATGATTTGGAACGACGCTAGGGGGTGTAGATTAGTGATTTAAAAAATGGTCGTTTTATTGTCACCCTAGTGGACAGTCCACGCACTCACAGTCGATTTTATATGGATGCAAATAGGTTGACGCCCTTCAAGGACAGCAGTCTTTGCGTGGAATGAGTCATTTCGATCGATTGTCCTAGACCAAAGGAGCAGGTTATGGAATCATCGCAAGCCTTTAAATTTTCGGCAGTTTTGTTGCATGCGCTCTACTATAATTCTTATATTGTAATTTCTGTACGTGCGAGGATCGAGGCGAGTTGGTTAGAGTGACCATGGATGATTTTGATACCTCCCGCCTAAGCCCTAATATTATCGGATGGCCGAAACTCTTTGTAAAACCAAGCATGGATGTGTCGATCTAACGACGACAGACGGAGTACAGCCTTATCATTTTGGACTCCACTGTACCCTACGAGGAGCGTTCCGCACGGGTGTTTGGACTTCCCCAATTCCTGCACTTTGATAAACAAGAGGGTCTGCCCACTGTACAGCAATGGGAGGATGAGTTCGGATTAGGTAGTGATATTGAGAGCCGAGAGCATCCGGGATAATATATAAACTGGATGCTGCTTCTTTCGACCTTGAATGAATCAAAATCAATCGTCAACTTAGGCGGTAAAACAGTCTTAGCACAACCTTTATAATTGGCCTATACACTAAAAATCAGCTGCGAAATCCGTCAACATAAAAGATCAAGTTCCATAATGGAATGTGGTAGTAAAGATTTTCTTTGATTTATAATGCTCGAAGACGCAAATAAATGAAACGATCATTACGAAACCTCCCACGTTACTGGATTTAACGTAAGCTAATTATCTTAATTATGATGACCGCAGAGTAGTGGAAGAGGTCTTTGTACTTTTTAACAAGTCGATCCAAAACCTTCTGCACAGAAAACCCAAATGACATTGACTGATGTATGTATCGTTTCCTATCCGATAACGATGTTAGTGTCGAGATAAATAAGCATGCTGCCTGATTAGGTCACCCTAAATCCCGAAGCTTACGCACACAGAGCTGTTCAAAACACGAACACTTCAGTAACTTTTTGTATGGTCAAATTACATTTACGCAGTAAATTTCCAAAAAGTTTGCTTTTTAGAGTTTCGTCAGTAACTGACACCGACTTAGTGCCCGTTAGATAAGTCCAACCCAGCACCCAAATGGTACCAGTTGTCGCTTTTTCGTGTACCTGCTATACGAATTCGAAGCTTCCAGGCTCGAAGAGGCGCACTAGCCAGGACACGGTGTCATAATTTACGACCACCGTACACGTTATGACCACTGCTGCCACCAGTACCGGTATGAAAGGGAACGATCCGTAAATGCTCTCATTATAACTAACCGCATCGGCGCGCCATGGCATGCTTTGTTGGCGTCTTGCGGTGGCAAAAAACAGAAAACAGGTTATCTTCTTCTACCGACCACCACCGACCATTGTCCAGGAAGAACGGAGTCTGATTTTTCCACTAAAGGAAAATGAAATCAGTTGAGTGGAAAACATTGCTTCCTGCTTGTATCGGTCAAGACCAGAATTTCAGAGAAGGTATTTTTTAATAATCTGCTATATTCCGATATGATTCATTGTTATTGTTATTATTATTATTATAGGAAGCTCACCCGGTTTGTTGACTGATGGAAGCACCGGTACCAGGGGCAGGAGCGGTCTTCATCGGTGCAAAACACCGTAGATGATGAATATTTAATCCTCTTTCAAATCCTGCGAATCAACCCGGGAAAGCGAAGTGGTATGGAGAGGCGGGGGGAATCTTTCACCCACTTCACTCGGACGGAATCGGGATATATAGGTATAGTATAGTCTCCGGCAGTCCCGTGGCTATCCATCATCGTCTTGGACGGCTGCTGCTGTGAGGGTCCGGCTGCGTCGAACGTTCGCCGCTCCGTTGTGTTTGCTAAAGCTGGACCTTTCACTCCTGCATATTTTTGCGTCGCCTACTGAGTGCATCTTTTGTTCGATTTTTTTTCAGTTTCAGACTCCCCGTCAGGGGGTGGTGGCCGAGAGGGAAATTTTTGCCGAATTTCGCATGCATGAGTGATTATTATTTTAATAATTTATTATTAAAGTTTGCATCGCTCAAACCCATCTAAGAAATAACTTTGAAGTTAAGATCAAACGTACGTTCTGTGTTTGACCCGGGGAAGGACAATACGACGTTAAACTACCTCCAAGAACTGCGCCAGCTATTAGTCTTCAACAAGCTTTAAAATACCGTTGGACACAAATAATCCAATATTCATCATCATATACATGAAAATCCTAGCCCGCTCACGTTCCACTGCTTATAACCTTTCTTATTAAGTGGATAACACTCAGGAGGGGTGTTAAAAAGGAAACTTTTCTTTCGCACAGCCAGAATCCAAGGTAATCCTCTTTCACTTGTTTAGTATAGTATAAGACTTCTTTCAGTATAGGAACGTGCGGTGCGGTGTGCCCCGAAAAAAAACGAGAAAGACGCCGTTCGAATTCCCATGGACCATGGAAGCCACTTAAAAAGGTATCAAAACTCCAACCGACGACCAATTTCCCTCCGAACTTGCGACGGTTGAAAGTAGCGAGCGAGGATGAAAAAACGTTTAATTTTATAATTGAGCCCCTCAGGAGTTTTCCCGCGCTCGGATTTCTTCGCTCAATTGCTTCTTTCATGTGCTGTATCTTTTCTATCCACGGTGAGGTGAGATTGAGTTTGCTAGGAGGACGAGGGGAAGGAGGAAAAAACACGAAGCGATTTCTGCGAATGTGATACCAATGATCCCTCCCTGAAGACAGCTGGAATTTGATGGAGGTAATTTAAATTTTTATGGGGTTTATTCTCGTAGGGCACTAATCTTGATTTGGAATAAATTTGAAAGGTACAAATCGATTTTTTTTGGGAATCAATTGGTTTTGATGTTTGTATTAACGAAGCAAGCGTTCAGAATTTCCTAATTGATTTATTTTTTATCTAACCTGTGGTGTTCTAACCTTCAAAATTTCACTCGCATAATACGATCACGATCAAAGTTAAACATGACTGCCAGCCCCTCATTTTAAAGATGTATGTATGGCGAGGAAAGTGACCAAGGAGACTGTTCAAAACTGGATGGACGGAGTCAAACGAAAGGCCCGTTGTTGCTGCAGCTTCACTACCCCCAAGTGTTTGGTGAAAAGGTTCCATCTGCTCCGTTGGACAGTACCGAATTGATACGATATCAGCAGCTGCCAAATTCTGAACGAAACTATACTTGGTTATCGATGTGTTTCGACTTCCCAGAGTTTCAGTCAGCAGTCGTAAATCTTCATTGACCACAATGGACAACGTCAGATGCTTACCCAAGTCGTCCACCAAACATCGCAACCAATGCAGCTCCACCGAACTTGATGATGTAGCCAGTGTTGGACTTTCTGTTGTCGACTTCATCAGCCCAATCTGCGTCCACGAAGTACTCCCGTTGAAGGTTGCTAGCGCCATCCAGATGTACTTCATGTTTTGCTGTAACCTATAAACTCCCACACTCGCACGATCATGAATCGGTCACTTCCGGATGTTTCTAATCTTGATATCAGCAGACTAGGTCCATGCCTTGAATTGGTTCAATTAAAAAAAAAAAAAGAAAGCTCTCATATCCACTGGACACCACGTTACATGGCGACATGACCGAGGACTCTAGTGATATGGGGTAACTTACTCCCTATCAGAATGTGAATTGTACACCAGAAACTAACTATTAGAATGAAGGTCCGCGTGACCATCCAAGAACGTTTATAGGAAATGTCACACGGTTACAAAATCCAGTCTTGTACACGCGAAGTCACATGAACGCAAGCACACGTGACAAACACGTTAACATACGAACGTTTAATCCCTTCGCGATAAATAATGCACACTAACGTTCGCGATCGCGCAAACTTAATAGCACCCCGGTAATAAGGGGAACGTTTTAGCACTCACGAAGTTTCAAACGCTGTCTCAAACACGAACCTACAAACGTCCGTTTTCGTGCGCTCATGAATCGGTTACGTCCGGAAACCATTACTCTCTGTCTTAATAACTTAGTTCCATACATTCAGTAGGACCAATCAAAAAACAAAACTCATATCCACTAGACAACACGTTCCATGGCGACATCACCGGGAACTCCAGTGATATGGAAGATCTCACTCTCTTTTAGCATTTTAGCCGTACACCAAAAATAAAGTATTAGATCCGCGGTCCGCGCGAATATATGCGAAAGGCACACGGTTATAAAATAGAATTTATACACGCGAAGCTACATACACGTTAGCACACGCAATATACAAACGCACACGCGATCGAACACGTTAACGCACAAATGCTCGAGCACTTCGCGATGATACACGCGATCGCGAGTCCCTACGCCCGCATATACCTGAACCATACAATGAATATCACACTCAGAATCACGGCCCGCTACAATTGGCCTAACGCAGTGTTTTAGTGGGCGACATTGCCTGTCTCGTCTGCAAATTGTAGAATGTGATTCTGACCGAGAACCTAGCTCTACAGCTCCAGTAGGACAACTCTCGAAAAAAAAACTTGTAAGTAGGGGTTTACCTACTACTTGAGTTCTTATATAAATTTGTCCGGCTGACCCTTCTTTTCAGGGCGGCCAAGGTGCCTCTACAAGAATTTCAGATTTTCATAACACAACAAAAAAAACAGTATACAAACAAATAAATTGCTAGATTTCGCTGCAAACTCCTCTGCGTCGATCCCTTGTTGGTTACTGCTTACGGACAGGCGGGCGGGTTTCTCAGTACGACCGGGACAACAACGGCCTGGTCGGTCTGTTGGCTGCTCTGGCAGAGCGGTTCTTGTCAATTAGCCAGGGAGGTGAGCGAGGCTCTTTTTGTTGTTGGAACCTCCATAGTGACGGTGGTGACGAATCAGCGGATTCTTTGCTCCCCGGAAAGAATCCCAGAAGACATCGTAGTGTTCTTCCCAGGGGGAGCCACTGTCTACCCTGCTTCGACCTCTCTTGTTACTTCCCCATGGTGTCAATCAGCGTTCTTCGTCGTACTCCTCGCAGAATTTCCAGTTCATGTTCCCGGTCAATGCAGAACTGCAAAAAGTGATATCGATGATGGACCCTTGCTCTTCCCTGTGGCAAGTGCTGATGATACCTTCGTTAGCAGGATCTACGTTAAGCTTTGTTAGAGCTAGTAGACTGCACCCTCTTGGGTTACTGAGACCTCTTGAAAATTGTATGTTCTCACCTACCGTCCATACTGCCGCTGTTTTCGCTTTATCTGCTGCCTGATCCTCTGGAGGAATTTGGTATGGATCCGAAACGATAGCTATATTTCTTCTCGATCCAGACAAAAACGACCACAGCATTTATCGTGCCATGTCCAGACATCTTGGGCCTGCTGTCGAATGTTTTTTTAGTGTGGTCTAACTGGAGCAGTAGAGCTGGGTTTTCGGAAGGACTTCCCTTCGGAATCACTCACTACACTCACAGACGAGATGGCACCCACTGAAACACTGCTTAAGGCCAGTTGTAGTAGAATCGCGTCGCGTGGGAATGAGCGTTTAGACGGGTGCGTTTGAGACCGCGTTATTCAAATTATAAGTATAGCGTTCACTAAATAATTGGGATGTTTTTGTGTTTGCGGATTCTTGGGCGTAGCAGTGCGTGGAAGATCGCGATTGCGTGTTCATTTTTGTGTATCATCGCGAAGGGCTCGGGCGTTTGTAAGTTAACGTGTTCGATCGCGTGGACGTTTGCATGTTGCTTGTGCTAGCGAGTATGTAACTTTGCATGTATAATTTCGATTTAAAAACCGTGTATCAATTCACACATTCGCGTGTGTGTTCTTGGATGATCGCACGAGCCGTGAAACTGATACTTAATTTTCTGTGTATAGTTCAGATACTAAAAGAGAGTGAGTTCTTCCATATCTCTAGAGTTGCCGGTCATGTCGCCGTGTAACGTGTTGGCTAGTGGATATGAACATCATTTTTTGTATTGGTCCAAATGACGGCATGGACCTATGCTACTTGGGACCGAGGTTAGGGACATTCGGACTTGACCGATCAATGATTGCTCCAACTGTGTTTGTAGGTCCGTAGTTCAGACCGCGCTTATAAGTTTATTAGTAATAAAACATTCACTTAAACATCGGTGTGTTTTAATGTTGGCGAGATCGTGGACGTAAGTATCTGTGGATGATTACAATTAAATGATCTCGTTTGTGACCAGGTTTGTGTTATCGCGAAGGCCACGAACGTTTGTGCGTTTGGAGTGAGAGTTTGTGAGTTTATAATAGAGAATATTTCCACTGGTTGTGTTAGTGAGTGTTAATATGAGTCTAATTTAAGATATAGTAAAAAAGGGAAAATAACATGCCCGATAAAGATAAAAAGATGCAAAGAGAGTAGGAAAAAGTGTAAAAATTGTAACCGATATTATTTTTGGTATAGAAAGTAGAATGGGGTCAAATAGATTTGGGGGTATAGGGCACTATCTTTGCTATGTTATTGCAGAGGTTGCTCGTGTTGCGTGAATTAAATACATGGTATAGAACATCGTTGACGACTGTCATTTTGGCTGTTACCGTCGGTCAGCTGTATTAATTACGGCTTCGTTTATGTTTTCGCGTATTGTTTACCGAAAACGCATTGTCTTTCATCCTCAGTACAGTATATTTAAGCAATGTAAAAAATGTCAAGTTGATTGTTTTCTTACGTAAAAATTAATTCTGAACACAAGTTTTGTGTTGGTCTTTCGATGTTTTTGGCTTAAAAAAATGCTTGGGGCACGATAGGTCAGCCGTTTGGAAGCACTATAGCTCACTACTATAATGTAAATTATAGTTGTATTTATTTTATTAATTATTTTAATTATTTTAACAGGACAATGGTATGTAATTTTGTGCGAAAACCACCAAAACGAAGTGAAGAGAACATAAAGAATAGAACTGTATCCGTTCAAGATGGTGCCAGTATTCGATCAGCCTCTAAACAATTCTAGTCTCCCTTCTAAACATCACGTGGTCGTGTGAAAGGAAAATACTCGTCATCAATGGAAGTGCGTCAGATATTTCGTGTGAGTTAACAATATAATAATTTAAGGTATTGTTGAAGTAGCTAAGCAACCACGTTAGCTGGAATGCACAACTTCCATTCCACACTCTGGTGATGACGAGAACGCCAAAGAAGTTATTCGCAAGTACAAAACCAGACGCAGCTGCTGAAAAGACACGTGATTTTTTACATCATCTGCCACTTTCTCATTTTCTTACCTGAATGACGTCAATGTTGATAGAACTGAATAAACTGAACGAAATCAGTAAATTGAAGGAATTCAATGAATTGACAGAGTCAAAAGTATTGAGAGTCCTAAGAATATCTCTCGAAAAACATGCGATAAAGGCGTATAAGCTGTCAAAATTCACTTTAAGTGGAAATTCCGGGCAAGCCATTACTCGCCAATCACAGCTGTTGGTAGTAACCAAAAGAGAAATGTTTTGTTCTTTCATTAACTATTGTGAGCTGTGTTCAGCCAATAACGGTTGGTCCGGAATTTCCCTTCAAAGAGATTTGTGACATTTGGCTTATAGAATATGTTTGTTGAGATTTCGCGAATTTTATAAATCGTAATATTATCGCAAATTAGGAGTATTGAAAAATAAAAGAGATCAAGAAATTTCAGGGGGCAAAAAGAATTTGGATTCGTTGGATATCAATGAGCGTGGAGAAATTGAAGCTTTCACAATTGAGACAATAGAGATAATAGATATAGATGAGAGATGAGCATGGTATTTAAGAAGAATTGAAAGGATCAATGATGAAATTTACAACGGCATGTAGATACTACTCCAAAACACTCCATAAAATAGGACAGGGAATTTCTAGCAAAATGTTTGTAATAAAGGGCGAACACGAAATTATTGCGACACCGAAAATGTCATGCCAATTTTCTTATAATGTTTAAAATCAAACCAAAATTTTAGGCTAGTTGTATACATATATTTACTTCAAAAATCAAAAGAAAAGTTAATCGATGGAGCCTTGAGTGTAAAATTGAACGAATTTTCGCTTGATGCCCTCCATCAAAGTCTTTACAGTGTCATCCGGTACCAGTTTCTCAGTTTTTTCCATTTTCTTAACATGTCCTTCTCGTCTTTGGCTGTCTTCTTGCTCTTCCGAAGTTCCCGCTTCATCATTGCCCAGTACTGCTCCACCGGGCGCAGCTCCGGACAGTTTGGCGGATTCATGTCCTTTGGAACAAAATGGACAGAATTGGCCTCATACCACTCCAAGACACTTTTAGAATAGTGGAATGATGCCAAATCTGGCCAAAATAGCGGAGCTTCTTCGTGCTGCTGCAAGAACGGCAAAAGGCGCTTCTCGAGGCACTCAGATTTGTAGATCTCGCCATTTACTGTGCCCTTTGTCACGAAAGGCTCACTCCTCAGTCCGCAAGAGCAGATGGCCCGCCAAATGAGATATTTGGAGGCGAACTTCGAAATTTGTCGTCCACATAGAACTTGCTCTTACCGGTGAAAAACTCCAACCCCGGAATTTGCTTAAAATCGGCTTTTATATAATACTTTTCGTCGTCCATCACACAGCAGCCATATTTTGTCAGCATCTTCTCGTAGAGCTTCCGTGCCCGAGTTTTAGCCGTCGATTGTTGCCGCTCATCGCGGTTTGGGAACCTTGTATGTATGTAGTCCAGCTCTCTTCTTTGCATTCTGGACGTAGCTCGGCGACATGCCGATCTTTTTAGCCAAATCACGGCTTGGGACGTTGGGATTTGCTTTAATCATCCGCTTCACCTTTCCCTCCGTCTTTTTGTTCTCCGGTCCCGGTTTTCTGCTTCCAGCTCCTTTGCCGTGGTCCAACGTCCACCGCTCCTGGAACCGCTTCAACACTCTGGAGACGGTTGAATGGTGAATGTTCAACATTTTTCCCAACTGCCGGTGCGACAGGTCAGGTCAGGAAATTCCAGGTGTTTGGAAAGAATTTGTTCTCTCGACTCGCGTTGGTGCACCTCCATTTTCGTTGAATCGAAAAACACGACTTCGAGTTTGACAGCATGTAAACAATACACATCAATGAGAAAGTGTGCAAAATTTGGTTGATTTTTACCCAATGGTAAAAAAGTTATGCCCTGTTGAATGTGTCGCAATAATTTCGTGTTCGCCCTTTACCGGGGGCTTATTTATTTTTATTTGTCGTTTGTCGGTCTTCTAGAATTTGACATATCCGGAGGGCTTTTCCTCCTTCAAATCAAAATAGGTTAAGGATTGAAGTAAGGACTACTAACTAAACGTTACAATTTCCTTAATTTTTTTAAAGTGGCATGGTGACCTTATTCCTGAATTTATTTTCGTATCAAATTAAAAAAATACCATTTCGTAAAGTATCTGAACTACACGCGTAAGCCACACTTAAAAAAGCAAATCAAAACGAACAATAAATTTCCACCAATGCAAAATAACACCTTCCAAATCCTTCGCCGCTTTTTATGGATCATTCGCAATCGTATTTTTCCCCAAATCTCCTGTGTTCAAATCAGAACCCCGCAAATCAACGTAACAAGACGGGAAGCTACTTAACGTGAAATAAAACAAAAAAAAGAATTAACCACGGCACCTTCTCTTCTTATACTGACTTCCCTCCGAAGAACTCGCTTTCGGTTTTGATTGCGGCTTACCCACGGAAAAGATGCGTTCGGTTGGAAAACGGCACAGGCTCTTCCGGAGTTTTAATTTTCCATATCGCTCTTCACGGTTCGTCTGATGGCACTTTTTCCAGAGCTAAGGTTAAGCCATCCCAGTTCCGGATTCCCGTCGGAAAAGAAAACGGAAAGAAAGATTGTTGAAGTGCGAATAGCGTGGCCACCCCCCACCCCCAACTCAGTGGCAACTCGGAAAAAGCGTGGTCTTTTTCGCCAAGTGAAAGGATCTTCTATAATACCGGGAGCACTTGTTTCGTTTTACACTTTTTACACTGCAAGTAGGTACTTACCTACCTACTCACACAGCCTGCTGCTGCGTGTGTTTCAATTTGCCGAGTTAATCATTTGCACACTTTTTTGTTTCATTTGATTATTCGTTACACCGCCGCCATCCAGCGAGTCGAGGGTGCCATGCTTTTTCTTCGCCGGGGTGAGTTGAGTACTCCTCGCAGTCAACACCGTACAACTGCTGATGATAAGAAAACAAATTGAAACAATTTCGTTTAATTTAATTCAATTATGCTCGCGTATCGAATTACACAACGGTTTCGATGGGTTTGCCAAGAAAACCTTCGAGCTTCGAGACTCAGCTTCAGCACGCGCGGAAGTGATCAATTTCCACAGGATTACGGTAAATTTGCGCGGGCCCCTTCACCGACCCCAGCGGAAAATGAGAACCCAATCCAGGCGGCGAAATTCGATTCCGGACACAACCGTGAGGATCCAATTTGGACAGTAGAAAGACTGGATGATGCTGCGCCGGCGGTGGTGGCGAAGTTGTTTTCTAAAGTTTTCCGAGTGTTCCGGATGGATTATCTTGCTGGTGTTTTACCTTTGGCCTCTATTTAAATAGGACTACTCGGAGGGAGTGGGCACGAGGATGATACCTATTCTTAGCGAAACGGAACACAATGAGAAGCGTTTGACGTTTTCAAAGAAGAGTTATGATGCGCTTGGTTTAAAAGTTTGAAAAGTCTGTGGCGGAAGTGTCTTAGACATGACAGGCTCGAGATGACGAGGTTCTAGCGTGTAAAGTGAACTAATTTTCGACAAGATATTTCAAGTTTGTGTCCGGGGACAAAATTTTGGAAGTATATTAATGAAACTCTGTCACATTTCCTTCAGGAATGTATAGTTGATCCCAATTTGAATTGATGGTGTCGTCGGAACCAGAATTCTGGTTCATTTTCTTACTGGATTTTCTGGGATTAATTATTTTTAGTATATTTGTAAACCATCGTACCAGATAACATTTCAGCCATTAATTGCCTCAGAAAAGAAATTCCTTCATTCAAATCCAACAATCTTCTCTGCCGACTTTCACCGGGCACGCCACGCGTCACGAACAAACGCCCGGAAATGAGCAAAACTTTTCCAATAATATTCAATCAGGTACCAGCTTAGCTTAGAGCGGGAGAAAATTATTAGATTTATTGCACACACCCCGTCTCCCACACGCGGGAACAGTATGTAGATCGCACTAATAGCCCCAAAGCCCAATCAACTCCACACTCCCCCCACTCAATCGCAGTGAGCTATGCTTTCACTCCTCACCTCACGTGTGTGTGCTGGAATTACATGGAATCTTGCTACTCGACCGACGGGAAGCCTTAATAGCTTATGGGGGTACCACCACCTCTTTTGGGAGTATATTGAGCCTGTGGCTGAGGCTGAGGCTGAGGCTGAAAGTATTGTTGCAGTCCTCCAAACCTCGAAGGGGGAATGTATGTAAGCTTGATGAGTAAACATAATTAGATCTTAATTGCTTTCACGGAAAATATATCTACCTAGTCGTATCGGTGGCAAGCAGGGTAGGCTCGATTCAGGGGAACCAACCAAGGACGGGTCCGTCGTCGTTCTTTCGGGAATCGAAGGAAGGATGGATGGAATTCTGCTTATCGAACTTGATTGAGGTGTACACATGTTTCGGCTGGAGCGATGCCCCTTGAGTACAGATGAATGACTTCTGTAGGGGATGTTGGGGTATTTTTTGTTAAGATAATGCCTGTTTTGTTTTGTGATAGCCTATTTCCAAGTTTTTGTCATGCATTTTCGAAGTATTGCGCGTATAGGGTGTAATAAGATTCAGAAATGCATACAGACGATTTCAGAAGATTTTAAAAGATCTTCGTAGATTTCAGAAGATTTGGAATTGGCTAGAAAATCTTGGACAATTCTCTGAAATTTTAATACATTTGAAAAGTTCTTTCAAGATCTTGGAAGATTTCAAATACTTTAAGAAGGCCCTATTAAATTTAAATAGATTTCAGAGGATTTAGGAAAATTTAAAATATTTCAGGTTTTTGAATTTTTTTGCAGATTTTGGATTCCCTGGAAATGTTTCAGAAGATCCCAAAAAATTGTGGAGGATTTTAAGTAGCCGAAGACAAAATCGAAACGTCAATCCTCACGTTCAAACGGTACAGGCACTGTGCCTTTATGTACAAATGATTGTAACACATTTTTTATTTGTAGAGATCTCATAAATTTCATTAATTTTTTGGAAGATTTTAGATACTTTCAAAAGATTGCACATGGTTTCATAAAATTTCGAAAGATTCTAGAAGATTTAAAAAGTTTTGAAAAGATATTTGATGATTTCAAAAGATTTCACAAGATTTTAGGAGATTGTTTATTGATATTAGAAGATTTTATGAAACTTCTAAATAATTACTTCAGAATAATTTAGATCACTTAAGAGGATTTTCGATGAATCAACAAGATTAAAGAGAATACCAATAGATTGAAATGAAGATGGAGAAGGCTGCAGTGGTTTTAAGCACTTTCTGAATACCTGAATGTTTATGAAGGCTTTAAAGGGATTTATATCATTATAGGATTTCTTAAAAGATTTCGAAGGGGTTCAGAAGATTCCAGAAACCTTTAGAAGATTTCAAATACTTTCATAGGATTTCAAAGGGTTTCAAAAAATCCGAACGATTTTTGGAGATTTTAAAATTACTTAGAATAATGATGAATCATTTATAAAGATTTAATAGATTTCTGACAATATAGGAAAATTTCACAAACCTATAGAAGAATTCAGAAGATACCAGAAGAATCGCAGTACTTCTAAATAACAGCCTGCAAGTAACAAGTTACTTTACGCTCGTCCGGACATGCCGTAGACTCAGGTGATTCGCATTTCTAATGCCGAACGATCCGGACTCCTGCGGTAGCAGACAAAGGGTTAAGTCGCCGGTAAACTCTAAGCTTGCTCTTATGACCCTTTCCACGCTTTTCAAAAAACTTTCTTTCTTCAACTCTTTACTCTCCCTTAAGGATTATGGCTCTTAATATGGAAAAATATACTTAATTTTCCAGTCCCTTGCTAATTGAATGTCGTAAAAACATAAAAAAGGAAAATTGACACACTCTTAGTCGTTATTAAAAAAAGGAAAAACTTTTAAATAACGTTCTGAAAATTTCTCATGGTTTCTAACGGTTTTAAACTTTTTTAAAGTTTTAGAAGATTCTATATAGCCTATACCTTTAGCAAATTTAAGAATCTTTCGAATGATGACTTAATGAATTATACAAAAGAAATCAAAAAAATATTATAAATTTCAGAAGCTTTCGCAAGATTTCAGAAAATGTATTTCTTTTTTATAACAAAAAAATTAACAGACGTATATCCCTCTCTTAGGTTGATGTGTTCGACGATATTGCAAACATCACCAAGCACATTTTGTGCATCAGATTTTAAAGAAACTCTGACCTACAATTGGTTATTGCACTACGCCTCGATAGTGGTGCATCAAGGAGACCGAGGGGGCTTATGGGCCTTTTCATGCTTTCTGTTTTTTTTTCATACTTTGTACAAGCCCAAACTAACCATTAATGAAATGTAGCTTCAACAAGTGTACAATTGTTATGTGCGAGTCGTATGTCTGTCTGTGTATGTGTTCTTCTTGAGTATCTATGATGGTTTGGCCAGGAAATCGACGTAGAACTGGCGTATATGATAGAATAGTGGGTAATTTATTGTATCACGCACAGTTTTTTTCCTTCCTAGGATTCGTTGGTCACTTTTATCTTGTGTTCGATTTGAGCGTTTGGCTCGATTCTTTCGGGAAGATCGGATTGGATAAATTAAGATACGATTAATTTACCGACGCACGTGAATTATCCATTTCCGGTCTGCGCATTATGACAAAATCCTTATAGAATGCAATTGTCATTAATGGCAAATAAATATCAATTGCTGGCATTTAAACGACTTATTTTTCAGTAGTCTGCTTTTGTTGTGCTTCTTTTAGTTTGCTTTTCCACTGTTCATGTATACCGCAAATAAAATCGATCAATTTATTCGCTTCTACTTAATCTCAGTGCATCTTTTTATCTCTTTATCCGGCATGCTATTTTTCCTTTTTTGCTATATCTTAAGTTAAAATCATACTAACACTCACAAGCACAATCCATTGCATGTTCTCTCATATACACTCATAATCTGTCTCATTTCAAACCTACAAACGCTCGTGGCCTTTGCGATAACACAAACCTGATCACAAACGCAAACATGCAATTGCAATCATCCACAAATACTCACGCCCGCGATTTTGCCAACACTAAAACACCCCGTTAATTAAGTGAACGTGACATACCAACGCGCACACGATCGAACACGTCAACTTACAAACGCCCGTTCCCTTCGCGATAATGTACAAAGACAAACATTGAATCGCAATCACCACGCACAACTACGTCCAACATTTCGCAAACGCAAAAACGCCCCATTGATTTTGTGAACGCTATAGCTCTTATAATCTGATTACAGCGGTCTCATGCGCGCACATGTAAACGCTCTTTCCCACGCCTTCGTAGAATCCCTACGTCCGCACATCCGAATCGTACACTCAATATCACAGGCAGAATCGGTCCGCTGCAATTGGCCTTGAGCAGTGTTTCAGCTGGTGATGTTTCCCGTCCCATCTGCAACTGTAGGGAGCCCTTCCGAGAACCCAGCTCTACAACTCCATTAGGGCGCAACTGTAAAAAAGAAGTTTTCTTGGAACATAGCAACGTATTGACCCAAGGCAAGACGAGCTGCTGGCCAGCGAAAACCTTCTAATGGCTTTTATATTTAACATTTTTTTTGCAACAGAATTTTAGTAACTCACTTCCTCCATACTGAAAAGTTTTGCGGGAATCATCTTAGAAATTAAATGGGTTGAGCAGTCAATGTGGCAAGTGTTTTTAAATAACCTAGAACTACGATAAACAAGACAGGGGAGTGTCCCCGGTTATGGGCCATCCGGCATTTACCGACGTGCGCGTTTTGCTAGTGCTGTGAAACTTTCCACAGCGTAACATCTTAACATAAACTAATTTTTAAGTGCACACCGTACCGAAGACATTTTTTCGTATTTTCTGTGCCGAAGACAGTGGTAGAAAATCGTTAAAAATATTCTTTAAAATTTAATTTATTGCGCTACATAGGTATCAGAAACCCAAAGCACCAATACCACGTAAAGAGAAACCAGCTACAGGTGTCATAGGTAGTTCGGTCAAACTAACTCCGTCTTCGTCGGAGAAGGGACGAAAGAGAAATCACTCTGATATCTCAGATAGCTCTCAAACGGTCCAGAAGACACATAAACCAAGAGAACCACTAGAGGATGTCCTCAAGGAGGAGTGCTGTCACCCCTTCTATGGATATATTGACGGCATTGTCATCACTGTTAGGGGCAAATATGAATCTACGAATTCGGACCGTACTCAATCTGCTCTGAATGTGGCATGGCAGGGGCATTATGGGCTTTTCGTTTGCTCGGGAACACCGAGAGTGTTCAGCAGCGTTTGTGTCGGAACAGTTCGCGGCAGGCATTCGGACTGCAATAGATGCTGGATTTCGTTGCAGATATCGTAAATCCAACACTTCTCGACCATTTATCGACGGCTTTCACTACGGATTGAAGTTTCCGAAGGAGCGATTGGTCTTTCTTCCCTTTGATCTGTACGGAGTTCGAAACCACGCGAAAGATAGGTTGAATAGCCACGAGAAACGGCGTAGCTGAAAGCACTGAGCGCTGTGGCACCCCATTTTCCAGCAAATGTGCTGGCGACAAATGTCCCTCCACGTTGACCTGGAACGTTCTTTTGGCCAGAAAACTGTTCAGGATGTTTATCATTCTTCCAATTTCGGAGAGTTTCAGGAGATTTTTGAAAATTTTAGAGGTTTTAGAAGATTTCAGATACATTCAGAAGATTCCAACAGATTTCGGAGCATTTTAAAAAGTTAAAGGAAACGTCAATCCTCCTGCGGACAGATGGTTTTAGTCAATTTTCTCCTTCGAGAGATTTTAGAAGTTTTAATAAACATTTGAAAGGTTTTTAAATACTTTCAAGAGATTTCAAAAGAAGATATATGATGATTTTCTAAGATCTCAGAAGGTTTCCAAACATTTTAGAAAATTCACAAAATTCTAGAAGATATCAGGAAATTTCAAAAGAATTGAGATCATTTTAGAATTATCTAGAACCGTTTAAAATTTTTATTGTAAGATTTCAATTGATTTAAGATAATTTCAGCAGAATCTAAAAGATCGAGATGAAGCTGTAGAAGATTGCAGTAGTTTGATGAAGTTTTCGGAATGCCTGAAGATTTATGAAGGTTTTGAAGGATTTTAATATAACTCAAATTATTCTAGGTAAATTAAATTCATTCATGAAAAATTTAGAAGATTTCAGAAGAATTTAGAAGATTTCAAATAAATCTTAGAAAGGAAGCATTGCATTGGCTTGCTAAACCGAACCACCCAAGTAACCAATAAGCATTATAACGTAGTCTAATATCTGCTGTAGATCCACATATAGGGCAGTCTTAAAAAGCCACGAAGCCCTAAATACTAATATAATGCTGATATTATGCCAGAAAAGACGAAATATTGCGTTATTACTGTGCAGAGATTGACAGCTCGTTTTTGCAGTACTAATACTATTATATAGCACCCACGTACAAATGTCAAATTTGAAAGCCAAATTTTGACACTATTTATGCTATTAGAAAGCTTCACTTTTCCCTTGGTATAATGAGTTTAAAACGAAAAAAAATTTTTTTTAAAAAACTCTTCTAGTGCATTGTAATGAATATCCTTAATGGGTTTTCGTTCTCACACGATATGAATAATGTTCGAAAATTACCCTCAGTAATCTCGAACATATATACCTTGCCTCGTCCTTCACGGTAAGTGCGCTGCGTTTGCTGCCTGGACTATATTGCATAAATGCGATTGAAATCAAATATGCCGAATATAATCTGCATAACGAATAAACACACAGCATTACAACAGCATTATATCGCCTTTCTATTTGCTCTATAAAGGCACTAAATGCACATATAAAACACACACATGCTTTAATGAGCCTTGGAGCATGTACGCGTTATATTAGCTTTATATACGCATATAAAGCAAGCGATAGCTATATTTAGGCTGTGCATTTATGCATTGTTGCTGCTAATATAGAGCTTTATTGCATTGTTTATGCTGTAATGGAGTTTCAATGCAACATTAGTGAAAATGAGTAACCAATATCGTACAATGGCTCAATGCTTATGGTTACTTGGGCAATTTCCAATTTCTTTTCCTGCCAGGACATCACACTGCACCAGGGGTTGTTTGATCAGGAAGACAAATTGAATTTCCGTTACCTTTCTTTAAGTTAGTGACGGAATCTGAAGAGACAAAGTCGAGCCGGTTTGAAGCAAAACCGCAACCAGGAAGGATCGGTGCGATCAGTACACCATTGTAAATTTCTGCTAACGCAACGCTACGGCACAGACGCTGCACATCTGATTTACGCCAAGTTGGAATGATTTTTTTTAAAATTTGCTGTTTCGAATTTTTTTTATATTATTTCTGAGGTGGTAGTGAGTGGTCAATTCGCGTAGATTAGTACGCTTGAGATGGTAAGGATATTTTCTGTTCGATTTGCACTATTTTCTCTTTCGTGTCATGTAGAATCGGTCTCGGACCATTAGGCCGAATTGATATTAGGACGAGCGTCATAAGATTTAAAACGTCTGAGAACAAAAGTAATATTTTGCCTTCATTTGACCTCCAAAGCCTCTAATATAGCGGTCTGTAGCAATTAGTATCATTAGCAGAAATCATTTCGTACCATGACTTGTTGTAATGCTAATCATATGATTGATTGATGTGTTTATTGAGAATCTAGAAAAATCAATTGTGAATTTTTCCTTCTTTAAACCATGAGCTGTTCTTTTCTATGTGCACAAAACTGTAATTTATGTATTAGCCGTGCTTATTCACAGCTAGAATTCAAAGAAGCGGTAGCGACGTCAGACAGGGGTCCAGGCGTAGGTGACTAGACCTCTAGGTCTAACGAACATTAGGCCGAAAGCAATGAAGCTGACTTAAACAATAAAAAAGCAAAAGCTCATCCTGCGGAGCTTCCAGGACTTCTAGGCTTGTGATGAATTTTCGTAGCACGATTCAACGAATCTCGTACTGTTTTGTTGCCTGGATAATTAACCGTCTTAAGATCGATGACTTTCGTTATATGAACGGTGCTGGTCTGATAAGCATCTCGTCGTATGTTCGGGCCCTAGCCAGGAACGATTCTTAGCGATCAGTGCGACTGTAGCACTAGGCCAACCGATTATCCTGATGCTGGGTCATTAGGCCGAAGACCGTTAGGCCGAAGGACATTAGGCCAAATGGTCATTAGGCCGAATGCAAAAGGCTGGATGGCCATTAGACCGAATAAACCAAAGAAAATAAAAGATGAAGTGATTGAAACTGAAAAGAATGGTCAGTTTCCAATGAAGGGTGATTTTTTTAAACCTATAATTATAACGTTTAGCATATTTACACCCCATTTCTCACTACATATTTATTGACTGCATGAAATAAAAAATAAAATGGATGCCAAATGTGGCTATGCCACATCGCTTCAAACCGCTTCGCTACAGCTCCGTCGGACTTAAACTAATTGAAAGCCCATAGGTTCGAACAATCCGGGCAAACGAGTGGACCACAGGTTCGCTTTCGAGGGCTTAGCTCATACCGAGAAGCCCCGAAAGCTGTGCAGAATACGCTTCGGTTCCCTTTCCCTCCTCTCTATTAAGCATCCGATCTGAAGCCCATTCGGCCTAATGTTCATTCGGCCTAATGACCATTTGACCTAATGTCCTTCGGCCTAGTAACCTTCAGCTTAATGGCCGGACACCGATTATCCTACAGACTAAGAATCGGTTTTTCGATGTAAAAGGTCAAGTTCCGCAACGAAATGTAGTACCAAGGCTTTGCTTTGCTAATAACGGAAGACATCCTCAACAGGTTACAAATGACATTCCACAAAGTCGCTCTAAAAGTTTTGTTTTTCAAAAAAATTTCTGGAGAACCCAAATATCTTTTTAGTTCTTTCGAACTTATAATATATGTTGAATTTTCATAGCAAAATAAATGCAATTCAAATTGCCTTTGTCTACAGCTGCGCCAATTATCAAACATGTACGAATTTAAGGCGAAAACTCGGTAACTTGATTTGGTTTGGTTTCCCATCCGATTTTGATCGCTGGCGTTGTACTATAAAAAAATTACGTTACAGTTAGAAACGGTGGCCCCTTGCAAGCAAACCTGAAATCCACTCGTTTGCCCGCATTATAAGTGGTGAAGATCAGTGAAGTGGGACAATAATGACGACCAGGACAGAAAAGAAGCTGCCGGAGTACGTGACCGAGCAGAAAGGGATGCTTGTAGTGCAGAAGGCAGCGGAGAAGTTAACAGGGGACTTCGATTACAATCGAGATACTAGCCAGATTCCAATTCGACGCGTGGCGAGACGCGTTATTGTACCGTCAAGCACAATGGCGACACCTGATCAAGATCGGCATACCAAAATTTAACGGCGATTTCTCGCAATGACTCGCATTCCATGACACGTATACCTTCATGATCCATAGCGACAAAGATATTCCGACGATTGAAAAGCTGCAATCGCTGGAGAGTGAAGCCCGAAAGCCATTCCGTAGGTACGCATCGATTTGGAAAGCATTGTTAAAGTAGTCTGACAACAAGCGATTCCTGAAGCGTCAGCTTTTCAGAGCTCTATACGATCTCCCACCGATCAATCGAAAAAGTCTCCAAGAAATTGACGTTTTGGCTGACTATTTCCACCGGCATGGGAGTCCATTAGGGGTCAACGTTTAAATTGCTAGCAGTAGGTTCAAGTCAGTTTTGGCAAGTTGGAAGACACCTTCGCAACTCCTTCCAAGTTATATAGTTCGACGTGAAAATAAACTCAAACGTAAAGAGAAATTAAGGTAAAACTAGCATAATAACATTTCGTGGGAACGATTCTTATATCTGTAATTGATACTACTAGCTTTCATTTTCACCGCTGGGTGGCATTGTATAGATCAGTTTATCACTACATGTGGAAATTATCGCGAATAACCTCGATTTGGCAAACGAGATTGCTTGCTGCATATGTTATACGCAGAGACTGTTGTGTCTACGTACCAGCCACGGCTGTAGAGATCGACGGTGTGATCTCAGAAACCGGGATTGAAGTGTGCAGACCTGTTGAAGAACGGTGTTGGCTGTTTCAAGAACCCCGATAATTTCGGTGAATCATACAACTATCAGATTAACACCGGGTCACCTTCACTGGGTTTTATCTTCCTAATTATGTCCTCCTGAAGAAGGTTCATCTGCTTGTTCGGCTGACCATAGACTGCACCAATCGCAAACAGTTGGGCCACCAAGCCACCTATTGTGGCAGTAAGAAACAGCTTTTGTTAATTCGAGAGCATCCAGAAAGAGGGGAAATTTTTCTTCTCCTAAAATACCTCGTAAGCGTCAAAATGTTAAATGGAGTTGGCACATCCCTGTGTAGGTGTGCCAACTCCATTTAACAAAACCAGTTTAAGGGCTACCTTGTGGCCAAAGCAAGTTGCTAGCGAACTTGGAAATTTAAATTCCAACAAGGAGTACCCAGAACTATCAGGAACACCCCCCTCCCAGTTTTAAGCAGATATTTTATCCAGTACTGGAAAAATGAAATTTTCCAACATTCTGAACATAATTTTCATAGCTTTCAACATTACAAATCCTCTTAAAATTCTTCTTGTAACTTTTCTCCCTACGGTGAGAACATGTTTGAAGTAATTAACTGCTAAATGACCCCTCCTTGCCGTAATCGTTTCCTTCGATCGTTCAGTTATCGCGCGAGGTCAACTATCTTCGCGAAAATCAATTTCTTCAAAATTTTACAAAATAAATTTAGATGCGATGCCCTTGCATTATACGAAACTTTGGTGACTTCCGATGAAAATTTCAAATTTTACGATTTTAATATTCGACTGGGTGGAAAAACCCATACGGAAAACTTTTGGGTGTTAAAAGGTGCTATTCTTTCGAACGAATTAACCTCCATTTGTTATCAAGCATTGAAGTTGTTGCTTGGTAACTTTAATTCAGAGGCAAAGAGTGCTAGTACTCCCGTGGTGGGACAAAGTGCTCAGACGTGTACGCGGAAAAGTTCTCCACGTATAAAACTTATCTGAGCGATAAAAAACACTCGACTGCTTCAGGAAGTACAATACGTTAGAAAAGGTGATGAAGGGATGAAAGCCAAAAAAAAACTGAATTATTGGCGTCGGTTCGTTGACGGGTTAACGACAAAAACATCGATTAGCACACTTTTAGGGGTCAGTCCGATAACCTAAACTGTCCTAACGAAAGCGTTCAAACCGCTGGATATTTGCTTTCGACACAGCGAGCGAATTACCGTTGTCGATGGTGGAGTTTTCATTTATCATTTCGGATAACCCCAGCTCTGTTGAGGCTCTCCGTTCCATGAGGCCTAGAAAACAATGCCCGTGTTTTGTGGAAAAATACGGGAGTTTCTACATACTTCATTTGAACAATCTTACTAGATTACCATTGTTTGGTTGGGTCCCTTCTAATTGATGTATTCCGGAAGAAGCAAACTCTTCAGCTAAGGTGAACATTAGAAGACCGTCAGACGACACTTAACAGTTGGCAAATTTCGTGGAGTAGTGAAAAACTTGAGGAATCAACGAAGCGTTGATCAGAAGGATGGATGTGAGTCGGGAGTTCATTCGTGTGATCCCGGCTCATGTCCAACCACTACACGTTGGAAGCGCATTTGCGGCGAATTTGACTTGCAGAGAGTAGTATGTGCCCTTGTAACGGGCTATCACGACATCAAGCACGTTGTCTGGGTAGGCGCCGGTTATTGTGACGCTTGGTTTCAGTTAAAGGATTACCAATTGTTTCAATTTATGTAGCAAGTCGCGACTTTGCTTATATGTCCTTCATCAGCCTTTTTATTGAAACGATATCTAAATTTAGCTTTCTTGTTCTCAGTAGCCTTTGTGAAGTCGACCCGCACCAGAGCGCTACTACGTGACTGTCTTCGCCCTTATCACTGTGTCTGCATTAGCGGAGTTTGAAGCAAATAATAGTAACTTGTGCGATACTTCTTCGAAGTCCGAAAAAAACCACCCGCAACCCGATTCGTACTGTATTGGCATTCTAAGACTGTAGACGCTAAGATGCTTATCTTTCGTTTGCCGTAAAGCTTCAAGTTGTGTTCCTTTTTTCCCATCATCGATGTTTGCCTTCTCTCTCTCTCCTGTCCATGATACGATTGCTGCTACCCCGATATTAGAATTAAGCTCTCTCCTGAATATCTTTCATGAGCAAAAATCTCCTTTACAAAAAAAACCGGACGTTTCGATCTACTAATATGTTCAGTGGAGTGACAGGAAAAAATGACCCCTATCGGCCCACCCCTGAGTCGATTCCTAGTCCCACCAGGAGTACTTGTTCCAAATTTGAAGCGAATCGGACAAGTCTAGCTACCGGACCAACGTGCCTGAAGTTTGTATGAGATTTTTCGACAATTTACATGGAGAAAACCCACTAACTCGCATTTTTGCCACTAGATGGCACTGTATGCATCGTATTATCACTATAAGTAAAAATAAGAAAGATAATTTAATTGTCTACAGCTTTGTCGAAGACTGGGAGCCAATTCGGTTTTGTTAAAAGAAGTTATTTAACTTTTAACAAAGTGATGTCTGAGTCAGTTTTCTATGGGGCCTAGTTGTGCTTGGTTGTGTATCAGTACTCGATTCCCACGAACTAAACATTTTTGTGAAATAACCGGTGAATTTAGCTCAATAGAATGTTCAAAAGAGTTGTAGTAAATAATACGAGTCATGTTTTGGTTAGAAAATTTTAGTTCCACATTGTACCGCATAGAGGGCGCCAACACTAACTTTTCAACGGAAAGAGATAGATATTAGGTGTCTTCTACAAAGTTGTAGAGCAGACATTTTTCAATAATTCTTCCGAACATTTAGATATTCTATCTCTCTTCTATGAAAAGTTAGTGTTGGCGCCCTCTATGCGGTCACAGTTGGAACTAAAATTTTTCAACCAAAACATGACTCGTATTATTTACTACAACTCTTCTGAACATACTAATGAGCTAAATCTAACGGTTATTTCACAAAAATGTATATTTCGTGGGAATCGAGTACTGATACACAACCAAGCACAACTAGGCCCCATAGAAAACTGACTCAGACATCACTTCGTTAAAAGTTCAATAACTTCTTTTAACAAAGCCGGATTGACTAGTAGTCTTCGGCAAAGTTGTAGACAATTAAATTATCTTTCTTATTTTTACTTATAGTGATAATACGATGCATACAGTGCCATCTAGCGGAAAAAATGCGAGTTAGTGGGTTTTCTCCAAGTAAATTGTCGAAAAATCCTATACAAACTTCAGGAGCGTTGGTCCGGTAGCTAGACTTGTCTGATTTGCTTCAAATTTGGTGCAAGTACTCCTGGTGGCACTAGTAATCGAATCAGGAGTGGGCCGATTGAGTTTTCAAAAATTCATTATTTTTCTGGGCAGTCTAATGTTCAGTCATTCTCAGTGCCTTCTAAAATATTAACTATGTTAAAATCTAACCACATTGCTTACACTAACAACGTGTACACAATAAACAATAACGTTTTCAAATGTCTAGTCTTCTACATTCAATCTCCGTTGGTACTTTCTTCTATGGACGCACGTTCATTTTAATTTCTATATTAAGCAGTTGTATGAAGACCTCAACTTAATAGAATCCCGTTCTACAACGGTTTTCCATAGGTAGTGCGATTAAATCATTCCCGTCTTCATCGTAGAAAAGTGGAAACAAAAACCACTCAGATATTTCAGCTAGTTCTCAAACGACACAGAGGAAACATAAACCATGAGAACCCCTAGAGGATGTCCTCAAGGAGGAGTGCTGTCACCCCTTCCATGGTATCTGGTATTAGACGGACTCCTGAATGATCTGTAAGGTCGGGGATTTGAAGCGACAGGTTACATCGACGACATTGTCATCACTGAATCTACAAATTCGGACCATACTCAAGTTGATCTAAACCTGCGATGAAAGAGACAATATAACACAGTAGCGTTATTTCAATTCCTGCAGTAGCTAATGCGACGGTGACTGATTTTCAAGACGATTCGTCCGTTTAGAATCAAAATATTATCGATTGATCTCAAGCGTTGCCAGATTTGACCGTCTGACAAAAAGTAGAATGTTTGTAGAAAGAAAAAAAAAAAAGGAGAGCTTTCCGAAGTTGGAATTCGACTGCCTACAGTTTCATCACATCAGAAACGCTATACTGCTCATATTCGACAAGCTGAGAATGAGACTGATTGAAACCCAGGAACACTGAGCGGTTTTAAGACGGCCCTGACTAAAGACAGACTCTGAAGGGTATTACTCTGATATCATGTTGATATTATCTATTTAGAAACTGTAGATGAAATTGTTAAAGTATTAGCATTTTGTCTCGTATAACAGTTATTCTTAACAACTTTTTCTGTCAAAATTTTGAAAAAAAAATATTAAACATCAGAAATTCCGTATTCCATGCAAACAAAAACAAAAATGATAGAGTCTCGTCCTTCACTCACCACCGCCCCAGCCTCCCTTAAACAATTTCACGCCAGATCCAAAGTGAGTACCGAGAATGATTGATTGGTCTCGTATGTAGTTGCTGTTCCAGAGAGCCTGGTCCGGGCAGCGGTAACACGACTGCATTGCACTTTGGTTCGGTGCGGGGTTGGAAGATTACTCCAAACACTCCCCCACTCTCCGTCTCATCCAGTTTACCAAAATATGTAGAGACAATGTCCTGACCGAAACTTACCTCGTGTTGTTTTTACCATTGCTGCTAGAGCTAGCTCTAGCTGACAGTGGGAAAAAGGATTCGGCACCGGCACCTATCATCCCCCAGACCTCTGGCTGACTACAGCGCTATCCAGTCAGTAGGGAAGATCCGATTCCTAATTGCAGCCGATGTTTATCGACAGCCGCACGACAAAGAACGATAGGTTAGATTGAACCTGGGAAAATGTGTGTAGGTGACTCCGATATTCTCCTTTTTCCTCCTTCCGGAATGTATACCACCTACCACATCAGCCCCATAGGATGATGGCGGCGGAGGCTGCGACAGGATGTGTGTATTTTTCCCCGTAGAACGTTTCCCTTCACTGTCGGTCGTGTGTCGCAGGATGTGTGTTTCGAGCCATCGAATTCGTCGAAGCATCGTTCCTGTATGTGTACTGTGTGTATGTGTGTACAAGCAGTATCATGTTTACATTGCTATTTAGAAAGCAATCAACCCTAATCGATACTGTAATCCATCATATCAAATTCAGGTCTCTTTCCGTGTTGCCTTTAGTTTGTTATGGTGGTGCCTCGGGGAAAGGGGCTAGGACGAAACCTGTTTCTTACGGCACTATTTTTTTTTCTCTGTGTAGTTAAAATGTTAAAACATGTGGAATGAACTTTTTTGACTGTTTTTAGTTTGTTTCAAGATTTGACCATTTTCGTTACAAATCAATCATTCACATATTCCTAACTCTTCCTTAACGTTTTCTGCAACGAAATCTATCCATCAGATTCCGGTCGATAACAAAGGAGCCGATGACTCAATTGAATCGTTTCCAAAGTCAATGTTTCCAAAACCACGCCGGTACCGTCCTTTTAGGTTGTGTCAGGCGAAAATTTTCCCCCGCCTACCCCGATTGATCGTCGTACAACGACGACAATGAAAGTGCAAATATTGGCCGCCTCATGTTTGGGATGAACGTACCTACCTACATATCGACATTGTGGATCCGTGATCAGGGATACACACCGGTGCGTGTGGTGAAAATAATGGAGATTCTCTCTACGGCTTGTGTTTGTACGTACACAGAGCAGCATTGAACGGAGACGATAATGGATTAGTAAACGATTTACACTCGATTTGGTAGGTTTGGCAGCCAGCCAGAAGCTCAGTTGCTTAACGTCGAGCGTGGGTAGTGGGAGGAAAGTCAAATACAAACTTCGATTAACGATTCCTGGAGCCGGCCGGGGAAATAACATGTACACCTTCGTTTTGGTTGGTCGGCTTTCGTTAAATGATGTCAAGTATGCGATAATGAACGCATGTTTAGGAGTTTAGGACTGCGGATCTTGGGCTAAAGTAGGGAGTCACATTTAGTAGGCCTTGAAAACTGTCAACTGTTAAATGAAATTCGAGCAATCGTGGAAAATCGGTATAATCAGGTAAGGTAAGGTTTACGATTAAGTGCGAATATTTAAAAATTATTATTAACATACTAAAGTAACATGTTAAAGTTTTTAAACTAGTGTGGTAAAAATTTTAGGTAAAAAAGTTTTTCTTCATCAAGGAGAAAATATTTTAAAACCATATTTACGCGTGAGGGGCGTAAAACCTGTAACTAAATTAGTTATGGAATTTGTGTTTCGACTTTGTCTCTTCAGAATCCGACAGCAATTTAGTGACAGGAGTAGGCTAGCGCCGCACAGTGGTCGGAAATTGAAACAAACCTGGAATAAATTAAAAACTCAAAACGCTATTTCAAATTGTTTGAATTCAGGAAAGTTCAAGTTAGAATTTAAAATTTGTCGAAGAACTTTGAGAACTACGATAAGCGTAAAAGAATGCCTAATAAAGTTATCATGAAAAATCTCATTTTAACGGATATTCCATAGAAAATGATTCAAAACTGGCGAACTAGTAAAACTAGATATACAAGTCCCTATCTAAATTACATCGAAAATAAATTTTGCATCTTGTAATTAATCACTAAATAGCACATTCTTGCACAAAAACGGCGTTCTAGAACACTGCAACGTCCAAAGATTTCAGAACTGGAATCACCGGCAGTTATTTGAAGTTGTCCCGATCCTACCTTACAGATCGAAAGATTGTTGTTGTCATTAGATTTCGCTAGGCACTCAAGCTTACTTCTTTGTCAGGAGTACCTCAGGGGAGTCACTTGGAAGCGTAGATATTTCTGCTTTACTTCAATGTCGTCCCTCTAAAACTGAAGTTTGCACGTCTGTTCAACGCAAACGATCTCAAAATATTTCATTTGACAGATTGCAGATTTTCCCAACAACAGTTTAAAACCTTCGCTGATTGGTGTAGACTGAAACGCATGTGTGTTTATGTGAAGAAGTGTCATGTATGTTCCAATTACTATCTATTGGACACGGAAAATGAACGCGTTAGTTACGTGAAGGATTTGGGAGTGATATTAGATTCTCGCCCTATTAAAAAAAACTATAAACTTCTATACAGACACCAAAGCATCTCGCATGTATCTTTAGGATAGCCAAAAACTTATTTGTTGTCTCGAATCGCTGTACTAGCATCGCGGTCAATCATGGAATACTACTGTAAAGTTTGGAGCTCAAACAATAATAAAGTTTCGCGCTTTGTTAGTTGCCGTGGAGAGATCCTTTCTTCTCAGTTCTGAAAACCGATGTCAGTTGAGACCCCTATCCGTCCGAAGGAATACAGAACGGGCATTGTTTGTTGCTAATACCTTTCAAAGTTTATCTGGATTGGCCAGTTATTTTGGAAAAGATATTAACACTCGGAATACCAAGGGGGTAAAAAAAATGGGAACGCTTACTTTGACCGGTCATATCTCAGCCGTTACATAATCGATTTCAAATCTGTCTTCACCAATAGAAAGATATGTCTTTTGTGAATACGTCAAATAAAAAAAATAGTAGAATAAAGTTGTCTACCGTAAGTTACAGTAAAAAGAGTATAACAAAGTCGGTGAGAAAAAAATGGGAACGCTTCTTTGACTTGCCATATCTTAGCTGTTTGCTTACTAATTTTAATTTTTTTTTTCACCATTGGATAGGTATTTTTTTTATAAAAACAGTGAACAAAGAATGATGGAAAACAAATTTGTATATCTGAAGGAATTGTAAAAAAAGTAATTGAGAGTCAGTGCAGACGAAATGAGTTTTTCTGTTCAAACAATCGTATCACGACCATTTGTCAACCAATTTCAATTTTCCTTACACCAATGCAATCCTTAGAGCTTCTAGACTTGTAATATATGCAATAAATAGTATATTTTCAAAAATTACTATACTTTTTCGAGTTTTTAGGAGATAAGATTTTTACAATGTACGTGGCATACGGCATTGAAATTCTTTGCGACTTGTTAGTTTTACGGTTTGAAAATTACCTGTTAGTTCTACATATTATACATGGATATTATTATATCAAAATGTTTGCACAAACGTGGAGAAACACAATATTGTATGTAAGTTACTAAATAATAGAGTGTGTTAGGACGATTCAGTAAATACGAAGAAGTTCAGAATTTTAAAATATTCGTCATATAACTTCAAATTTGAAGCGATGACCTATACATTTTAATACACCAATCGATTGTAACTGATGGCGGCTACAATTTCTGAAAAAAGACATTTTTATATTTTCTCAAAAAATAGCCAAAAGTACGTAGAAGTACAGAAATTTCATTTAGTTCGCAAATAACGTCGAATTCAAAGCGATGGCCTATACCTTTTTATATACCAATCGATTTTAATTGATTTTGGTTACAATTTCTGGAAGAACAATTTTTATATTTTCTCAAAAAACAGACAAAAGTACGTAGAACTACAGTAATTTCATTTAGTTGACAAATAACTTCAAGTATTCAAAGCTATCACCTATGCAATTTATACACCAATCGTTTGTGATTGATTTTGGCTACAATTTCTGAAAGAACAAATTTTTATATTTTCTCAAAAAAATAGCCAAAAATACGTACAAGTACAGAAATTTCATTTAGTGGGTAAATAACGTCGAATTCTAAGGGATGATTTATACTTTTTGCCTTTCTCATATAGAAAGGTTATGCAATCACTCTGAAAAACGTCAACCTAATCTCGGCCCGGAGGGCCGAGTGTCATATCCCATTCGACTCAGTTCGTCGAGATCGGAAAAAGTCTGTATGTGTGTGTGTATGTGTGTATGTATGTGTGTGTATGTGTGGGTGTATGTGTGTGTGTATGTATGTGCGTATGTGTCAAATAATGTCACTCATTTTTCTCAGAGATGGCTGGACCGATTTGCCCAAACTTAGTCTCAAATGAAAGGTGCAACCTTCCCATCGGCTGCTATTGAATTTTGGATCGATCGGAATTTTGGTTCCGGAATTACGGGTTTCAGAGTGCGGCTACACAGAAATTTCTCATAAAAACTATAGGAAAAATTAAAAATAGAATTTTTATTTTTGATGCTAAATGTATTCAAGGTGCATAAAACGTCGAGATTTGATGCAAACACGAAAAAAGTTTGACGAAGATTCACTTTTTTGGATTTTGCACATTTTTGCCTTTCTCATATAGAAAGGTTATGCAATCACTCTGAAAAACGTCAACCTAATCCCGGCCAAATTTTTTTTCGACTCGCATAAGGTTTCTGGATTTTAACAGGGGCGTAGTTGATGGTTTACGGAGAGGGGTTACACTCCCCCTCTACTGTTCACTCCCCTCCTTTAAAAATCTCCTTAAATCACCCCTCAGACCACCACCTCATACCCCTCCCTTTCAACCCCATCATCTTTAAACCACCGCTATATTACAAAGCATACCAATTTAAGTTGGGGAGTCGTTCGTTCATGGGACTTTCGCCCTCCTCACATACCCATCCCCGCATGACAAAATGAGTTAGCAAGCAGATAACATTGATCTAATGCTGATTAGGCTAATGGAGTATGATATTTTTTTGTTTCAAGTGTTTCACCGTCGACACGTAGCTCATCAAGTTCGTGGCTGGCATGCCATTGTGTATAAGTGCAAAGTGTACTAAGAATGTAATGGACATTTCCACAATTATGTTGAACATAAAAAGCCTCCATGCCATAGTTTAGAGAAATGAGAAAGGCACAATTGCACCGCTAGGTGGATTAAAACAGGTTTTTATACACCAATCGATTGTAATTGATCGCGGCTACAATTTTTGAAAGAACACATTTTTATATTTTCTCAAAAAATAGACAAAATACGTAGAAGTACGGAAATTTGATGTAGTTGGCAAATAAGGTCAAATTCAAAGTGATGGCCTACACTTTTATATATACCAATCGATTGTAATTGATTTCAGCCAGTGCTGCATTCGGTAACCGTAAACAGAAAACCTTCCTACACAGTCGCAAGTACTCATATTCGACTCTCTTTCCGTATAAGTTCTCGCACTGTGACAGCACCATATAGTGTCAGTCATACTACGTGAGTGCCTTTGCGAAAAAAATGTTCTGTCTTTTCGCTCTTTTGTTCACTCAGTTTGACTGAAGCCTCTCGATGACAGTCAGTTTTGAAAATTATTGTCATTAAGCCAAGCAAAGGGAATTTTAAATTCTGCACGATGCAAGTCTTGAATTCAATATTATAGTTCAAATACATTATCTATTAAACAATTGGTTTGGTTGCTAACCGAAAATTGTTTGAGAAATATTGTCTTTCATTTTCCGTCACCGTTTTGATAGGAGTTGTAAGCCACGTAAATTGCTCATTTAATGTCATATTCAATCATATAATATTCATTCTACATTCTATGGGATTCCCTAATAACATAAAACTAACTTCTGTTTATTCACAGTCTAGAGCACCCAAACACAGTAGGCAGGGTTAAAATGCAAGGAAATCAAAAGAAATATATGTTGTGTTTTGATCATGTTGATGTGTTTGGTTAGTTAAAAATATGCTCTGTCTGTTGATAAATATTTCTGCAGTAAACCAGGTCAAAAAACAATATGCATTACTACCAATTCAGGAGCATGTAAGCTATAAGTAACTTTCAAGTTTATCAACATGTTCAAGTTTAACTATCAGTATGTACTATGATTTTGATCGAATTTAAGGCAATTGCGAAGGGTCAATAAGCACTGGCTAGTGATTGAATCGTATATGGTGATTATTTAGTGAATAAAAACTACGCTTGTTGAATTCGCGTGGTAGACAAAAAGGAAAGAGAAATTATCATTGTGTGTTGTCACTTGACTCGGCTGTCTGCGCCCCGTCATTTTTTTTCTCACTCTCCCTCGTCACTGTTGTTGGTACTCACTATGCTCAGTTTCGGTTGCTCAAGTTCTCTCAACTGAAAAAGACGATCATTTTGATTTGTGACTGAAGCTTTGGGTACATTTTGAAGAAAAAGTGATGATCATGATTTTGTGCAACTCTGATTTCAGCTACAATTGTTGCAAGATAAACTTTTCATATTTTCCCAAAAAACGACAAAAATACGTAGAAGTACAGAAATTTCGTCTGATTGGCACATAACTGCGAATTTCCGTACTTCTACGTATTTTTGGCTAATTTTTGAGAAAATATAAACAATTGTTCTTTCAGAAATTGTAGCCGCCATCAATTACAATAGATTGGTGTATAAATAGTGTAGGTCATCCCTTTTAATTTGCAGTTATTTGCCAATCAAACGAAATTTCTGTACTTCTACGTATTTTTGTCGTTTTTTTAAAGAAAATATAAAAAGTTTATCTTGCAACAATTATAGCCGAAATCAATTACAATCGATTGGTGTATAAAAAGTATTCTAAGGGATGATCCCTTAGAATTCGACGTTATTTACCCACTAAATGAAATTTCTGTGCTTATACGTATTTTTGGCTTTTTTTTAGAAAATATAAAAATTTGTTCTTTCAGAAATTGTAGCCAAAATCAATTACAATCGATTGGTGTATAAATTGCATAGGTAATAGCTTTGAATACTTAAAGTTATTTGTCAACTAAATGAAATTACTGTAGTTCTACGTACTTATGTCTATTTTTGAGAAAATATAAAAATCGTTCTTCCAGAAATTGTAACCAAAATCAATTATAATCGATTGGTATATAAAAAGGTACAGGCCATCACTTTGAATTCAACGTTATTTGCGAACTAAATGAAATTTCTGTACTTCTACGTACTTTTGGCTATTTTTTGAGAAAATATAAAAATGTGTTTTTTCAGAAATTGTAGCCGCCATCAATTACAATCGATTGGTGTATTAAAATGTATAGGTCATCGCTTCAAATTTGAAGTTATATGACGAATATTTTAAAATTCTGAACTTCGTCGTATTTACTGAATCGTCCTGACACACTCTATTATTTAGTAGCTTACATACAATATTGTGTTTCTCCACGTTTGTGCAAACATTTTGATATAATAATATCCATGTATAATATGTAGAACTATTGAGTAAACAGGTAATTTTCAAACCGTAAAACTAACAAGTCGCAAAGAATTTCAATGCCGTATGCCACCTACATTGTAAAAATCCTATCTCCTAAAAACTCGAATAAGTATAGTATTTTTTGAAAATATACTTTTTATTGCATATATTACAAGTCTAGAAGCTCTAAGGATTGCATTGGTGTAAGGAAAATTGAAATTGGTTGACAAATGGTCGTGATACGATTGTTTGGACAGAAAAACTCATTTCGTCTGTACTGACTCTCAATTACTGTTTTTACAATTACTTCAGATATACAGATTTGTTTTCCATCATTCTTTGTTCACTGTTTTTATAAAAAAATTGCCTATCCAATGGTGAAGAAAATATTAAAATTGGTGAGCAAACAGCTAAGATATGGCAAGTCAAAGAAGCGTTCCCATTTTTTTTCTCACCGACTTTGTTATACTCTTTTTACTATAACTTACGGTAGACAACTCTATTCTACTATTTTTTTTATTTGACGTATTCACAAAAGACATATCTTTCTATTGGTGAAGACAGATTTGAAATCGATTATGTAACGGCTGAGATATGACCGGTCAAAGTAAGCGTTCCCATTTTTTTAGACCCCCTTGGTAGTCCGCGTAACTTTTTACCCCCTTGGTATTCCGAGTGTTAAACGTCGTACCTTGAATAACGTGAGTGAAATGACTAAACCACCAAATAATTTGTACCCCTTACGGTGGAACACAATCGCGATTGATTAAACGCCTTAAAGCTACAGTGTGCGACGTGGGACAGATATCAGTGGTGAAAATGGAGCTTGAGCTTACAGAAAGTGTCACACATACAACTACATCATACTCGTAATAGCGTTTAATTGTTTAGCCTAGGCAGAAAGCTTCACAGGGATGAACAACATGCAACATGACGTCTAATATGGAAAACGTCAAAAGCAAGATCCCCGTGTATATGGACAACAATAAGAGGGAAAATCGCTTACACGATTTAGCATCGCGCGCTAGCACAGATTACATTAAATGATTCATGTCGAGGTATGGAGAAGTGGACTCCGTTGAGATAATGAGGTTCCATACAACTGAGCAATATTTTAGTGTTGATCGAATAAGAGAGACTTCCAGTAGTAAATATCTGTCAAGTACTCGAATGTTCTCAGTACAAACCCTAAAAATTTTGAGATCTTTGGCATAGATCTGTCAATCGTGGATTCAGCCAGACAGTTGTCGAATCGGATTGACATTTTTCCTTTAGACCGCAATGATCGTAAATGAGCGGAAGGAAAATTTACAGAGGTCGAGAAATACTCCGGTCGTGATCGACAAATGAAACAGATGACAAACAGGTGCTATTATACTGACAGAGCATTTTTTTACAAATTTAATAGCTGGCCTAAAAAAATCTGGTCATGTAGAGGTTTAGGTGACGCGCGGAAAATCCGGAGCGATGACAATTTCTAGTTGCAGAAACGAAATTTTAATGAACGGAAATTCTTTCAGTCAAATCGTGGAGCCCAAAACTTTGTCGTTTTATTTCAGATCAGCGCCGACTTTGAACGACACAAACACTAGTCAAATAATCCAAATTTTTGCTTTTTAACGTAAGTGTCAATAGCCAATTTAAGTATTTTTGGTGGCATCCAGGGGGGAAAACAGATAGGAATGGTGAGTTAAGCAAAAGTAATTACGTGAAAAAAGTACGAAAGCGGCTCCCGATAAACACGGTGTCATTCGAGTCCACGAACGGATTGCTCAACTGCAACCGATACAGTTGTGAGCGGATATAGATGAATAATACACAGTAAAGAACGAGCATAAATTTTCAGAGCATATGAGAACTATAAGTTTTTTGAACAGACTAAGTATCAGAAGTAAGAATGTTAGGCTCGCGTACAGTCTTTTGTGGCAACTTATCGCAGCACATGGAAACGTCTAATCCACGCTTTATATAATTAGCGTAGTTTTATCTATGATGGCAACACGGATATAACCGTTGTACCGATCACTATCGGAGGGAATTATTGGATAAACAGGAATATCAGTATATTTGAAGGATGAAAAACAACACTTTCCATTCTTTATATCATGAGCTGTTCTTCAAAGCAAAGGATTTCTTCTTGAACAAACACAACATGCATATATGCATGAACGATTAAAAGCAAATTTGTTATATCCGTACCTATATACAATTTAAAATGAGCCTGTTGTTTTGACCCGAATTATTTCATTTTTTGGTCTCACATATTGTGATAAAGTTCCCAGTAACTTTATCACAATATGGTAGGCAAATTCATTGATCTCTGTACTGCTAGACAGGCCGGAGCGCTATTTTAGATCCCATTCCGGAGCTTAAGACTCGCGACAGAGACTTGTGGGACTTCCGTTGTGATACTAATCGTTATGTGTACCCTGTTTGTATCGTAGATGATGATACTGAAGGTACGCTAGCTTCGGCAAGACTAGACCAGAAGTCATTTTTCAAATCGTAGTGATCTTAAACTGCATAGAAGTTTGATGAAACTACCACTATCTCAAAGGAAAGTTCAAATGAGAATTCAAAATTGGTCGAACAACTTTGTAGAAGATACGAGGAACAAAAATTCATTTTAAGGAGTATTCCATCTAAAATGATCCATACCTTCAGAACTAGTATTGTTATTGTTGTACAAGTCTCTATCTAAATTAGTATGTAAAATAGATATTGTATTTCACTTTCAGGTGAATTAATCACTGAACCACGTATTCTTGTAGAAGCACAATCATAAGGCCAACAACTTCTCCGAACAAAACATACTTATAAAGTGAACGGTTTAGCTGCTACTAATTTTGAGCACGTAAACAACGTTTGAATGCACTGTACAACGTCCAAAGATTTCATAACTGGAATCAACGGTAATTTTTTGCAACTGTTCCGATCCTACCTTACAAATCGAAAGATTGTGGTTGTCATTAGATTTCGCCAGGTACTCAAGCTTACTTCTTTTTCATGAATACCCCCCAGGGGAGTCACTTGGAAGCTTTGATGTTTCTGCTTTACTTCAATGTTAAGAGAAAAAGTGTTCGTCGTTCGCCGCAGATAAAGTTCTCTCCAACGTTTGTAAACAATTTGACGCGCTCTTTTACAACAAACCATTCCGTGTAAAGCTTGAAATTCGTTATTCAATCATTTGGATCATATTGTTGGAAGGAGATTCTTTGTTTGCCGCGGATACTGAGTTGGTGTAATTGTCTACTGGTCCACCACCCCCCTTTTGACCCTTCATACAGCGGTATGCTGAATTCAGAGTGGTAACGAATCTTGAGCATACGGTTGAGTGAAGCCACATGCAGAGCAAGACTCAAGCTAGGATGGTGGCTACACATACATACATCTATTATTAATCCGATGATTAACCCTCCGAAAGTCGCGCAAATGGCCCACTGAACGTGAAGCCGCTGGTGTGCTAAGACCAGATTTCGCTAGATTTTCAGAGCAGCGTGCACTCAGTGCACTAGCGCGACTTCCGGAAGGTTAAGAAATAAGGTTCTTTCACGGCCAAAGAACACATTTAAATAGTTTTAGGTACCGATATTCAGTTAACTATTTTTTGAGACAACTAAGAAATATCTGATAATACTAATTTGAATTAGTTGATTTCGAGCTTCCGAAAACAGAGCCAAAGTGGCATTTGCTCTTTTTCCTAGTTCAATTTGTGGAATTAAATGTTCTCACTTTTAGTACAGAATCAATCCTTTTTATATTCAATCACCTCTATCCCATCCCAAAGGACCAAAGGAGTGACATTAACCTTCTTAGCCAAGTCACCTTATCATATTCGCTTTAATCTGAAATGGTCGGTACGGTTGTCCTCGTTTCTTCCTACTTCAAGATTCAAAAGGATTCATTAATTAGATAATTCATTAAATGAATAATTTGATTGCCGATTTTGAAACATCTTCAAACCAAACTCTGCACAGTAGACCTGGCCATTTTAATATTTGCTACATATTATACATAATATGCTTCAAATTAATGTTGACTAGGAAAACACTAAAGAATAACTGCAGTGTTTTCCAGGATGCTTTTCAATACTGGCTGTGTAAGGGTTAGTATACAAAAGAATCAATCCTTTTATATTCAATGAGTTTTCTAGCGAATTCAGCAATATTTTTGCGGTGTGTTGCGAACAGAACATTTCACGATTTGCGCACTCAGCTAAAATTCCGTGGTCTACGGATGCGCACAAAACCTACTCTGCACAAATCGCCGATACTCCCAGCTGTTCTGCACGTCCAAATGGCGTGGAAGTGCGAAGAGAAATTCTCTAGACTGATTAATATGTTTGAAAGAAGAATTCTGCGTTAAAAACTCGGCGACACAATGTACAAACATCCAAAGATTGATAAAGCAACGGTGGATTGGACATGTAGCGCGAATGCCGGAAAAAAGACTAGCAGAAAAGAGCGTGGCAGAGTTCGGCATCTGCGAGGCAGACTGCACACTTGCTGGCAGATAGACGGCCCAAGAGCGAGCATATCGTTTTTCGTTTTAAAGACTGAAAGAACGACTAATGAAGCTATTTGGATTCTGAAGAGGATGAAAATGGTTAACATTTTAAAATATCTAGCCAAAACTGCTGTATGATTGCAGCATACAAAACGAGCTACGACTTCGAAAAAGAGACTAACTATTACGGCATTGCATATTTCGTTAAAAAAATTTGAAAATGCTTTGCAAAATAAAGAATGCGCCGTATCGCTCTTCATCGATATAAAGGGAGTCTTCCACAGCACCGGCTTCGAATCGATTCAGTGTGCGGTTGATTCGAAGAAGGTGCAGCAGTCTGCTGTCGAATTGATTACTGATGTGTTGTGTTGCCAGGGGCTGCGACAGCATCGTTGTAAGGTGAGATCATAACTAGGAGAACCACTAGAGGCTGCCCACAAGGCGTAATGCTGTCACCCTTTCTGAGAAACGCTTCTACTGTTCCGTTGCCATGAAGCCACCGAGCAGCGAATCTTCCGGAATTTTCACTGCTGAACAGATATTTGGTCAAGCCAGACTTTTCGCCAGCAGTTTTGAATTCGATCGATCACTAGCGGTTGTGAATTACTTTGCTCGAAGGCCCACCCAATAGTCTGCAGCTACTACCTGATATGGTCATCAATATACAGCGCGGAACGAACCCAGTTTTGCGGCCCAGGCTCTCGAAGCTGTAGTATTGTTACTAGAAGATCTGGGCACTTCAGATCATGAATGGCAATTTTTTTACCAACACACCATGTGAAGACCCGGGAAATTCTTGTACTAATCTGGATCTGTACTACAATGACGAGTGTTGAAATTTTGAGGCTTACGCCCAGATGCGCGACATTACCGGGAAAGGCGAGTACCTCCATGTCGGCGGAGATCGAAGAGTCGGTTCTAGATCAAACGTGTCATTATTGAAAGACTGATCGTGTACAGAGACGGTAAATGATTGTCGAAATTATGTCGGCGATCATAACACCAACAGAACTTCGATGCTGGCAACTCACCAGCTGACGGAGAAGCTCGACACACCAATGAGTATCTTCTTAAAAAAAGGTTAAGGCGTTACACTGACTCTGCGAATCGCAACAACAAAATCGGATGTGCGAGCGTGGGTAACCTTGGTCAAGACGCGAGCAGAAAATAGCAGGTTATTTACGTTTCGCGCTTTCTTAGGAACAGACTAACATAAACGCCGTACCATGAAGCACGTGAGTGAAATGAATAAATCACATAATGAAGACAATTGCGATTGGTTTTACATACCCTGTCTTAAAGCTACAGTGCGCGATTTCGGACAGTCGACAGTGGCGAAAATGGAGCTTGAGCTTACAGAAGTATCAAACATACAACTACATCATACTCGTAATGTAGTACTGATAACGTTCAATTGTATAACCGAGGCAGAAAACTTCGTAGTGAAGAGCAACCCACAAACACGACGTTGAATATGAAAACGTCAAATCCAAGATCACCGTGTATATGGACAACGATAAGACGGAAAATCGGCTACTCGACCTGGTATCGTGCGCTAGCACAGATTACATTAAAAGATTCATATCGAAGTATGGAAAAATTAAATTATTCGGGAAATGATTCTTGGCGAATCGTACAAGTGTCTCGTATTCCAGCAGCTTTTTAGAATTCGTGACACTGACATCAACCTTAAGCTCCGAAATAAGTGAACTGTGTCTTGAAGCCTCTCTTGAACGCGAGAAATCCGATATTTTAACGAACGGGGAAGAAAACCGATCGGAAATGGTGAGTGAAGCTAAGCAATCATGTGAAAAAAATTCTCCCCAGAGGCGAAATTCGAACTCGCAACCTTTGAGACTTCGAATCTTTTTCGAATCTCTCCCTTGGGGGGAATTTTTTTCACATGATTGCTTAGCTTCACCCACCATTTCCGATCGGTTTTCCCCGTTGGATACCACCAGTCATAAATAAGATATTGGCACTTAAGTCAAAAGACCAAAAATTGAATTATTAGGGATATTTTAACGTTGTTATTTTATCGCAGACATTTTCGAATAACGTCAAAAACACGATTCGAATTTTTTAATGTGGAGTTCGTTATACTCCCAACCGGGTCTCCACTGGTCCTGGTATTCTGTAATGTGAAATGTAAAAGTCAAACTCGAACTCTGTTGAAAGTCCACCGCAAACCGTTGACGGCACCATTAGCTCCATGGTGAATCCAACAAGCAATACACTATTACGGAGAGGTTGATAGCGAACCTTTATCGCGGTGAGAAGGTCAGGGTAGTCAATAAGAATCGGGTTAGATTCCGCAATGTATCGAGCCCGATAAGCAGTTGACTTTAGTAGCCGATGTGGGTTATTCCAAGGGAACTAACTGAGCGCAAACCGAACGAATATCTGCGCTGTCCGACTCAATTCGATGGACACCATTGAGACAATGAAGTTTCATACAAATGAGCAATACTCCAATGTTGATCCAATGAGATAGTAGTAGAGAGCGTTTCAGTAGTGAATGTCCGTCAAATACTCGAATATTCTGATGATGCATTCGCGACAATATAGCTGATATGCTACTTAAACTTCAATTGTCCATCGTGAAAAACGTCAAAATCTTTGACACAATGCGTTCTGTCGATCGTGGATCCAGCCAGGTAGTTATCGAATCGATTTTTTTTTCAGTTCATTTTGAAGTCATCAATGGATGCCAACTGTCTTTAAAATACAGTGGAAACATTAAAGGGCCGAGATGGCTGCCTTGCGGAATACCACATGAGGTTGGTATAATCAATCATTGACGGCCAAAAGATGATAGCTGAGATATGAATTCATCCAACGGAGAACATTGATATCTCCAACTTTGCCACTGCAATAGCATCAACAATCTTGTCGAAAGCATGCTGAAAACTCCCTATCGACTACGTCAGTGTTGAAGGTTTCGACATAAATCTATGTTGAATTATGGTGTTTTACCGTTTGCAGTGATTGAAACAATCATTTCAAATGGCTTAGAAATCGTACCAAGTGTTGTAATCGCACGGTAGTTGTTAATTTCCTTATTATCTCCTTTTTGGTGAACTGGAAACATGAAGGAGAATTTACAAAGGTCGAGAAATACTCCGGTCGTGAGAGACAAATGAAACATATGACAAACAGGTGCTATTATACTGACAGAGCATTTTTTAACAAATTTAATAGCTGGTATAAAAAAATCTGGTCATGTAGAGGTTATTAGGAACGTGAAAAATCTGGAGCGATGTCAATTTTTTGTCGCAGAATCGAAATTGGAATGCCCGGAAATTCATTTGGCTAAATCTTGGAGTCCAAAACTTTGTCACTTTATTTAAGATCAGCGCAGACTTTAAAAGACACAAATACTAGTCCAATAATCCAATTTTTTAGTTTTTGAGGTAAGTGCCAATATCCAATTTAATTATTTTTGGTGGTATCCAACGGGGAAAACAGATAGAAATGGTGAGTTAAGCAAAAGCAATTATGTGAAAAAATTCCCCCAGAGGCAGAATTCGAACCTGCAACCCTTGGGACTCCGACCAAATGTGTTGGGTGGTAGCTGCGGTTGTGTTTGATTTCGCTTTAGAGGCACTGTCGCCAATGCGATAATCATGTGTTCTTTCTGGGATGTCACTATATCCCAGGGATAGCATAAGGGTTTGTACATTGGGTTGGAGTCCCAAGGGTTTCAGGTTCGAGTTCTGCCTCTGGGGGGATTTTTTTTTCAAATAATTGCTGAATTCACCATTTCGATCTGTTTTCCCCGAAGGATGTCACCAAAAAATCACAAACACTAGTGTTTTCAAATCTCCTTTTACTAACATTTTGCCTGACAGACTATACCCACAACGAGTTCATTGAATTTGATACTGTTTCGAGCACTTTTGGTTAATTTTGTATCAGTTTAGTACACTACCTATAACCTGAATCATTGAGCTAATTGAGACACCCTTTAATAACTGGAGTATCATTTGAATGTTTCGTGTTCTACTCGTCAGTAGCTGACTTCAGAAAGTTTGAGACTTTAAAAAATATTTTCCGAATTAGTTCTTTGTTGATGCTTCACTTCAATTTCCAAAGAAAAGGCATTTATATTAGGAAGCCTTTTATTCGTTGCCTACAACGGAACCACCATGACGAATAGACGAATGAAATGCCTCGTAAACACTTGCAAAAAGTGCCATAGAATCATGTCTAGTATTCGGAGATTACAGTTCAAAATATTTGTACTGACACAGTAAATCGAACATTGACAATATCGACACAATATATATATATACGTCAATTTTTAAGTCTATTGGCCGGGCAAGCTGCTGCCGAAATGGGCTTACTCCTGAAGTCAAGCCAAAGTGCAACAGACTCTCAATTGACGAAGGAGATGTTAGATGTAACTCTCTGCTCCGACAGAATTTCGCCTAATTTGGCTGACTAGCTTGTTTACAATGAGCTCGAATATTCGTTGTCTGAAAATAACTTCTTTGTTGAATTCGTATTTTAGACTTTCGTACACAATACGACAAAAATTTGTTTAAAACTATTAAATTTCAGTATGTTTGCTCGCTCTCCCAAAAAAAGCATTCATTCGCATACTAATTCAAATGTCTAAAAATTACCTCCCAAAGCCAACCATATATTTAGTCTCCGTTTGAAGCAGCGATACTCACTCCAAACCGGTCACCGCTTGAAATGACCAGTCGGTAAAAAAAACTGTAATTAAAACATTTCCATGTGAAAAACAAACAGTCATCTTCTGTTTGTTATCCATTCATAGCCTACAACACGGTGTTAAATTTTGAAACGATAGAAATCTCGGAATGGTCAATGTGAGGGATTGAAAAAAAAAATTCTCCCTGCAAAACAGTTAGTCAGTCAGTCAGTGGCTTTGCGCGTGGTTTTACATGCGAGCTCCTTCTGATGTATGTTAGAACCATGTTTCTACAGTGATGCTTTGTGCGGTGTGGTCATACAAAATAATCAAAACATTACTAAAAGTATTGATATTGTTCCATTTTTCTTGAATTTAAGTGATATGTACTCAAAACCAACTAGTCATGGCTGATGTCCCGCGAGCACAGAAGTCTATCAGGCGACCAAGTCTGTCTGCCATAATACTGATGAGACGAAGTCGAAACCGACATTCCTCTGCTTACTATAATAAGATATTGTGCCCTTTTATGCGTAATTAGTTTAATCCAATTTTCTCCTTGAAATGTATTTTTTTTATAAATGATTTGTTGAATTTTCCACCGGCCTATGAAATACAACCGTACGAGTCTCGACTGTAGGTAAACCCTCATAATTCGTTCGAACCGACGACCGTGGGCTAGCAGGGACCAAAGAAATTTCGAGTGAGACGAGTTTAATTATTACCTTTTCGACGTTTTTATTTTTCCACGGAAAAACACACACCCTCACACGTGACTGAAAAGCATAGAAGGATTGATATTAGCATCAGGTGCCATGGTGGGAGACAGGAAATATATCCTCTATTCCATTCCTGACGTTTTTGCATTTTCCACTGCTGAAGAATGATCTTTTGGTCGGATGGCCGGTGTTTTTTTTTGTTTGTTGTTGTTGAAGGTACTGGTCAAACGCCATTGGCATGCCGAAATCCCAAAAGGGAGTATATTTGTGTGAAAGAATGATGAATGAAATGACGTTCGTCGCCGTCGGGAGCGCGGGTGAAGAACCGACCGTTCGAACGGAGGGTTGGAAGGTAATAAAAACGCGTTCCGTACATCCACATCGTCATTAATATTTGCCTAAGGCCGGTGGAACGTGGAAGCTAAACTGACTTGATGAAGTTTTTTTTAACAAGGTGCTACACGTTCATATACGCTCCGTAATGAAACTGAGTCGGATCGCAACGCATGATTCCCATCTCTCATTCCAATATCGATTTGATTGAAACTCTGATTTTAGCTTATCATCGCTTCAAATATTCATAAAAAAAACGATTCTTTCTCTGTAGATACCTTGATCAGAATCATAAATTTCCCAACCTCCCCTGAATATATGCAAGCCAAGAAATATACTAAAATCGCCTGTTCTTTCATGTACACCAAAACCGACCCTCATCCGATGATTTTATGCCTTCAATCTTCCTGTCGCTTTTCACCCCGGAGGGGGTAGACACGAAAGTTACACCACCACCTTGCCCCGTCAGTCCAGGGATTGGGGAGATGAAGGTATAAAAATGTAATAATAAAGATTATGACAAGCAAAATGTCGGCACTTGATGAGGAGCTGATGCTGCTGCTGCACTGCACTCTCGCCTCCCGGTTCCCGTAGTGGAGTGAAAAAGCTTATTAGGATAAAAATAGGGAGCTACCTTTTGCTTGCTCATTTGTTTTTTGGCTTTTGTAAACACACAGTCTCTTACGGCGCGGTGCGGTGCTTCAATCTCGGAGTTGGCCCCGGGCTGGTGAAATGTAACCTTTGCGAAGGCAAATATTGGGCGTTCTGCTCGATTTTGTTTTATCGGATTTTGATATTTTTATCGGTGCTCTCCGAAATTGGTTTGTCTTGTTGGACATGTTTTACTTTACTTTTTGTTTTGAATTATTTTCGGGATCCTTATAAGTTTTGTGATTAACCTTCAAGTTACTTGTCTGAAACAATTATACCGACAGAAAGAACTTCTCGGTGTTACCCTTGATCGATCACTTACCATCATAGAGCTTTGTAGGCTGACCAAGAAGACCTGAGAATCTAGGTTGTGTATTCTGCAAATGATAAGAGCCAAGCAGCCCAAATCGGGTCCACAATTGTTACCCTGCAACTCTTTTACGGCTTGAGATCCAAAGCAGAGTAGTTGTCGTCATCCAAAAGCTCGAACCCGCATAAAACAGTGTAAGTGATATGCTAAAAAGTTCTCTGAGAAGGAAAATCAGTTTTAAACCACCTTATACATGAGGGGTACAAACGTAACTATAAGTTCAGAATTTCGCAACTACTTCGTCTTTTCAGAACTACGGCACTTGACTAAGACGCCGGGCTGACGCTAGTACAAATTTGGTGACACTACTTGTGAACACACTAAGACTTGCCATCTGCAAAAAGAACTTCGCTTGCGGGACTTCGTAACTTAGAAGTCGTTTAATGCGTTCACAAGCAATGTTTCCATAATTGATCCAAGCGTCAATTTGATACCTTAGTCAAGTACTATAGTTCTAAAGAAACCATGTCGAAACGCAAAATTCTTGACTTAAGATGATAAGCCTACCAAACTTTTGACAGAGAGAACCGGAACGACTTTTCCAAACATTTATACTTGAACGCGATTAGCTGATCGAAAATGGTACGATCTTAAGCCCCACGTCGTGTGAGATAACCTGAAAAGCGTAAAAACAGGAAATCCCTTGGCAATAGTTTGTCTAGTTGTTCAGGAACTCTAGGAGAGATCTTTTAAGCCATTTAACAATTAGTGTAGTTGGCCACAAAAAGAGTATTAGCAAGATATTCCACTCTGGTTTTCAAACTGACTAAATTCATCTTCTTCAATTTTCACGTAACATTTCAATGCAGTGATAATATGTTTATGGCTCACAATTGAAAATTCCCACTAAATTATCCATTCCATTTCTAATATGCAAGTTCTGTTCAACAATAAGTTTTCTAGTTATTGACCGAAAAATCATTAATTCAAATAGAGCAATTTGTTTAACTCGAGAGATTTGATAGTTTCAAATATTATTCTAATGGAAACTCCTTGAGATTTAATAGGCACGATCGTAATAGTAATTCAAGAATTTTGTTGCTGCTGATTTTGAAATGAAAATACTGTTAAAATTATATACGCTTATAGCTCCAGTATTTCCTACATAGTTGCTAATAACTACATATTCTGGGAATATATTCGGCTGTTTTAAGAAATACGCACTTACTTGAAGTAACATTAAAAACCTGTTTAGCTCCTTCCAATACTAATACTCACATATTTTCCTAATTCCACCAGTAAGCAAATTATTTAGACACGTAAATAAAACAAACAAACAACAAACAGTAGTAATCAAACACATACACTTTCACTTACTCTGCTCGAAAAGCTTTTAACTTGAATTAACTTGAAATTCTATCTTTTTGTGGACAGGAAGCCTTTTTACCAACTTTATTTCAAACCGCAATATACAGCTGGCACAACTCAAACACCACCGGTTTCCTTTGCCTGACTCACCGAAGCCTACTGCGACGAAACATATCTATCAGCGTTGCTGCATTTTTTTTACCTCCACAGCTCTCAGCAACGAACTACTGCCAACTACAGCGAAAAGCACAAGCCTGCTGAGCACGATCAAACACGTCGCGCGTACCAAATGACTATCGCGCTATCCATTCTCAGTCTGAACTCAAATATAGCACAACACTTTGCTCTGCTTTTGCACTGAATATTGATAATAATATCATCTGGAAATTTTCTTCCGACAGCAAATATTGCACTCGTCAGCTGAAGGCACCACCATTTTCTTCACTGCACTACGGTAGCAGTAGAGCGCCACTAATCAAACCAAACATATGCGATCGAGCCAATTTTTTTCATGAACAAAAACACTTATAACTATGCGAACATAAAACTTCTGAAATGTGATAAATTATCTACGAAAAGTTATACAAATCGCGCTGCTAACGAATCAATAAACCGAACCGTAACGCGACGCGATCGCCGATGAACTGAACGAAGAAAAGATAGCTAGTGAGCTAGTGGGATGCAAAAATGAGAGTACTATGCGTGCGTGTGCGTTCTCTGTGCAGATACAGACGATCAAGCGATGTGAGAGGCAAAGCGCGCTCGGCTGATGAGTGCGAAATACAGGGTGGCCAGATTTTTTGTTTGTCACTTGTGTTGCAGATTTTCACCATATTTTAGGTGAGAACTAATTCGCTGATAAAATTCGCTATATTGAATCTATTGATTTCACGTATGATTTTTTGCAATTTGTAGCAGCATACTGAAACACATCAATATGATGTGAAAACTATTAAAATTCATGTGGCGTTCATCATCATCAAAATTATAAAAGGTCATCAAATGTATGTGTGTGATTAATACAATTTATATTTTAGCACAGTTTTGTGCATATGCATATCTTGTATGTGTAATATATAAAATATAAGTTTAGATTTTTGGCAGTGAATGAGTAAGACGACTGCTAGTGAATGATTATTGGTTTCCTGGGAAGGTATAAACGACAAACTTAAAACTTATTTTTCGTAGAAAAACTAATATTCAGAGAACAGAAAATTCATTGTAACATTTACACCGTTCGGTTCGGTTCCGGTATTGCTAGTGTCATAACGGGCTTAAAAGCAATTTTCATTCAATTTGCCGCTGTTTTAGTAATGGAGAATAGTGTTTTTTTTTTCACTTGCTCCGGAAAGCAGAAGTAAGGTAATAAAAGAATGTTGAATTATTGTTGCTCGTTCGACGGCGTCGGTGATGAGGGGAGCACTGGCTGGCGAATCGCTCGGAAGTGTCTTTCTGTTCGTCCGATATTTTTCAAAGTTTCCATATAGTAGGTATAAAATGTGTTTTATGGATAATCGAAGTCAATCCTTCACATAGTCATTTCTTCTGTACAGTTAAGTGTTAATAGGTGTGAATATCGTGAGAATATTATAGATTATATGTAGTGATTTTTTCATCACATTCTGATAACTTTGCACGCGCGTGAATCTAGCCTCCAAAAATACACCCGCTCGTTCCGCGTAGCGCCATCTATAAATGACTAGTTGATGCAACGATTTTACTGATGATGGAAGATAATTCTTACCCCTCAAATAATTAAGAACAGGTGAAATTGCTTCCAGTTATTTTGTCAATGTTTATATTTTTTATCCAAATAATTTTCTTACTATAAATACGGGCATTTATTTTGTACTGAAATGTTGTTGAATAAGCTCCTCATAAATAACCTGTCCTACAAACCCTAACTCCTATTCCTGAAACATCTATAAAAGTAGTATCGGTTCCCTGCACTTTCGCTAGTAGATGTTGAACTAACGTTCCTTCCCTTCCTCGACGATTGTAAGGACGTGGCCAGGTGTATACTGTGATGCTTTTCCACTATGAAGAAAAAGCGTTAATCCCAAATAGAGGTGTGCGCCGATGCATTTTTAATCGGCGGCGGCGTAAGCGACATTTTTGGCCGGCGGCGGCGGCGTTGGCGGCGTCACGCCGTTGGACCCTATCGGCGGCGGCGCGCCGGCGTGTGTCGGCGTGACGAATATTGACGCCTAGGTAACTAAAAAAAATTCTTAACAGTACAATTCCTTTCCCAAATTTTCGGTTGCTATTGTAACAGACTTCACAGCACATATAAACAAACGTTACAGTTTGAAGAAAATCTAAAAAATCATCGCCCACGATGTACTACACACAGAAGAAAAATATTGGTAAAAGTAAGAGTGTTCCGCTCTTAGCAAAAAACAACCAACGCCAACTATTAGGTTGAAAGTAAAACTTTTAAATTAATCAAGAAAATAATCAAAGTAAAAGTTTTCCTTTTAAGCAAATCAGGAATAGTACTCAAAACAAAAGTTTTATTTTTAAACTAAGAGTATGCGTTGGTTGTTTTTTGCTAAGAGCGAAAAACTTATTTTCACCAACATTTTTTTTTCTGTGTAGCGACATCTGTTGAACACAAGGCTTTGAAAAAGGCGCATCCCATTTATTATTTTTCATATCTGTGGAAAATAATCAATTTAAGCATTTCTACCATTTCTACCATTTCTTTTTGCTGCTAGAATTCTAATAAAAACACAAATTCTATTCAAAACGAATGGTTAAGCTTGGTGGTGATGTACTTTCATTGGCCAACATGTTTTTCATTTTCATTTCTCGAGATAAAAAAGCCCCAATGATTTAACGGTTCCAAACTTCACACAACAAGAAAACCAAAACATGTTTAGGAGGGAAGAGAGCCGGTTGTTAAAAACAACGACTTCCAGCTAAATATATAATAAGATTTATGTAACTTTGCTGACGGTTTTCATTTAGGGATAAATTTATTCTCTAATAATAGTTTTCTTTATTCACATTTTGGAATAAGTTTTTTCTAAATATTGTTGTAGCCGCATTGACGGCGCTCATAACACACGTAACGAAACACGCTTTTCTCTTGAAACTTTTTCGTTTCGTTGTTCGTGGTACTCATACAGAGAAGGCATACTAGCGCTACCATCAAATCGGTGGTGCATATATGAAACAAGAAATATCTGTCAAGTTGTCCCTGGGTTGTTTACCGTCGCTCTTTTAGAATCCCGCAGATATCAGGAACCCTAACACGAGGCGTTATTATAGGCATTACTGTGCAGAAATGTCACTTTTAATGATCGTGTACCTTTCAAGGTAGACACATTACTTCATTTTCCAGGCTGGTGTTTACTTTTACTTCTTCTAAGTACAAAATCGCCAATGATAAGGAATACGATTCCCTGGCACTACATTTTCTTACAACGTACGGTCTGCTTCTATCTTGAGTGCAAAGTATGCTCGATTTGCTGGAATAATACAGATCTACACCCTGACGAAACCTAAATATACAGTTACTATCAATCATAATCATTCCACGACTTGACGTGTTAGCTCCTGTTAGGTTGAAACTGATCACTAAACAAGTCTGATTGAAAATGGTCTGAGCGTTTTCTAGTTTTTGTAGCACCTGCACCCCGCCAATTTCTCCAGCAGTTCCGGGGACCAACGAATTCTAATCCATTGCATACATTCGATACACCGAATCAATTAAATTACTAACGTCCTGTTATGTGCTTACTCACCGATCGGCAACTTGTAACTTAAGAAATTGTTGTGAACAACTCCCACCTTGGGCACTTCGACAAGAATGAATTTCACATTTCCGGCCCATATTGTTTGTTTTGGTTTGCATGAGATTAAAAAGACCGTAACGTTTTCGGGTGGGTGCGGAAACTAAGTAACGCAATTGGCTCTGTGTCAAAATCTCACTAACGCCACCGATTTGTAATTGAAATCGACCGTTTTTTTCTACAAGTGATGAAAATTCATCTCGTGTTACGTCTTATTTGTCTGTGATACCGGGCTAGTGCAACTGACACTGAAAATCTTTCTTGAGTGGGGCTAGATCCCACGATGAACAATTTATGAGACTAGAAATCTTACCCTCTGTATCGCCACATCTGTGCACCAGCGTCGCGAAAAGTCAAGATCACTTTGCTCAACTATTCTTCGGGAAAAAAATTTAAAATAGGTGACGATTCAATCAATTATAAATAAACCTCGTATTGAAAATAAATTTTATGTTTTCACAAAACTAGTTCACGTAGAAAAGAGACATTATACTGAAATGTTTAGTAGGTGGTTGTGTCTGAATATGTTTAATATTTTTATGATTCTAATTCATAACTCGATGAAACATTGATTTTTATTATCTTTATTGACTAAAACAGTCAAGAATTGAACGACGTGCAAGGATTTTCGTAAATTCTCGTCGTGTTATCGTGATATTTTAGTCTTGAGCTTACCGTTGGATTTTTTACACAGAGTCACGTGTCTTATAGATTTCTAAATTATTTCACGGACATGAATTGTGGCTAGGTAATGTATTTTGCTCAGCGCAGTTTCATTTAATTCCGAACATTTCTCTGAATTTTAACAAAGGAATAACAGGGTTACAGGTCCTAGTAATGTCTTTGTATCTAATGCTCGTGCCTATGAGACTGGTTGCTAGCAGTTGTACACAATAGCTCACATAGAAATTTCAAAACCAAAAAGCAGAGCGAATAATCCATGAGTGATAGTCTGAGTTCCTTGTAATTGTTTACGTAAGTATAATAAGATTATGTGGAATATTAATTACTTCATGAATTCCATCATGAACAGTTTCACGAACTCGACTGGTGAATCGTGTGTAGCATATTAGGAATTAAGAATCGGTTAAAAAATCAATGAATAATACACTGCGTTCCAGTGAAATTGATTACGTGCAAAGATTAGGGTCAGGCATATAATCGTAAATTTCAGGCACATATATCTTGAAAGTGGAAGTTTTTTTTTTAATTTGTGGACCATTTCACGCACACGAATGGTGAATTGAAACTTATATGCTCACAATCATAATCAGTTGACGAAGCAAGAATGGATCTTTGAATTATATAACGAGTGTCGTGTAATGGTTTTCGAGAAAACATCAAGATTATTTTAATTTTGTAATCCAATTGACGACCACTAATACCTAATAATGATCAAGATGTGATAAATCATCAATCAGTTAACGTCGTATATTCGGCCCATGGACAATGTTCCTAGATTTGTGGTTAAAATTATGAGTCAACAATTTTAGAGTTCGCGAATTGTCGGCGCGGGAAAAATGCATCGGCGGTGCGCCGCCGATCTATCGTTCGGCGTCGGCGTACGTTAAAAATTACCGGCGGCGGCGGCGTGGCGCGGCGGCGCACAGGTCTAATCCCAAATGCTTTTTTCTTGCGACACGGTATGGTGGATAGCTGATCAATGCTATGCTATGCTATGCTATGAATGAGTAAGGCGACTGCTAGTTTCATGTCTTTTATAAGCTAGCGAGGCGGAGACACGTTTTGTTTTTCGGATAATTGCTAAAAGGAATTATAATTACGGCTATAACTCATTTATTTAACTCATTTATTTATATATATTTTTGGTTGAAACAGTTTAACCCTATTTTTTGTTTCAGTAAGTGTTCGATATTGCTTCAATAAAGGACTAGTTTGAAACAAAAATATATTTTGATGCGTTAATAATTATTTTTTTCGATATTACAATAAGCAATCCGTACTAAAACTTGTAATCGATAAGCTTATAAAATATATAAAAAGCAAACAAATGTAGGATTCTATTCTAGGAGAACAAAAACAAACTAAAAATTAACTTTGGTCATGTAATTTTTCACTATTCTAGCATATGTTGTTCTTCCGGACATCGCGCAGTGTTTAGGTAAAGAGATTCAATCTGGGTGATTGTCAGGTGCTCCTTCAGTGTACCGATCAATCTCTCGCGGTATTTATTTTCAACCTTGACCAAATCAATTTCCAGCAATATTTTACACCTTCTGCAGGTCCTAACTCCGGAAGATGTCTATCTTTGGTGGCTTCTTGTTCGATCCAACGCTTTAGTCTCTTGTTTGACCCATATTTTTACTAGCAGATTTCGTAACGTTCGTTTAGACGGAGGAGATAAACAATTTGGAACCTAATGGCGCAGCGTCTGTTTTTCCAGCATTTTACTTTAGGTTTTTGGTCGAAAGAATTACGAGCAGCCTAATGTACGCCTTTGTCTAGGGCGACCATATCAAGCCAGTAAAAAACAGGATAGTTCAAAAGAGAGTACATGCCCCCATCACCTCTTAATCGATTCTGCCTTGTCCCCAAATTTTCAGCAGTTAAAAAGTTCTAGGTTCTGGAAGGTAGAGCTTTGGCAGTAAAACAGTTCTGGGGTCAGCAAAAAAGTCTTTAACGAGAATTTAATCACCGAGCTCATTTTTTTCGGATTTACGCACACGCAGTTCTTGCTTCATAGCGAAGGCCATAAGATGTTGCTGGGAAAATCGGCTATCATGAATATAGCAGATGAGACAAAATATTTTGAAATTATCTGAGCAGGACCGGCGAGGAGCTCATTGACGTCATTGAAGCAAAGCAGAAACATAAACGGTCCCAAGTAACTTCCCTACGCTATGCCTGATTTAAAAATAAGTACCTGGCAATCTCCAAAGACAATCATTGTATCTTGATCTGAGAGCTAGAATCGAAACAGCTGCAAAAACTACCGTTGATTGCAAATTTCTCCATTTTATCCATTGTTATGTGAAAACAGCGGATTGGTTGGTGTAAATAATATCAGTTTGAGCGCTACCTTTATGCTCCCTGTTATATAGGATGCTGAACTCAGCAGGTTCGTCGCTATTCAATATTCAAGCGTGCAGCCTTGTTAATCGTGGATTAGGTACTGTTGGCATTGACCCTGAAGTGGTTTCATAATCACCAGCTAGAGAGAGCACTCCATAAAGTTATTGCACGATAGTTATTAATATTTCATGATTTCCATTTTCATGGATTGGAAAAATTTTCGCGGATTTCCAGTAAGACGAAAAAATGCCACTGAAAAGAGCAGAAGCAAAGTCACCAAAATTTCGATTTTTAACTTCTCAGAGGCTCCCAAAATAATTCTTCTGGTCTCGGATTGACAGACGATTTAAGCTGGAAAGAATCTCTGGTAATCATTGTTTCAACGCCATCGACAGCGGCTAGAGTTTGGTTCACAACTGGAATCATTTCGCCTAATTTCCCTGCAAATGGACTACAGGTCATTCATATATTATGTACATACGAACGCCTCGTTCTTTGTCTTTTCAATTTCCACGTAAGAGAAGAAAGTTGAGAGATTGAAAAAGACACCAAATGATACAATTGAGACATTTGAGTGTATAAAACTTTGTCGTATTCGTTGCAGTTTTGGTTGCGATCGGTCGTAGCTGCGATTTGAACCAGAGGAAATGAAGCGAAGACTCAGTAAAGAAAAATATTTTAGGCTTACTGGACAAAAACCACGACAAATCAAGCGATTTCCTAGACTTCTCAGGACACCAGGACAGTCAGTGAAAAACGAGGACATATCCTGGGAAACCAGGACGTATGGTCACCCTACTTTTGTCTGGGAAGGACCGTTCCACGTTAGACACTTGAGAAGATACAGGTTGCTGTGGGTTCATATCGAAAAGATATGTGGACGAGCATAGAAATCTATGAAAATCTGTGATAAATTTCCAAAAAATCTGTGAAAAATCGCAATATTTCCAAAAATCTGTAGAAATCTGTGAAATTTTAATCATAATGCCAAATATCTGTCATCTGTGAAGAAGAATCTGTGATCAAAAATTGCGCAAAAAATCTGTGACATTACAGAAAAATCTGTGAATATGGTAACCCTGATAGAAATATGTTCTTGTTTGTATTGTTCATTCACAAAATTGTCAAACTGCTCTATCCGTCAGGTATTGGACGCTCGTTGGACCGATGACCCAGTATATTGGGCTAACATGAACGATGGATTATTTTTACAGGGAGGTTTCACGTTTTGTATTCCCTCAACATGTCACGTTACTAAAACAAAGTTGAAGTTGCACTGGAATAAAAATCCTGTTTTAATTCGCCTAGTGGTGCATTTATTTCTCATTTATCCAAACTATGATTCAATATAATTGTGGAATTGTCTATTAAATTCTTATTATACTTAGCACGTATCCCACGACTATCACGAAAGTCGATGCTGACTAACTTTAAACAAAAAGTGTAACCATAAACCGTCATAGGTAGCCAATGTGGTCAAAGCTACTTTTAATGATCATTACTGATCTAGACTTGCAAATCAAAGTAATGTTGCACCCATTTTAATACGAATTACATTATTTGGACATCATGGTGGTACCAGTTTATATGGGAATTTGCTGTTTGGCCGCACTCTTTAACCCGTAACTCCGGAAGCGGAAGCCGAATCCACTAAAAATTCAATAGCAGCTTATGGGAGCGTTTTACTCTTCAATTGAAACTAAATTCGTGTAAATCGGTTAAGCCATCTGTGAGAAAATTGTGTGAGTTTAAATAACACACACATACACACACTTACACACGGACATTTTCCGATCAGCAATACTAAATCTGAAAATAAAATTTCATCAGTGGATCATAGAAATCGGTGCCTTCACCACTGAAAAGTTGTAATGAGGCCAACTTCTTGAAAAACGGAGTTTCAAATAGATTTCATGCCTATTTACCAATTATTGAATCTCGAAGTGATTTGAATGCGCTCATGAATACGACAAACCCACTCATATTATGAGTGCATATGAAAAGGTTTGTTCACTTCGTGTTGTGTGTTGTTCTGGAGGAGCTCCTTTGTGAAATATTTATTTATTTCTTTATTTATTTTCTCATTTTTCATCTGTCCCGTGTTGATCTACATGAAATTTAATATTGTTGATGTACGGGAAAAGCCCATTTTAAGGTTCTCTTCAGAAGCGGACCTCGAATGTGCGTAAAAACCCATAATCTTTTCGTACGTTTTTTAAACAATTACAATGGTCTCACATTACAAATCAACGACATTACATACAAGGTATACAGCATTACAATAACATTATAGAACTATTTTAACATAACGTACTCGGTGCGCTGATAGTCGAGTCTTAAAAAATTACGCGATCTATGGTTTCTGGGGGTACGTTGATGTTGATTTGTGAGGGAATATCTGGGAAATATTTCGCCTTTTACCAGAGTTTCTATATCAAGCCGACTAGGGTTCGCAGTACCGACCCATTTTGGCGAGAACCGGTACTACGGTACTGAAGTCCTCAGTACCGGTAAAGAACCGGTACTCGAAAATTTTTTTCAAAAGATTCGAGAAACGCTTCAAAGTTAAATTGAATGCTCAAACGGATGTCTCATTGCAGCAGAAGGTATTTTTCGAATGCGGCACCTTCATTTATTTCGAGATCTAGGCCACTTTGAATTGCGGTGCAACTTTCGTCGTCTTCAACAGATGGTAAATGGTTTCATACATTACATTATTCTATTATCAACAGTATATCGAAATGAGAATGTAAATCCGTGTACGCTGGTCGCATTTCCTCTCTGCATTATCGCTTTGCTGTAAATTGGAGCTGACTTGTATGCAAAATAAGGCTCCTAATTTCCTGTTAACTGTGGAGTTTTTGTGACTTTTTCGATCACCAAAAATTACGAATCGCCCCATTCGAAGTAGTACACCAACTCTCAAATTATAAGCTATTAAATCGCTGTTCTTTCTTTTATAGATAAAGATTTATGCGCAAACCAAATACAGACATGACTAAGGCCACAGTCTTATTACGCACCACCCAGTGAATAATTCGAACCAATCAGAATGTCGCTAATAAAAAAATCAAAACAATTTTTCACGTCTTTTATGTGAATACTTTATAAATTTTGTATGGTACCGAAAATACCGTTAGTTGCTTTTGCTCAGTACCGGTATTACGGTACCAATAATGGGTCGGTATTTCCGGAATTTTCGGTACCGCGGTATTACCGGTACCACAACCTAGAGCAGACGACAGCGATCTATGTATAGTGGTGGTTCTGTTGGGTTACGTCACGGCAAACTTCTAGGAGCAAAGCGGAGGAATCTTGCTTGTACTGCTTCAATTCTGTTAGTACAAATGCCCGTAGAAAGGATACCAAACGGCTGCAGAAGTTTCCAGGACAGACCGAACAAGTGAAAAATACAATGCCTGCAGACAATATGGATCAGTAAACTCGTTGGCGATTCTTATTATGAAGCCAAGGTTTCTATTTGCCTGTGCTTATAACGTGAGAGTAATGGTTTCTGAATGTCAGTTGCGAGTGCAGGTGTACCCCGAGGTCTCTGATAACTGACACTCTCTATAGCAATTGGCCGGGGATGTTGTAGCTGCAGAGAATGTTTTCTGCTCGTGAAAAGGAGCATTTGTACACACTGAGAGCCAACAAGTGCAGATTATACCAATTACAGAAAGCATCTAGATGTCGCTGAAGTCCGATACAGTCCTCTATTGTCTGCACAATGAGAAAGAGTTTGAGATCATCAGTGTACATAAGTTTGCACTCTGGAGGTATAACATAGCAAACGTCACTGAAGAATAAAGAAAAAAGCAACGGTCCGAGATTGCTCCCTTGAGGTACACCCGACAAATTGATGACATGTTACTTACTAATTTCACAGACAGAAAACGATCTACGAGGTATGATCTAAGCCACCCTGTAAAATTTGATGGATCCGCTCGATCTTTGACAGTAGAAGAGAGTGATCTACACGATCAAAAGCAACTTTAAGATCAGTGTATACAATATCTACTTGTGATCCGTCTTCGATGTTTTTAATGCAGTACGATGTAAATTGGGCTAGATTGGTGGTTGTTGATCTGCCTGCAAAAAAGCCATGTTGATCCTTCGATATGTATGCTTTGGTCTCACGAGAGAGCATATTTCCTACTAGGATCTCAAACAACTTCAATCCAGTGCAGAGCGCGGTTATGCCACGTTAGTTCGCAACATTTTGCTTAACACCTTTTTTAAAAACGGGAAACATTTTTTTCAACACAACACAACAAACACTGATTGCGACAGTGATTGGTTGAAGATTAGTCGTAAAGGTGTACACAAACCGCTTGCGCATCTTTTCAGTATAATGGAAGGAATCCCATCTGGCCCCACCGATGTAGAGGACTTTAGCTTGCCTATGGCGGCTAGAATGTCTTCGTCAGTAAATTGAATGTTTGTATTTGTATTTGTATTTGTATAAAAAAGTCCAACTCTTAACTCTTGTCTTAATGAACTATACTAAACTAAGGTAAACTAAACATAATTAAAATAGTGACAATACACGACGACGAAACTGTGAAGAGTTCATGACGAAGTCAAAAATTTCAGCAAACTCGTTGAAGCGACGACTCATTGCTAAAATTGGACTATTGGTAGCGTAGTTAGTGCTGCGCATTTCAGAATGCAGCAGGGCTCGAGGGCGAAGAGAACGGGTAGGCGCGTAGAGGTTGATTTGCGCTAGTAGCTCCGGATCATCATATTCAGCCAGCAGAATCTTTGACACGAAGGTAGCTTGCGCTGCATGTCTCCGGCGTGTTAAAGTATGAAGTCCTAAAAGACGACAACGGTCCTCGTACGGTGGCAGGTTTAATGGATCGTTCCACGGCAATTCACGTAACGCATATCGTATGAATTTACGCTGGACTGCTTCGATCCTAAGGCTCCACGTAGCTTGATACGGGCACCAAACGACGTTTGCAAATTCCAACTGCGGGCGCACCAATGAGCAATAAAGAGCCTTGAAGCATAGAGGATCCCGAAATTCGTTGGATATTTTGAGAATAAATCCCAGCAAACGATTGGCTCTGTCGATGGTCGCTGAGACGTGATGAGTATACGTTAGCTTATCATCAAGAATGACTCCTAGATCCTTCACGTGGTCAACGCGTTGTAGTAGAGTTCCTGCGATGTTATAGTTGAAGGTAACCATATTTCTCGTTCGATAATAGCTGATGACAAAACATTTTGCAACGCTAAGGACCATCATGTTTCTTACACACCAGCTATAAAAGGTGTCAATAAGATTCTGTAGCTCACGGCAATCGGCTTCATTCCGAATAACAAGAAAAAATTTTAAGTCGTCGGCAAAAAACAGCTGTCCTCCACGGCTTAGAACGAAAACCGCATCGTTCACGAACAGTGAAAAAAGTAGTGGACCTAGCGTACTACCTTGAGGAACTCCGGAAGTGTTGAAAAAGGATTCTGAAACAATATCGCCAATTTGAACAACGATTTCACGGTGCACAAGGTAGGATCGAAGCCAATGGCAGAATCTAGTAGAACACCCTAGCTTATCAAGCTTTGTTATCAGTATCTCATGATTAACTCTATCGAAAGCTGCCTTTAGATCAGTGTAAATAGTATCCACCTGCAATTTCTTAGACATTTGTTCCGTGCAAAATGACGTAAAGCAGACGAGATTCGTCTCGACTGAACGTCCTGGGAAAAATCCGTGCTGAGATGTACTAATGTAGTGTCGACAAGCAGAAAATAACGCCTTGTTGATAATTGATTCAAAAACTTTAGATTCGACTCCTAGCGAAGTGATTCCACGATAGTTCGCTATGTTGCGTTTGTCACCTTTCTTGAATACCGGAAACATAACTGAGCATTTCCAATCCTCAGGAAACGTTTGCTGCTGAAGCGATAGGTTAAAAATATATGCAAGTGGTGTTACAAGTAAGTCCGAACATTTTTTCAATACAGTTGAAGGTATAGCACTGAGGCCGGGTGCATAAGATGACTTGGTTTTCCGGATTGCAGCTATAACCATTTGTTCAGAGACAGTAAACACATCCAAATCAACAGCACAAGCAGAAACGTCGCGAGAGGCATTTTCGAGTTCGTTTGCGGTTGGCGAGTCAGTTGAAAAAACACTCGAGAAGAATCTGGCAAACAGCGTACATTTCGCCACAGTTGTCGTAGCTTCTTCGCCGTCGTAAAGCATCCTTGATGGAAGTCCAGTTTCTTTTCGCTTCGTGTTGACAAATGACCAAAAGCCCTTCGGGCTTCGGCGTAGATTATTCTGGATGCGGTTTACATAGCGTTTGTACAGAAGCTTGTTGTAACAACGATACTCATTACTGGCTAAAGTGAACATGCGCTTAGAAAGAGGACACCGTCGATTTGTGTACGCACGTAGGGTTTTTGCTCGAGTACGTTTTAGCTTTCGAAGAGTGCTGTTTGACCAGGGCGGCTTGCTAGGAGGCTGACATTTAGGCACTGAGGTCTCAACACAGTTCAGTAGTAGTCGCTTGTAGATGGCAACTGCAGCATTAACACTCACTTGGGCATGCAGTACACTCCAATCAATTTGCGACAGAGAACTGCGCAGCTTTACAAAATCAGTTTTGCGAAAGTTGAGACGATCGACAGAAAGAGTTTCTACATACTGAACTGATCGAATAGTGCCAATTGAGATTTCAAGCGCGGGATGAAATTTGTCAAGTGGAACAATCACGCTGGATGCTTCATTGACGGAACATACAGGTATAATAGTTTCACTAACAAAGACGAGATCCAGAAAGCGTGACTGGTGGTTAGGAATCATGCTTACTTGACTTAGCCCGTTGAAAGCAAATCCGTCCAGTAGCAAACGACTGGCGATGTTGGTTGTCAAAGCAATCGGGTCTGGGTAAGCGTATCCGTGTCGCGACGGCACCCATATGAGCCCTGGCTGATTGAAATCACCAAGGACAATCATCACGCCATCCGCACCAGCTTGTGAAGAAGCGTTATTTACAGCATCCATGTGAAGTTGCATGATATTGCAGTCGAGTCGCTTTTCAGGAGGAATATAGACAGCACCAATATAAAAGTTCCTCGATGGAGTTGTAATTCTAACCCAAACAGCCTCAACACTAGTTAAACTACCGACATCAATCTCACATGAGGCAAATGCGGTGGAAACAGCAATCAAAACTCCTCCTCCACGTCCGCGAATACTGTTGCCACTATTTCGGTCCGCACGGTATACGGTGTAAGCATCGCCGAAAAGCTGCACTGATGTTATACGCGCATCGAGCCATGTTTCGGTGAAGACGCAAACATCGTAGTCACCGTCCACAGCAGCTAAATACACGTCATCAATTTTCGTCTTAAGCCCTCTCGCGTTCTGATAGTAAATCCGCAAACCACCAGTGTCATGTGAGAGGTGTCGTGCTGCATTCCATGTTTCAGGACTGCGGACTCGATGATCACTATCACCGCAAATAGCGCGGGGAGAGCAGGATGTACTGTTGTCAGGAAGGGGAACAAGCTGCGATACGGAGGGAATGACTGCGTCATAACTGTTGCGTCCAGCGGCTGACTGCAATGGGAGGCATACTTGAAGGTGCGCAGTATCACGTGTAGCTTCGGAAGGACATATATTATTTAAATGTTTACCTGAGCGGACAGATGCGATGCGATCGAAATTATCATTTTGACATTGAAGGTTCCCTGGAGCGGTAGAGTCGATTGAGTAGTGTTCATCAGCAGACTGTAAGTGAAATTTACATTGAGGGTGTGCAGCATCTTGAAGTGCTTCGGAAGGACATATACCCTTCTTGGCTTTACCTGACACAGAAGAAGTTGCAGATTCGTCAGGTAGTCCGATGTCGCTCACCGAGGAACATGAAGTTAGACAGACGAGTTTATCCGGGATAGCTTGGCGCTACTGTCCACCACCAGATGGATTCTTCTTCGCAGCGATCCTGATGATAGGCCGTTGAATTTTTGAATTGGTCACAAATTCACGAAAGTAGATGTTCTCCGGCCAAGATTCTTTGGACAGAGCCTTATCCCTGCATGATTTGCTAACGCCAACTTTGAAAGTGATAAAGCTCAGCGATGAGAGATCCTTATCCTTAGGAACTAGGCGAACTATTTTTGGTAGCATATCCTTTCCCAGACAATCTTTCACAAGTCTAGAAACTTCATCGTCCGTCGTGCTGGGATCAAATGCAGACAAGTAGACCCATAACAGCTCCTCAGGTGGTGATACTGTTTTTATCGTTTCAAACGCAGCTTTTGCTCCACGAATATTAGTGATTTTTGCTTTGAGCGGATCATCTTCACGCTTGCGCTTAGGAGTGTTTGGAACGGGATTATATGCAGCAATCCCTGTCCAAGGTGTATTTACCGTTGGAGATAGCGGTTTTGTGTCGACTTTAACCGAGAGAGCTTTAACGACATCTTTTAAATCAGCTATGTCATCCTTTAATGATTTCAGAGAATTGTCGTCGGGCATTGCATTGTCGCAACAACGCGAAGCCATTCTGCGGAAATTATCGTTACAAAACAAATCAGCACATCCGTTACACATCCAGAATAAATTCCGTGAGTGGATTCCCAGGACATCACGAACGTCATAATCCAACTTGACACATATCATGTGAAACGAATTTCCGCAATACCCACTACAGGTGATTCGCTCAGAATCATTTATGACTTTCGAGCAGTTGGTACAAGCCATGCTTTTGAGCGAAGAAAATAACGCCTACCGGGTATGCAATAAACGCAGCAAAAATGAAGCGAACTTGCATGCAACTATCAGCTATCCACCAGAAGATGTCGCTTTTGTCAACAAATTGAGCGTAACGTTGTGCAAAGTGATAACGTCAAGTAGAAAAAAACACGAAACTATCACTTTCACTAAAAACAACACTTGCAGCTATCAGATATGATGCTGGTTAAGTTTACGAAACTTCAAAGTTCTTGCACAACCGATTAACACGAAAAATAAATAGTACAAAAATAAAAACTATCACGATTGTTCAACAAGTATAAATTAAAAAGAAAACTACTAGCTTTGTTGACGACCGGGGTGTAGCAAACAGTGATGCCAATTTAAACACACTCGAGAAATGAATAAATAAAAAAATGTTAAATGTTGTATGTATAGGATTAAAACTTATAATTGTACACATTATAAAAATAATAAAACTTACCTTAACTTAAAATCAAAAATAACACTCTAGGAACAAAATTTGAGAGTTCGTTAAGAGAAATAAAATACAATTTGTAAATATACATATACCCTGGGCGTAGAGTGGGAGATCCGAGCGAGTACTGGTTCATTGATCTCTGAATCTCATGACTAATAACCATTCGATCGAGTGTTTTGGCGGGCGGCTGATATGGATGTTTCTACTTTCAAATGGGGGAACATGCTGGTTCGGTTGTTCGGGGACTCATTTGATCTTGAGCATAGTGATCGAGTCATTCGATTCGGATCGATGGACTGTCATCTATAAGAGATGATCAGACTGAAGGTGGGTGTTTTTATCTCTTAAATCGCTCTGTCGCTCTGGCTCGTGAAGATGGCGAGTAACACTCGTTTATAACGAATCGGATTCGCTGTTTTCAGAAACAGAGATGACAATCTCTTATGGATGGAACCTTCTCTTAAACATACTGTTCAGCCACTAGTTAATGCTCAACTAGATCAACTTAATAAACTGAAACACGTAGTTTTTGAAGAAATCCAATCCACGTGAACCACATCACCAAACACCTCAAAGTAGTTTAGATGCATGTAATATCTATTTCTGTGTTATCTATTATCTTATCTATTCTATTATATATTAATATCTATTTATTTATCCCTCTCGCAGGAGGATTGACGGTATTGTAAACATCATCAAGCCACAATAGACTAAATAGAATTATCTAAATATAAGGACCCTTCGCTCTTTTTGGTTTCTATTTGCACCAAGTGCTACTACTAGAGGTTAATTAGTTCTTATGTCAATAATCCACCAATCATTATGACGCAAGATTTTTTTATATAAGAAGCCCGCTTCAAGATGTTGATTACAATACGCCTCGATAGTGGTGTATCGAGGAGGCCGGGAGGGCTGATAGGAGCCTTTTTTCTGTTCTTTATCTTTCTTCTATTCACCCGCTCATAAACAACAATCAACTAGTAACAAATAGATAATTGAGAAAGGATGTGCTATGTGTGGTGGTTGGGTATTCAAGTATTAGTAGTGTTTGAAGTACTAATGTATGTCTTTCATGTTATGGTCATAACTTTAGCTGTATCTTGTACCTGTTTTATCTATTGCGTCTCTCATATATTGTCTTTTATCTCTTCTTTTCGAATCCTATACTGCCATTCTACTCTCGCCTTCAGCTGGGTCAGCAAAGATGGTGATAGCCAACATCTTAACACTCACACATTCTCAAACGCGGTCTCAAGCGGGAACCTATAAAAATGCCCTCGCGCGCGCGTTTACGAATCGGTCACGTCCGGAGGTCTACCCTTGATCCCAGAAGCCTGGGTCCATGCCTTCAGCTGGACCAATTGGGCAAATACGCTCATACCTATTCGGCGGCACGTCTCATGGCGACATAACCGGGAAGCTTATCGATATAAGGAATCCCACTCTCTGCCAGAATTCTGGCCGCACACCGAAAATTTAATATCAGACTCACGGTTCGCGCGACCATTCAAGAACACACAAAACACGCAAATATGTTAGAAAATCACATTAGCGTACAAACGTTAGAACCCCTCGCGATTTTCTAAACAACCTACGCCCACCAACTCGCAAGCATGATTATACCCCGGTGATAAGGTTAACGTCTCAGCGCTCATAAACTTACCAACGCGATCTCAAGCGTTAATCTACAAACTCCTGCGTTCGCGCCATCATGAATCGGAATCGTCCGGAAGTCTCTATCCTCGGTACCAACAGTCTAGGTCCATGTTAATTTAAAAAAAAATAAATAAAATTGAAGAATTATAAAAAAATTGCTCCCATATCCACTAGACAAAACGTTCCATGGCGACATGACCGGGAACTCTAGTGATATGGGATAACTCACTCCCTGTCAGAATGTGATCCGTACACCAAACTAAATATCAGAATGACGGTCCGCGAATATAGGGGTTTCAAAATCGAATTTATACATGCGAAGTCACATACACGCGAGCACACGCGACAAACACGTCAACATACGAACGCTTAAGCCCTTCGCGATCATCTACGCACAACTATGCCCGCTATCGCGCAAACTTGATAACACTCCGGTAATTATGTGAACGTTTTAGTACTTACGAAGTTACGGACGCGAATCCGCAAACGCGCGCGATCATGAATCGGTCACGTCCGGAAATCTTTAGCCTTCATTCTAGTAATTTAGGTCCATACATTCATTTGGACCAATCAAAAAAATAAAGCTCATATCCACTAGACCACACGCTCTACGGCGACATCGCCGGGAACTCGTGATATGGAAGATCTCACTTTCATTTAGCATCTGAGCCGTACACCAAATATAAAGTATTAGATTCACGGTCCGCGCACGATTATCCAAAGAACACACGCGAATATGCGAAATGCACACTGTTATAAAATAGATTTTATATACGCGAGGTTACATACACGTTAGCACACGCGATCGAACACGTTAACGTACAAATGCTCGAACCCTTCGCGATGATACATGCGATCGCGAGTCCCTACGTCCGCACACATACCTGAACCGTACAATGAATATCACATTCAGAATCACGGCCCGCTACAATTGGCCTAATGCAGTGTTTTATTGGGCGACATTGCCTGTCTCGTCTGCAAATTGTAGTATGTGATTCTGACGGGGAGCCCTTCCGAGAACCTAGCTCTACAGTTCCAGTAGGACAACTCTCGAAAAAAACTAACTATACATATACAAAATACACCCCTGATGCTGTTTCCAACGCAGAGAAAATGCGACGATTGCCGGAGTCGCAAAGAGAACAAGGAAAGGGAATAAAAAAGGGAAGAGCTACTGAGCTCTGAGCGAAGAGAAAGGTGCAACCATTCTAAGAAACATATCACCGAAATTTTTTGACGAAGATTTTTTAAAAGTGAAAATTTCGGATCGAGTTTGGGTTTACTAAAATTTTTATTTTCGGGATTGGGTAGGGTTCGAGTAGGGAACGGGTTTTTTTTTTTAATTTTCAAGTTTTCTGGCTCGGGTTGATTAGAATTTAATGATAAATTATTATACTGACAGAGAAGGATGTCGAAAATTAATTTTATTCTTTATCTGTGCTACATTCCTGATTTATTCACCCCAGGTTTAAAACAGAAATACATTTTGTTAAAATGGTCGTTCCAGTTATTATAAATCGATACTACTCTACTACAGTAGATATTGATGAATTTTAAGAATTCGAAGAGATTCTTAGAGAGTCGAATCGATCTTCAACAATGGCATCCTGGAGTATAACTTGAATTTTGAAATATCTGGCAAATGAAAAAACTGGCAAAATGTCTATTCAGCACGCGAAAAATCTGGAAGATTTCAAATAAATCTAGCACATTGGCAACACTGATTCCAACCCACGCTAGCCATTTAGTTGATCGAAAGAATACACGGAAACGAAAAACTACCTAAAATTGAGTTCCTTTGACTCAATCTCGTGGTATCGTGGGGGAACTTAAAATTAGGTAAACCGTGTTGAAGGTAGTTTCCATTTAACCACGGCAAAAATTACAACTCATTGATAGGTTTTTTATACTCAATTTTAAGTTGAATTTACCTAATTTTGAGTTCACCCCAAACAACTCAAAAGTACCTTCCTCCACGGAAGACCTCGACTGAGTCGAATCTCTCTTTTTGTTTTTGACAACACTAATAAGTGCGAAAGCGACGCACAACTCAAAAGTACGTTAAAAGAACTTATTCTGCAGGTTGTTTTATTTAACCGTGTACGATATAGCGAGAGTAAACGAGCGCACTGAGCTAGAACGACACAATCACAGCAAGCGCGAACTCAAAGGTACGAACCAAAGAGAATAGGGATTCTATTCTCTTTGGTACGAACCTAGCTGCTGAGTGCTACCGTAGCCGCTCAGTGTCTAAATGAGTGCTGTATGTTACCGCGAGCGCGAGGTATGACACACACGAGTGAATTTCGAAGCAGTTCACTTCGTTGCACACATATGCAGTGCAGATACGGAAGGCACGACTGTTTTTGAGTTGCGCTGTATACATTAATGTGCCTACGGGCGGGTTGTGCCTACTTCGTTTTTAACAGGTTTTTAAGGAAAGCTAAAATTCATTTAATGATTTCCCAAGCATCACTCAGTTGGTTCATCGTAAAATTTACGTCACTACTGCGGGTAGTGTACTTAAGCTAAGCTCTTGAGACGGTTCAATTACCGATTTTCGTTATTTTTCCCAGAGCACAACATAGCAACTCCGGATTTTCCATGTAGGTATTCGAAATGTTTTCACGCGTCTGAAATTAACTCTTTTCCAGCTTTGTCGCAATGAAACAATTTGGAAATTCACAGTATAATATAAACATTGTTTCTTCACAGAGTAACTATAATTAAAGATGTGCAATACGGAGCAACGATTATTTTTGCTGTGTATACAGATATACACTAGAAAACCATCACCATCAAGTTGTCCGAGCAAAAAAACTAGCAAAAGGTAATAAATCACCTTAATTGCACTATTAACTCGATATTTTCCTACCAAGTGCCCATATTCTTCTCCATTCAAGGATAAGAGACCTTTTCACTTATTTCCCATCACCCCACCCACCGGCCGGCTCGGTGGCTAGCCAAAGGAACGCCAACGCAACGTCAACGTGCCAGAACAGGTGGGGTAAATCCCCCCGGTAGGGCCATGCAGTCCCACTATAGCATGAAATAAGTCAACAGACTGAAATTGCTTCTCAGCTCCGGGAGTCGGGCAGCGGAGCCAGAAAGCTAAGAAGTTGAGTAAATGTTTGAGCAAGGTAAATTTATCAAGGAATTGGAGGAATTTCTTTCTCTTGTCAGATCGGATCAAGTTGCTTCTGCTGCCACTCCACTCCGGTGCCTCGGTGGAGAAAGCCGGATATGAGGATGGGAAAATTCCACCCACTTGTCAACGTTGTGCGCTGGCCCCGTTCGTCCGGTTGCCAGTAGATAGGTAGTTAGTGTGTACAGGGAAGCTACCGAGTTGAAAAATGATTCCACGTCCGAAAGAAGAAACTATATATACAGAGATAGGAAGAACCCCTCGCCGACGCGGGGCTAGCTTGCAAAGTCAGATCAGACTACCCCGACCGAGTGACGAACGTCTGTTTTCCACCTTACAGGATTTCAGCTCAAGTTCCAATCTGCTGTTCTTTTTTTGCTTTCTCTCTGGTTCCTCTTTTGGTTCTGCGGCCAAAACCGAAATCGTCGGTAAATGTAAACATTTATCATTTTCTCCAATTTCTTCTGCAATCTTTCTCCCTCCTGGCGACGGGGAAATACGGGAATCCTTCGACTAATGCAAGAAATACTTCTTTGCGGACTTCATTTATTTTCCGGGCACATTTCGGATGCCGTTTTCCTTTCCCCCGGTAAACGGGTTTATTCGTCGCTCGCTTTCCGGTGCTTATTTGCGGAACGGTATTTTTACGGCAAATTTAACCGAGACACACCACCGGGGTAAAGGTCGGCTGAGAGTGAGTGCGTACAATGCATTTATTGGGAGCGCGGTCAAACGGTGCTGTCACGTTTGAATTTGTTTTTCTTTATGGTGTAGGGCTTCGGGGTAATGGTACAGCATCGGTGGTTCAGTGGTAGAATGCTCGCCTGCCACGCGGGCGGCCCGGGTTCGATTCCCGGCCGATGCATTGTTATTTTTTTCATTGCTGTCATGATGATAGATAGTGAGTAATGGAAACAGAATAAACGTCAAGAGTTTCTGGGTCCGGTTTGAAAAGTTGACCAAAACTTGGATTGCTTTTTGTGGTGACAACTTTGAAAAGGTGACTTTTTTTCGGTCTAACGAAAAGGTTAAAACTCCTTTCAATGCGCAAAAACTGTAAGACGCACAATCGAAATATAAAATATTCCCGCATTTGCCGAAATCTTTATGTCGGATGTACACATAAATATTAAAATTATTTGTCACAATTGTGTTCTTTACTGACACAGTTAACCTCACTATTTGACAGTTCACTTGTATTGTTTACATTTTTGTGAGTGCATGTAGTCGCACTCGAAGCAAATCGCGAAGAATTTTTCTAAGCCCCTGTAAACAGTACAAGCGAACTGTCAAAAACGAACACTCGTGTTCATTTGTGACGTCAGCGTAAAGTATTCAATATGGTTGAAATCAAAACCACATCAAAGCAACCCATCCTTTTGCCATTTCACGGGAAAATGTAAGTAGGTACCTAACCTTTGAAACAAAGGCCTCAGTTGCATTCTGTGTTTGAAAGCAGTGCTCACGAAAAAACTTTACATTACGGTGCAACGAATTGGAGGTGCATAATCCATTCCAGCTTAGATTGCAGCACGTCAGCGGGATCTTTTCTTCCTCTCCGAAAAAAAGAACAGAGACAGCCATACAAAGAAAAGAGTGCATTATTTCAACCTGTCACCGGCAGCCTAAAGGTGGAGAAAGAGTTTTAATCCTTTTACTGCTGGTGATGGTATCCACCGATAAAAGAAAAGTGCATCTGACGCACGGCGGGGGATATCTGCTAATGCAGCATCAGCGGCAAGAAGAAAAATGCATTTTCAGCCATGATTGTAAAACTCGTAAGAATGAAATCATACGGTGCCAAGTGAAACAAAAAAAAAACAAGTCTCTGCTAGACCCGGTTGTTGAAACTGATAGCACACAGACCTGCGGAGGAAACGTTTGAAGCTCCTGTGACAAAAAAAATCCATCCAGCGGTTCTTTAGCGGGAAAATTTATTACCTTTATCTTTCTGCCCACGGTCGGTTCACATATGGTTCGTGGCACACGTGACGGACGGCACCACGAAGAAGTACGTGCGACAGTCACTTTTGATCCTGCGGGTGGACCAACCACATAAACCATTCAAAAAAACCGGAAGGTGTCGTCCGTCCAGCCAGACCCACCCACGTGATTGCCGTCGTCGTGGTTCGTTGCGCTAAGGAGGCTGGCTGCCTGGCAGATGATGAACGGCAAGGTGTCGCCTCGAGGGAATCAAATTATTATCTGTTTGATTCGGGCGGAAGCCTAGTCAGAGTGATAATATAGTGGGAAGACGTTTGTTTTTTTGCACCCAACATCTACAGTAACGTCATCGTTTGACGAAAAACAGCTCAGGTTTTGCACGTAAAGCCTTGACAGTTTGTTCATTTCGCTCCTAACCACATATAACCCCAACCTCCGTTCGGTGCTAACCAGGGTATGAGCCGCCTTGTTCCGTTTTTGCTTGGGTAGGGTTTGGCACCAAGCTCTGTCAGTTCATACATTTTGACAGCGGTTGGGTCAAATTTACATCTTTCCGATCCGATTCAGTGACAGTTCAGTGCCGTGCACGGACGCCAATATTCTTTCATACCATCAAATGCGGACGGTGCCGTGTCGGACAAGTGTGAATGCTCGCATTTGGTGTCCGTGCACGGTGCTGAACCGGCACTGAAACGAATCGGATAGGTGTAAACAGTGCGTTAGTGACGATCCGTCGGGATCTGTGGTCGTACGCTGACAGGGAAGGGATACAAACGTCGCGCGCCTGAGCTTCTCGTGCGTAGTTTATTTTTGCTTATTTAAGGCCGCTCAAATTTCTTTCCTCCTAATCTTTTCCCTTTCCTACTAACACATGTCCTTTCTTGTGAGGCTCGTGAAGATGCTTCGGTCTTTATCAACCACTTACTTACTTTTACTCCTGCGCACCCCTGGTGGTGCAAAAGGCCGTTGTGAAAGATCGCCATCCTGGGCGATTGCTCGCCATCGCCTTGACCTGCTGCCAGGTCAAACTTTCGTCGACTTCTTTTATTTCCTTGTTGGAGCTGCGGCGCCATGAACCTCTGGGTTTGCTTCTGCTGCGATGTCCTGGTGGGATCCAGTCTAACACTTGTTTGCAGATTTCGTTTCCGCCCCTGCGCAGAGTGTGGCCGACCCGCCTCCACTTTCGTTCCCGAATTTCTGTCGCTATCGGCTTCTGATGACATCGAGGATGGAGCTCAGCATTAGAGATCCATTGATGAAAACCTGCAACCGTTGCGTGTTCTCCACTGATACGCACCTGGTTTCTCTGGCATATAGTAGTACAGATTTCAAGTTCGAGTTGGATATTCGAGTTTTGGTGAGTCGACTAATCTGATTGTTTTTCCAGATATTTCTTAAACTCGCAAAAGCAGCCCTCGCCTTCTTGATCCGTGCTTCTATGTCGATCTTGGTGCCTCCATCAGACGCCATTTGGCTACCAAGATAATGGAAGCTTTCGACATTCTCCACTGCTTGCCCAGCTACCGTAAAGCTGGAAGGGTTGACCGTGTTTATATCCAACGATTTGGTCTTGTTGACGTTGATTTTGAGACCTGCCGCTGAGGAGCGATCGGCAAGATTATCAAGCTTACTCGGCATGTCAGAAGCGCCGTTGTGCTAGGAGAGCAACTTCATCAGCCAATTCGAAGTCTTTCAGATGTTCCATAGTAATAGGTTGCCGCAGCAACCCACGGTTTGGTTCACGGTCAATCGCTCCTACCAGGATCTCGTCGATTACGATGAGGACTGTTCATCGGTGATAGAATACATCCTTGCCCAACTCCAGCCACGACCCGGATGGGGTCAGACAAGACACCCTCGTGCAATATTCTGCACTAAAATGCCTCCTACTGTGCTTCATTAGGACCGATGATTTTTTCAGGGACTCCCTTGCGTCTCAGGGCTCCCCACATATTTTCGTGATTGAGACGGTCGAAAGCTTTTCCGTAGTCGATGAACACTAAGTAGAGAGACTTTTGGAATTCATTGACTTACTCCAGGATGATACGGAGTGTGACAATATGGTCCGCACAGGATCGTCCGGTATGGAATCTTGCCTGCTGCCGTCGGAGAGTTGCGTCAATCTTCTCCTGTATCCGGTTCAGGATCAATTTGCAGATAACACAGTAACATGATGCCCCGCCAATTGTCGCATACAGTCAGGTCACCCTTTTTGGGTACCTTCACTAAGACGCCTTGCATCCAGTCGGCTGGAAAAGTCGCGGTGTCCCAGATATTGTAGAATAATTGATGCAACAGTTGTGCAGATACTACGGGGTCAGCTTTGAGCATCTCTGCTGATATGCGATCGACCTCTGCTCCGGATGGCTGCCTCCATCTCTTGCAATGATGGAGCTTCGGTGTTGACGCAGGTAATACGTCGAACCCTTGGCGGATCATGCCGAGTTGTTGGTGGCGTGGCCGACACTTGAAAAAGTTTATCAAAGTGTTCGAATCAGCGTTTCAGCTGGTCAGCGCGGTCGGTTAACAACTGTTCAGACGTGTCTTTCACGGGCATCGTAGCATTAATCTTTGTCCCACTAAGGCGGCGTGAGATATCGTAGAGGAGACGGATGTCGCCAGTGTTTGCGGCTTTCTCACATTCGTCGGCTAGGGAGTCTGCTTTTGTCCAGTCTACATGAGCGTTTCACTTCCTTCTCTAGAGCCGAATAGCGCTGACTGGCTACGGCTTTGGCTCCCCGTGTTTTAGCTCGCTCAATCGCGACTTTGGCGTCGCTTCATTCCTCTATCTTCTTCCTGGTGTCATCTGTGATCCACTGTTTTCTCTGGGTACGTAGCTCACCCAGATTATTCTCGCTGGTGGCGATGAAGGCGTTCTTGATGGCGGTCCATTGATCTTCTACGCTTCCACCTTCCGGAATATCTGCAGCATGGTTGTCCAGCTCCTCCACGAAGGACCTTCTTACCGCAGCATCTTCCAGACGACGTGTGTTAAACCGACGCCCGATCTTCTCCTCCTGTCGATGAATCCTTGCAATACGCAGCCGGATCTCGTCAATTAGGAGATGGTGGTCGGACGCTATATCCGCGCTACGCTTGTTACGCACATCAAGGAGGCTCCTTCTCCATTTTCTACTGATTTGATTCTCCGTGAAGCCATCACGGGAAACCCATATCACTTTTTGTACTGGCCGATGGGTGAAGAGCGATCCCCCGATCACGATGTCATTGTTGCCACAAAACTCTGCAAGCAGCTCTCCGTTTTCGCTCATTTCCGCGAGGCCATGACGTCCCATGACGTGCTTATATTCCGAGTTATCGGAGCACACCTTCGCGTTGAAGTCGCCCATGTAGATCTTGATACCACCTTTCGGAATTTTATCCACCACAGCATTCAGTTGACTGTAAAAGTTCTCCTTTTCTTGCATTTCGGCAGCATCAGTTGGCGCGTAACATTGGATTATGGTAAGGTTTCGAACCCGTATTCTGAACCTGGCAACGATTATTCTCTCATTAATAGGCTCCCACTTCATTAGCGCAGTGTAGGAGTGCGCGCTGAGCAGCAGCCACGGTGACGAGGAGCGTGTTCACCTCGTAGACCAGAATATAGCAGAATTTGACCCGACGGCAATCTGTGTCCTAGGATCTCAAGCTTCATGCGGCATGCCTCATTGGCAAGTTGTGCCAATTTACTCTGCTGGGCTAGCGTTAATACAATCCAAGTTCCAATTCGTGTCCGTTGTTTCATGCTAAAAGTCGTTGCCGTTAAATCAGTTTGAAATTTTTCTTTTTCGGTTTCCAGAACGGTTTTGCCTTTCTCATATAAAGAAAGGCTATGCAATCACTGTAAAAATCGAATTTGTAACCGAGGCCCGGAGGGCCGAGTGTCATACACCATTCGATTCAGTTCGTCGAGATCGGCAAATGTCTGTGTGTGTGTGTATGTATGTGTGTGTGTATGTGTGTGTGTATGTGTGTGTGTGTCATTTAAACTCACATAATTTTCTCAGAGATGGCTGAACCGATTTTCGCAAACTTAGTTTCATATGAAAGGTATAACGCTCCCATAAGCTGCTATTGAATTTTTAGTTGATCCGACTTCCGGTTCCGGAGTTACGGGTTGAAGAGTGCGGTCACACAGCAAATTCCCATATAAACTGGTACCACCATGATGTTCAAATGCTGTAAAACATATTAAAATTGATGTAACATTACTCTAGTTTGCGGGTCTAGATCACTAATGATCAATCAAAGTAGCTTTGACCACATTGGCCACCTATGACGGTTCATGACGCCCCCGGGGAACCCGCCAAGTTCCTAAGCTAATATCACACCCATTCCACAACGAATTCTGTACCGATTTTTACAAACTTGATTTCAAATGAAAGATACAGTAATGCCATTGACTGCTGCTGAATTTCATTCGGTTCTGACTCTTGCTTCCGGAGTTACAGGGGTGTTAGTAAGGATACACTGGAATTTCCCATATAAATCGGTACAATCGTAATACCTCAGAGGCTAAAAACTATTGAAATGGTCACCAAATTACTTCTAATCGCAGATCTAGATCACTGATTGCCAATCAAACATTCTTTGAATATATTGTCCACTATCGACGATTCCGGAAGTCCGGAATTCCGGGCATATTCCACAATTAATGTCACATCGGTTCTTCGGTGATCACTGAACCGATTTTCTCAAACCAAGTCTCAAATGGAAGGCAAAATATGCAGTTGAGTATTGCGTCGCCGCCCCTCCCCCCCGCCTTGCCCTTACACCTCACACCTTCATCACTTCTCTCCCCTTAGACCACCCTCACGCATTTCCTTCATCCACCCCGTATACCGAAATAAGAGGAATGACTTCTGACGCATCCTCCACTCCCACTCTACTAACCCCCCATTTCCTCCACTTTCAAACCTATTCCACCAACATTTCAAATTATAATCACATGAAGATAATATTGAAATCATGCTGATTGAGCTAATTAAATATTATTCTTTTGCCTTTCTCATATAGAAAGGTTATGCAATTGCTCCAAAAACCGACTCTCTAACCGAGGCCCGGAGGGCCGAGTCTCATATAACATTCGACTCAGTTCGCCGAGATCGCAAAATATCTGTGTGTATGTAAGTGTGTATGTATGTATGTATGTACGTATGTATGTATGTTTGTATGTATGTATGTATGTATGTATGTGTGTGCATGTGCGGATTTGTTAACAAAATGTCTACATCGGTTTCTCGGAATTTTCTGAACCGATTTTGACAAACTTAATTTTAAATGAAAGGTCCTTCAGCTGCTGTTGAATTTTGTGTGGATCCGAGTTCTGGTTCCTGAATTACAGGGTGATACGCACGATCACGCAGCAAATCCCGATTCTAACGAATTCTGCGATGAATGTAAAAAGGTGAATTATTTTCCAAAATGTAAACACAACTGTTGAATTTGTAGATCTAGGTCACCAACAGTCATTCAAAGTCTCTTTGGCCACACTGGCCACCATCGACGGATCCGAAAGCATCCAAATTTAGAATAACGGTTAGTTTCTCGAAAATGGCTTGACCGATTTGATCAACTTAGTCTCAAATGAAAGGTGTTGCGTCCCCGGAAACTGATATTAAATTCCATCTCCATCCGACTTCCAGCTCCGGAGTTACGAGTTGTGGAGTGCGATCACATAGAAAACTCCGATTCAAACCGATACCGCGATGAATGCAAAAAGGTGCTCTTTTATATATACTTACCAAGTGTAATAAGAATGAAAGACATTTCCATAATGTTATATTGTACGAACCAGCTATTAAATCATAGTTTGGAGAAATGAGAAAGGCACAATTGCACCTCTAGGTGGATTAAAACAGGTTTTTGAATTTCGGGAACAGTAGGTGGTTAGCCTGTGGTTCCCTATCACACCTTGATGGGGCTGCCATCTTGGATATAGCTCCGGGGAGAGCCTTTCAAATTCAGCCGCTGGATACCAGAACAGACGCTGTTTGTGCACAGTTTTGTTTAGAGTCCCTCGCTGACACTCGGACGATGATCAGCTGCCTCTAACATGAGAAACAGACGCTGCTGTGGACCGCTCCTAGAATATCGGTCGTGTAAAGAAAGATTTTCGCTCACAGTTATGCTTATTTTAGGCCGCTCAAAATTATTTCATATTCTTGTTGCGAATAAAATTGATACCTTTGTAATTGTAACTTTAGTTTGTTTTACAATCCAATTTTTTTTTCAAGATTGTTTGATGCTTTTCCTTTTGTTTGTCTTCACTAGAATAATAATTGAATAACAGGGTCCGGCACTCGAAGTGTAACCAATTTCCAAGTTCATAAATTTGGTATTTTTTATTTACTTCAAAGTACAATCAATTCACTTTTGCTTGATATGACAAACTATTACCTTGGCTATGGCCTTGCGAGGGTCAAACACGAATCGCTCGCTGCCGGAATCTCTCACTTGCCGGTATTTTTGGCCCACTCCCGGATGATGGCTTTGTTCAGCGTCTCGAGGCTGAAGTATTTTTTACTTCGCACCTCGCTCATCAAAATGGTCCAGAGAGAATAATTCATTGGATTCGATGAAGTCCAGAACGTTGGTTTTCAGCCATTCTTGGTTCACCCGCGCCTTGTGAGATGGTGCCGAGTTTTGTTATAACGACGACGAAATGTTTGTCTGCCCACGGCTTCAAAGTAGCCTGCGGAACACTTTCCCGATAATATGTCGCATTTTCTTTGACGCCAGGCTCGATGAAGACGATTGGAGACCGCCCATCTGCTATTACAGCGGCACAAACCATTATTTGTGGCGGGTGCTGCCTCCTGGTGGCCAACAGTTGACTCAAATTCTCATATGAATGGCGGGTCAAGTAAACCCTATCGTTTTGAGAGTTTACGAAATGGTCAATTTGAATTTTTTAGTTGCTTTTAAAAATTGACAGGTGTTCTATGTTAGGTTTCGTGTTGGTCCACAACTCGTACGGCGAGATGTTGATTGATTTCGTGGGAAGCCTATTTTGAAGGTAAATAGCAGTGATCCAAACACGCAAATTCGCACAGTTTCTCAAAGGCGAAGCAATCATTACATTTGCCGTACGTGAGTTTGTTATTTTTCAAATGTGTGCTCCTGTCCCATACACACTACAAGTCACTCCTGAGTGGCCTGTCTGCAAACACTTCGAAATGTTCAGCGTGGATTGAGAGCCGGACAAATAACAACAAATTTGCTATCGCGATTTTTGAGCACTTTTACAGCGTTATTTGTAAACGTTGGTTATAGTATTGATTGTTGACTTTGCCACAATGGTAAAACACTCTAGATTTGCTCAATTAGTTCCACCAATCCATCCTAAGTCCTACCCTAGGTATACTGTACTGTCAACTGTGTGCGTGGTAGTTCTCCAAGTCTGACGTTTACGTCTGGGAGGGAGGAGTCACTCACGCGGGAGAGCACTCTCAGTAGGCTACTCGATCACAACGGTGTGATCCAATGATGTCGCGCAACATGTCATTCATCGCTGTTGGGCAGCCATGGGAAGGGCTGCCAAAAATGGACAAGGTAAATGTCAGAACGGATGATATCACGAAAATTGAAGTTTTCTCGGTAGCATCCGTCCTGAGTCATGCTCAGCTACCGAAAAGAACGTGCTTTCTGCTCTCAACGCCCGAAGAAATCGGAAATCAAGTCAGCAGGATAAAAACAAGGCGAATATTTGTAAATTATAGCAAAATTGTGTCATGTAAATTTAAAGGTGTTAGTATGTGTTACCAAAAAGGAGAAGCAAAACATGGAAAGCACGGAACATATAATTTGAAGGAGTCGAAAAGGTGGACCTTTTTGTTTCCGGCTTCGGACCTCGTCCAAAGATTATTTTCACAGGAGAGATTCCTCTAACCGATGCAGCGGACACGATCACGATCGGGACTGCCGTGAGTCCCTGCAAACAGAACCGAAGATTCGACGTGCTAGACAATCCGTCACCATATTATCGGCAGCATCTTCATACAAGAATCGGTACCCAGTTCGTTTCCGTTCAGTCAAGAACCACGATAATCGACACCCCGCAAGGATCAAAGCGTCCTACTAAGGACGCTCACAGATACTCCATTGCTGTTCTCGACGGCTACTCGCTATGCAGCCATCGACACCCCTGCACCAACAAATAAACCCACAAGAACACGATAATGTGACGTCACATAGATTTAAGTAAACGTTAGGGTAAAATAAATTGTACATATAATTAGGAATTGAGCTTCTTTCAAGATTAACATTATCCGCACATTTACACCACAATTTGGTATCGATCTCCGGACTCGAAAGGAGTCGTCAGCCCTCGTCTTCGGGTGTTATATCTAAAAGAATGTTGAAGGTTTCGCTTGTGAGATTTGTTATGTCTAGCGCGTACCTTTTTGTATTTCACCTTGGTTACCAGCAACTAGGAATGGTCCGTTTTCCCATAGTTCCCAAAGGGAATGAGTCCCGTGGTGAGTATAAACCTCCAACCACCCACTGAGCAGTCGAGAGGTTACACATTCTACTGTTAAATGTGTCTTTTAATATCCAGGGGCTTCGACTCGAGTCTACTCCCGCTAGGTCGGGGTGGGAGAGTATTACACAAGGGGGTGGGCGTAGCGTAGTTGGTAAATCGATTGCCTTGTACGCAGCGCACCTGGGTTCGAGTCCCAACCCCGCACATAGGGTTAGATATTTTTCATAAAAGATTTTTCTAACCCGAAGAGGCGAATGACCTTAAGGTTAAAACCTCTATAATCTAAAAAAAAGTGTTACACAGACCACCACAAATACGGAAACAACATAACAGAAAGATAAAAAACAAAAATCAGCAGGGTAAAAACACATCATGAGTCCCAAACAGTCTCCGATAAACAACCTCGAACACAGAGAAGGCGGGAACTCAATCTTAAAGCAGGGACCAGAGTATGTTACCCTGTCACAAGAGGACAGGATGGCAGAGGCAGAGGTAGCAAAAATAGGTTCTAAGTAGGTGCTTGTCCACTACTTGGATTCTAATTTATTTGCCCGGCAGACCCTAAGTGGCAGGGCGGCCAAGATGTTTCTACCTGAATTCCGGATTTTCGTAATACAAACATGAAAAGTGAAACAAACAAATTAAATTTTACCGCATTTATTTTCCACTACCACTCTCATTTTCTGGCAACTATTGCATTCGCTGAATGCTATTGAAGGTGGGTAGGCGGGTGGTTCCTTCCGAGTGGACGGGATAACAACGGCGGCGTTCTTCTGCTGCTAACGCAGCGGTCCTTTGCATTTGTGTGAGCTTGGCTCCTTTGTTCTGGTGAATTTTCTCCGGATCTGGTCACTCCTCACGAGAGATCCCGGTAGTCACCACAGTGTACTTCTCAGGGGGGCTCATTTGGCCTCCCTGTTTCGCTCTCATTGATAGTTAGCTGTGAAGAAGAGCTAGGCTCGTTCAGTTGATCATTGATAGCAAGGGCGGACACTTTTCGACGGCAAGAGGAAAGCTGTAGGCTATCTAACCCTATGTGGTTTATATACAGAAATAGAACAAAGATCCCTATCTGGACTAATAACAACGTTCATGGACTAATATCTTAAGGGGAGCGTCTGGGGTGAAGTGCTTAAAACGAAAATTATTTTGCTTTACGATTTGGAAGGCAAGGCTACAATAGATTTTTTGTGTAATGTAAGGATCGCTTTATACATTCATTGTGAACGAAAAAAAATATTTTCAGTAACAGAGAGCCACACATACGAGCATTCCAAGAGTAGACGTCCAACCATTTCCAAGTCGAGGAGCGCATCGGCGAACACGAAAACTCTCGATAAGATTGTCTGATACGGGAAATTCAATAAGTTTTGTGAAGCTTAGACTTGTAGTTATTCGATGAACCACAGCAAATAGAAAAAAGTTCGAGTTTCGGAAAATGGTTTCATGAAAACCGAAAAATCTCATATTTTACTGCAAAGCTCGCTCATTTTTCTTCAAAATAATAGGATTAAAAAATTTTATTCAGTTTTCTGTGTTTCATCGACAGGCTACACATATTGGGTATCCTCATAAAAAATCAAGTCAATTCGTTGATCAGTTTTTGAGTTATCGTGTTCTCCAATTTGAAAAACGCGGTTTCGAGAAAAAACACTATTAACGGACTACTTCACAATAAACTGTGAACATTTACTTACTACATATAAAGATTTTTTCCATCATACATACGACGCGGCCCATATTCAATTTGCTTCAATACCTAAAACAAAGCATAGAGAATATTTTAGAATGAATATAAAATTATTGTATTAATTCTTAGCAAAGATATCCTGTCCAGAAAATCAGAGGCCTAGTACAAATTGAAACACCACGGTGTTATCTGGCGCTTCAGCTTTCTGGATAGTTTATCTAAGCCTCTACCAAATAGATTGTACTCAACTCACCTTGATCCCTTTGCAACACCCAAAGGAAGCTTTTCATTACACCAGAATCCAGCCAAACGATACGAGAACCGAAATTTCCTGTCTAAAAATTTTGTGAAAGTTAACTTTTGTTTACAGTCAAAACGGCAACACCAGGGAATTTGAAACAGTTAGTGTGCACTGTGTGCATTTTGTTTCATCGTGGTCAGAATTCAATATTGAATCTCTGGAGACATAAATATTGAAAGATTATTATGCACGTACATGAACCAACGCCTCAATAGTACGTTTTGATACGAAAAAATAATTTTGATCGCCGTTTCCTTTCTATTTATGTTCAACAAATGAATGAAATATGTCGACATAATTGACCATGCATAGTTGTTCATTTGTTACAGTGTGAAAGCTCGTTGCAGAAAATTACATCCCATGGCCATCTACTCATAGTTTCGCTTATTTGTTGACACTACTGCTATCATTTTCATTGCTGTCAAACATTTTAGCTAGTGAGCCAACTGAAAAGGGATTATATCTTTTTTTTTGGAATCGATCCGAAAAAAAAAAATAAATTAGTCGCCAGATATTAAAATTCGATGTGTAATAGTGAAAAATGCAACTGAAGATAGCATATACTTAAAACGTATACCAGATGCAGATATCATTTGTCCCGAAAAAAACATTTGCAATGTAGCGAGTCGGGCGAAGAACATATATTTTATGCTTTCAATCTAAGAACCGATATAACAATGATCGCGTGTCCGTTTCTAGACGATGGTTTGTGAAGAATATTTTGAAGGCATCTGTAGATAAGTAATGATGAGATACGTTTGCTTTTCTACCCTGCTGTTAGACTGAGAAAATTGGCTTATATAAGCCGTACCAGTCTAGTTTTGTCTCGCTTCAGTATACCGTTACTCATTACTTTGCCTTGTACAAATATCAAAAAAAATCAAATCAATGGAAAAGAAATATCAAATCAATGGATCATCATAATGAATAACCATAATAACTATCACAATAAGGGTGAGCATATGTACGTACCATACCATTATTGGTTTCCCAGGACATGTACTGGGGTGAAATTACGCATCTCGAAACGAAAGGTTTATTGTATGCAAGCTTGTATGAAAAAGTCGATTCGAAATGGTTCCATAATGGCACTCCTGGTCTCAATGACCGCCTGGGCGGTCGCGCCAACTTCCCGGCTCAAGGCGCGGAAGGATATCACAACTTTACTTTCCATTTTCCAATTCAGCGTTTGCTGCACCGTTTGGCCACACAAAACCGCTGGACGGCAGGAACAGGTTTGTACTCTCATCTTTCTCCAGGAGCGTCAGGATATGAGCGTTCGACTTATCTGGCCGGCACACTGGAGCACTTCTTCGCTTCGGGGTAAAGCCGGTGGTGATCACAAACTATCGAACGTATTTGCTTCACTGCTTTTGTCATGGTTGCCATAAACGAAATGATAGAGCTGTATTTTTTACTGTGCATAGCCTACTTGCATTCATTAACAATTCACTTGTTGACCGGCGTCACAGATCAATAGATAATTGTGATTGAGATGATTGACAGGTTACCACATTCACTTCTATGCCAGGAATAGCCCAGGGAAGCTACTCGGAACCGTTGATATTTCTGCTTTATTTCAAGGACGTATATTTAGTGCCGAAGACTTCGTTTCATCCGTTCAATTGAGGATTGCAAATATCTCCAAAATAGCTTGAAACCTTCGCTGCTTATGGTGTAGCAAAAGTTCGAATGGCATTCTGGCCGAGCTAAAATAACCGTGGGGGTGTAGTTACTCCTTCGATCGTCCTGGGATTTTACTCGCCTGATATATTCACCCTAATCGTAATGAATAAGCGAAATGATGCTTCAATCAACATCAGCAACGCACTACTCAAATTAGAGGATCTAATCCTATTTCTGCACTTCATATTTGTTGGTGAGCAATGCTGTTATGTCGTTATTTGTTATAAACATTTATGAAAAACGACTTTTTCAAATGAAACGCTAGATTTTTACTTGGCATGTCTTGTCAAAGGTCCCTTAAAGCGTGTTGCACATAAAATTGTGCCACGGAAAAAACGCTGTAGAAAATGACCCATTGGGTATTTTTTCCTGAAAATTTGGGTATAAGTAGCTTAGAGTGTATTGTTTACACCGTATTTTTATCGCTGTCAGTTTTTCAACAAATAAAATTAATCAGTTTCATTTTATTTGATTCTCCATTCCACGAATCCTGGACAACTGGGTTTTTTATTTGACATAAAACACCATCCAATGTATATAGGCCTTGACAGGCCGGATGTAGACAAACGCAGTTTTCCTATGTATGGTTGTCTATGTGTTCCCGGAGGGAAACCAAATTTTGCAAGCAGTCAACTGGTTTTTGACAACGCTTAAAACTGCAATTTTATTTGAATAATCCATTAATTCACAAATTCTTATTACCTAATTTAACATCTACTCACCAGAAGTGGTTTCCTTTCGCCTACTAACTTCTATTTCACTAAGTGCTGAGCTATGCACAATCTCACTTATTTGCAACCGGTGATTTGGATTTCAATGGTAGCAAGATTAGGCCATTTGTTAGTGAAAAGGAATCTTTACTGTTTCGCGTCTGCTCGCAGTCCGAGGATGGGCTCGGAAGGCCGTTTTGGACCTCAGGTTCCAGGCATCTTGTTATTATCGAAGGTTGAATGTATTTAAAATCCTGGATTAATTCACTTACGTTCTATTTTTTTCTGATTCCTGATATCTGGGCGACAGTACGGAAGGCTTGTGCAATAAATGGTTGGTTTTCGAACTTCGTTTTCTAGTAGTGACACGTTACTTCTAACGCTGCAATGGGCCCTTGCACAGTGGAACGAGTCCGGATTTAAGTCCACAAACGACGGTTATGCAATATTCTCTCCAGTATTTTACTCATTTTAGCTACCTTGTTGGGCATATTTCTACGAGATTTTAGGTTATTTGGTTTAGCTCATTAACATTTCTTTAAAAAAAAATGATGAGCTTTCATGACAAATTGATGATTTTTGAGCTACCCTCATAATAAAAGTTTTTTCTAATAAATTTTAATGAATAGTAAATGTTCATTTTTAACATTTTTCGATATCAAAAATGAGTTGAGCGTACCGAAATTACATAAATCCATCCTGTTTGCACCGATCTGATAAAGTTTTATCTTTAGTACAACTTTTGTTCAACCTACTGATTTTTCAGACCAACCCGTAGGAACAGGGCGGCCAACGTTAGTCCAGAAAGAATTTTGAACTTTGGTAAACAAGCAAAGTTAAAATGAAACAAAATAGCTTTTATGTCGATTGTAGAGGTTTTATTTGACCCTAACTCTATAAAAAGGGCGCTTATATGCCAACTATTTCCGCTCTGCACGTTGTAGCCAAACATTTTATTCCTGCTGAATCTCGAAGCTGCTGGTAAAGGGAAGCTCATTTTGACTGGCTGGGACAACAGCGGCGGCAGTATCCTGCTTTGTCAGTAGTTTGCTTCCAAACAAAATTTTCCCTAGCTTACATATTGAAACACCGTATTCTACCAACCATAACCTTGATATTTCTATTAAAACATTGTTCGCTAAAAATATTTCTGCCTTCCTCCCAAAATCAGCCGCTACCTTCCATCGATTCACTCTCCGAATCGAATCATGCCTCATCTTAATCCCCATAACCGACTTCTCGGCCGTCACATGTGACCTTACGATACTCACCTCTTTATTATTCTATTATCACTACCGGGGAATTGCCAGCGAATCCAGATTCCGAGCACGTTTCGCTTTCCTCTCGAAAATCCGAATGCCGCAAAACAGGAGTTTGCTCCTTCCACTACTACCAGCAGCTGCTGTTCACCGCACCGCCAGGCACCTTATTTTTCACTCAAATCATCGAAGAATGAACTCACTCCCTCAATCCAACCAAATGGAACTAGCACGTGTGAGTTGAGCCAGGGCACCCTTCCTTCGACGACATTCCAAAACAATCGGATGGAGTCACCTTTCTCCATCCCACACCTTTCCCGGCATACACACACAAACAGTCGAAGTGTTTATAAATTATGAATTCAAAAATTATTTCCTACCATCTGTGATTTTTCTATTCTTCTGCTGTCGGATATCTGTGTTCCTCGCTTCTTCCGACCTGCCATGGCGAACGGACGGAAAACGGATGATACCGTTTTGTGGTGGCTGGCATTCGTATACAGTAGAGTGGAGAGGAAACATGTTTTGCACCTTGTTTTATTTTATGGTTTGCTGATATTGTGTTTCTGTAGCCGACCCACGACGAGCAAGAGTTAGTGTTCTCGTTTATCAAAATCCGAAACATCCTACTCAGCACTCAGATGCGACCTGTGCTCGCACCCCACTTTCTCCCGCCAGCAGGCAGGCAACACTGGCAGGGTGGCAGTGAGGCGGCATAGGAATCATAAATAAAAGGTAGTTCCCTGGCGTGTGTTTGCGCTTTGAATTTAAATGGCTACCTTTGCTTGCCAGCCGTGTCGTGGCCTGCTAGGACTGTGATAACTTTATTTCTTTTGTTCCCGTGTTTGCTTCGTTTCGTTGTGGTGTCAAAGTGGTTTTTTCTTTTGGGTCGGAAGGTGGGAACTTGCGACGGGGGAGGCATTGCCAAATGAACTTCTTTTGTTTTGTGTTGCTCTTATTTTGTTTCCGGTTAAGCCGGACTGAGGCGCTTAGGGGCAGCTATCGTGTCTCAAAGCACAAAACACCGATCAACCTGTGCTCAGGGGTGAGGATTTAGGCTTTTCTTATTTTTGGTAAAAGCCTTATTTTGCAAGATTTTATTTTCATCAGTTTTTAAACTCATTTGATCAACATACATGAGAGTAGTTTATTATTGTCTAAACATAAAATCCTTGTAATCGAAGTCAATTCACATTTGAAAACAACCCTGTTCTCGCATCGCCCCAATGCTGAACGTTGCAAGGAGGACACTTGCTACCCTAAACGTAGGCGTCTGGGCTGGGACAAAAATAATTACGTTGGGATTTCCTGAGCAATTAAAATCAGAGAATCACTTATTGGATGATTTACTGGGCGAAGCGGGAGTCCCATCCGGCTGCCGTCTGCCTGGACGCACACAGGTATAATCCCCGTTGGTCATCAAGAGTCATCCACTCCTGAGCTGTGGTGTGGCGAGGCGAAGGACCAACCGTGATCCGTACAATTTGTGACAATTTGTGGGTCGCTCTCCCTATCCCTATATCTATGCAGCGAGCGGACTGTCAATACCTATCCTGGACCGACGATGGTTGTCCAGTTCACCGTGCAAGAAGTAGGGGACCTCGGTATAGACAATGAACTGACTGCGCTGGACAATAGGTGTGCGCTTCAAGTGTAATTAAACCGGATCTGTGCTCACTAACAACCAAAGTGACAGGTGAGTTTTTAGACAAGATTTATAGCCGAGACGCCGGATCACGGCGCAATGTGGCGGCATTTGGGTTCGCATTGGATGGACGGCAGTGGTTGTCCGCCGTTTTAACGACGATGACGACGACAAAGGTTCGCTGCATGTGCAGGATATGACTTTTGGCCAGCCTAAAAGTTGGACGTGACCACCACCTCGGATCGAGTTTGGCAGGTAGGAATCAGTGGAATGACAGGGCATCCGTCATCTGTCCGAAACATTCGCTTTTCTGGAATGTGATGAACATAACAGGAATTTCATGATTGTACGTAAAAACTAGAAGAATGTTTTTATGGAGAAATCGATACAGGAGAACTGAGAATTCAACGCTTAAGAGTGAAGCGATACTTGCATCAAAACATCGTGTTCGTGCCGACCGCCGAAAGGAGATAGCACCTGCACAAGCGAAACAATCAGTAAGCAGAGGACAGTGTTTTTTCACCACGTGTTTGTTGATTTTTATAATCACTCACTACAATTGCAGACGAGAAGGGAAATGGAGAATCCGAAAATTGCGTTCTATTTTGAACACAAATGATCCTACTTTTTTGAAGTTGGTCCAACTGACGGCATGGACGCAGGGTGGTAGGATCGAGGCTAGGAGATTTCGGACGTTATCGATTTACGATCGCGTGGAAACGAGCATTTGTATGTTCGCGCTTCTCGTTTATAAATTCGTGTATGTTAACACGTTGACTTAATCGCAGAGGCGTTTTTATGATTGCGAGATAGTGGGCGTAGGTATGGGTAGATATGCGTGAATACTCGTCTCCAGTAGAGTTATAGATGATTTGAAAAAAACTATCCTTTTTCAAAACTTGTCCAATATCTCCGAAAATACTCGGGATAAGAGAAATAAGCGTTAATAAAATTGAAATAACATCGTAGAATATATGAAGCGGATGAAGGGAAGCGGAATTAATCTTCCAGTCCCCAGAGGGATTTAAAATTTTTATTTAAGCACTGAGCGGATATATCAACACCCCGAGGGGATATTGAGATAACAGATAACAGAACGATAACATGTTTGCGATTGTGAGCATGAGGCATTCGTCGCCCGATGTATTCTCCAGGAACCTAAGAGCCCGCTTGAGAGCCAGCCTAGCCTCTTTCCAGCAGCAGGGTAGTACTCCGGCCTCCACATAGGTTGCTTCGACAGGGGTACTCGATTATAGCCAGGGATGTTATGCACCACAGAGCAAATAAAGAGAAAAATAACAAACGCTCTTTGCACTTTTCATGCGAACCACCGCTGTTCTCTTTCACAATAAACCTCTTCACTCCGATGCGTGTTGCTCCCACACGTGTATTCTACTCCATGGCTGCACGCCACAAAGAGTAGAAATAAAGAGGCTCTTTAGTGTGTATCTTGATCCCACGCTCACGTAAGTAGAGAAGGCAACCAAAAACATTTTTAAAACGTTCTTCCGGTCAAACTTTATCTGAATTGTAGTTTGATTCGCCTTCTTACCTGCTTTCCAGTGAGGGGAGGCACAAAAAAGTGGCTCTTCAAGGTGACTCTTTGAACGAAATTGTGCAGCTCTTGGTGCACAGATCTTACTCTTTTTCGTTTTCAAGTGTCTCTTTGTGCGGTCGTTCTGCACATCGCAGTGTTTTTGTGCTGATCTATTTTTTATCGGTATTTTTCGCTCTTCGTGGCTCATTGTGTGAGCAAATAACAAGCCTGGTTATAGCCCGGAGGCTAACCGCATTGCTCCGTGATATAGCGACTCGAGGATGTTGAAGAATCTGTCCTGGTTTCGGTATGCCATCTCGATCCCGTAAAATATTCTACTGTGTTAGGGATCTTCTGACGGCTAGTGCTGCTAGGCTTTTGTTCTTAGAGTGACGGGAGCGGATCGGTCGGACCAGCCTGTTTTTGCTCTCTTAGTCTTTTTTCAGTCATCGAAAATGTGGCATAATGGTCATTTTTCGATCCAGGGTGATCCCGAGAACAACTGGTTCCTTTTGGAACGGAACTATGAAATTGTCGAGGCATATTGGTCGGGCGTTGGCTGGGTAATATGTGCTGCAGCAATGTTTTATGGCACACTTTTCTGCGGCGATGTTGAAGCCAGTTGTGAGTGCCCATCGGCCGATCGCATTGACGGCCATCTAGAAGAGTATCCTTGTACACGGGATGGTTCTCACTAAGGCCACCAAGATGATGTCGTTCGCGTATACGAATACGTAGGTGCCTCCGGGCAGCGCGGCGAAGAGCGAGTTCATCCTCACGAACGAGGAATCGGGTCACAGCTAGTACTGATCCTTGCGACACTCCGTTGGTCTCGCGGAACTCGCCGGATAGTGTACCGCCCATGCAGACCCGGAAGCGGCGATTGGTTAGGTAGTTTTGGATCGACACACCCTGTATGCTCCATCGTTTTAGTTATTGTAGTACGCCTTTGCGCCAAAAGGTTTGCCACGTCGTGCAGTATTTCACCTCGGTGTTCCTTTCTGGTACCGAGTCCCTACCAGAAGGCGAATTGGCGTGGGTCGAGAAGTTGCACGGTCTTCCAGCCACGTGGTCAGTCGCCGGTTGACCGACCATCCTCTCCAGGGTCTTTGATGTGAATGACAGCAGGCTGACTGGTCAGCAGTCGATACAAGTGCCCAGGCACTTTTTGGGGTTGGGGACCACATGGACCAGTTTTCATTGCTGTGGGAACCATAGGGTAGCTCACCCTGCCGGGTCCGTCAAGCTTTCCTTGTACCGTACTGCGAACGATGGTGAGTTTAAATCCGGTGAAGGGTTCATTGTAGGTGGCTGTGAATTCTGGCGTGAAGGTGGTAGGTGCATTTTGGAGTCTTCTTATTCGTTCTACGAATACGGTTGGTAGGGCTTCGTCAGCGCCTAGCGATTTAAAATGGTATCCTGCCCGTGATTTCTCCAGGGTAGGTGATGGTGGTATCGTCGGTTGCAGGGAGCAGCCATTCTGCCGGCGTTTTCCACTGAGCGCATTGACCCGTCTTCACAGCTCCGTAGTTGAGGAGTCCGGATGAATCCGTGTCCACTAAGTTGGTCCAGCTGTTTTCCTTAGACGCGTGAATTGTTTCCCTTGCGGCGTTCCTGAGTGTCCTAAAATTATACGCTCTTTGGTCACGGAGGGGGTGATTAGGTGATGTTTTTTTTTGGAGTGTACGGAGTGTATTCCGAGCTTTTATAGCGGCGGCGACTTCCGGATACCGCCAGTGTACGGCTCGCTGATTCAGGGGATACTTTCTTCAGCAGCGTTGATTGTGTTTCCGAGAGCACGGTCGGCGAGTACATGGGGTCTCGATTAAGTTGGGATTATGTGGATACGTCGTAGGCGTCCCAGTCGGCGTTGCCGGACAGCCAACGTCTGCGTCGAGTGGTTTCAGGTGGGGGAGGTTGATGAGTAGTTCGATGGGGGCGTGGTCGTTCCCAACCGTGTCGTTGGCCGTGGATCAGCAAATGTCCCGGCGATGGAGCTAGCAGAGAAGGTGACGTCGATGGTGGAGGCAGTGCTGCATTGACTTCTTCGATGAGTTGGACGATCTCGTTGCCTCGATGGTAGCACTTGTCCGAGTCCTAGGTCGTATGGTGGGCGTTGAAGTCCCCCAGGACGACGAATGGGGCTGAAATCTGGTTGAACAGGCGCATTTTTGGATTCTTTATGTTGGTGACCCCCTGTGGAAGGTTGATGCATACGATGGAGCAACTGATCGGGGTTGGGATTCTCCTAGCGACTATGATCAGTTAAGTGTTGAACGGAAGGGTGGATCGAACGGAGCTCAACGTTTACGCGCAAGTTTCCACTGGTATCGGTTCCCGAGTGAAGGGGGAGGGTCTTTACCGTAGTTTAGTTCCGTTTCCTGGATGGCGAGGCAGAGTGGCTCTAAGCGGGTGATGATGTCCTGTGGGACACCTAGCTTGTTTCTCAAGCCATTGATGGTCCGCTGTAGTGCGAGCGTGAAGCGTTCTGGTCTCGGGTCCTTGTTCCTCGAAGTACTAGAGAGGCTGTGTGAAGGGCTGCCTCAAATGGATTGGGTGCCGTGGATGGACTTACCCGGCAGAGAGCCGGCCCCTGCCCCAGTAGTCGCTGGGGTCGATAGAGGCCAGTACTTTCGCGGGCAGAGCCAGTGTAGGGGAAAGGATTATCCCCCGGAGTGTGTCGCTTCCTGTTTCGGTTGTTTTTGTTGTTGCTGGGTCTGTTGGTGTTGTCATCGTTGTTAGATGGACTGGTGTGCTGCCCATCTAGCGACCGCGAGGGGTACGACAAGGGGTCCGCAGGAGTTGTGTCGGTGGTTTTTGTGCGTTGTGCTGTGGGTAGGATTTTGTAGCGTTTGCCAGGCGTCGGTGGCTTGTTCCTTCCCTGGAAAGGAATTCGAAGCACTAATCTGTTTTTGTGAGGTGGTATGGTGCTGTGAACTGACCCGGGGTAGCCGGGCCCCCTGCACCAGCAGCCACCGAAGGCTCGTAGGTGGGGTCCGGTACATCTGCGGACGGGGCTAGTACAGGGGCGGAATCAGGAATCCTATGTTCAGATGCAGACCAAGAACGAATCTTGTACTTTATTCAATTTATTGACAGTGATTCAGCTGGTTCTGGACCAACGAAGTCATTCGCAGCGTCCGCTCCAACCAATTCGTCCATCCATTCATTTTCAGTAATACCGAAATGACCAGGTACCCATTGAAGGAAGATATCATTTGAAACGCTAAGTTCTTCGATTTGAGTTCGATATGTGATTACTAGTTTCGATTGCGAATTTGTCGAAGCTTTCGGGGCAGCCTGACTGTCAGAGCAAAAATAGATTCTTTTACCGCAAATTCCTCGTTAAAGTGCCGATTGTACCCATACAGAATCGCGAAGATGAATGCTTGGAATACGGTACAGTATCTACCGAGCGAATGAGATTGGTTTAATCTCGCTTCACGACAATAGATACCAGCACCGTCCAAAAAGGAAGCGTCAGTGTAACAAACTACGTATACTTCATGTTGTCGCTTCAAACAGCCAGACACCATTCATCGCGAGGAGGAATTCTCACATTTAAAGTTTTGGAACTACATGTGAGTGTAAGTTCACTGGTAGCAAGTATTTGCGGTGATCATTACATGATAGTCATCGGCGAAACCATACATCGGAACCCGAAACTCATTAAGTTTCCTCAACAAGCCACCGGCGACAAGGTTCCATAGAAGTGGTGACAGCACACCACCTTGAGGGCATCCGCAGACACTCGGTTTCCTTAACTCTATTTGTCTTAACGATGAGCACAGATGTCGGTTATTGCTAAGCATTGCGTGTATCCAGTTCGTGATATATGAAGGTGCTCTATGACCTCGTGCTGCTTTCAAAATGGATTCAAAAAACATCTTGTCAAAAGCACCTTCAATACCAAGAAAAACTCCTAAACTTGATTTCTTTTGCGAAAAAGCTTTTTCAATGTTGTAGACAGTATTGTGTAACAGGGTGGTAGTAGACTTCCTCCGCGGATATGCATGTAGTGGTCGATTAAATGTTCCACTGTTTTGAGAAGGAAAGAGCTCAGATTGATGGGTCTAGAGTTTTTTGCCTTCTCATAAGTGACGTAGCCACCTTTCGGAATGAGTTTTACAGTAATTTCCTGCCACGTTAAAGTAACGTATCTTGTTGCAAGACTACAAGTAAGAACTTTTTTCTAAATAGGCTCTTTGAAGTTGAACATTCATCTTTTTCCGGAGACTCATACGGAGCCAAACTTTCAATCGCCCATTTGATCGATTCGGTTGTCACAATTCTACGAGCAAATGCCCAAGAATCAGAACTACCTGAAAAGAACTCAAGAGCAGTCGTCAGTGATGGTTCCGTACAGCCTGGAAAGTAAGAGTCAAAAGACAATTGAGTACTACATCTTCTACAAACGAAGATTCGCCATTAGCAGTTCTAATACAGGCTTCTCCAATCACTCCGCTCAAAGGATCGAGGGGCATTTCTGTAAGCTTTACGAGTCAATTTAAATGCCTCCGACCCGTCCCTGCGTCTGCGATTTCAAGCTCTTCTACATTACTTTTTGAGTCGAACAAGTTCGGTATTCCACCAAGGAAGCAGGCATAACTCGAAGCGGGCAAGCCTCTTGGTATGCTGCTACTATGAGTGAGTTTTATCCACGACCTCATCCAAGTCACGTAGATTCAATCGTCGGAATATACCCCAGTTAGTAGACTTCTGTTTACGATATGTGACGATATCTAGTGAGGAGTTGTCGCTGGTACGAGCTAGTTTGTCAACTCATGCATAGTACCGTCAGAGCAGAGAGTTACATCTAACACCTCCTCTCTGCCAGCTCGTGCAAATGTTGGGCGATTTCCTACATTAAGTAGGGCGTTGGACGGCCTCGATTCTGTCGACGCCGTTCTGGTAGTAAGGGTTCCAAAAAGCAGAACAATATTCCAATGTTGAGCGAACCAGCGCGCAATAGAGAGATTTTAAACAGTATACGTCCTTAAAGTTTTTCGCTATTCGGAAGATGAATCCTAGTTGTCTTGATGCCTTATCCACAATCCACGTCAAACCAGGTAAGTTGAAGTCGCCCAGTATAACAATATCATCAGACGGGGCAGCGATCGAGGTGATGATAGAAACGGAGGAAAGATGTACATCGATCAGGCTGTAATCACGAATTCGGTCAGGTGGTAAATACACGACACACAGGAAAAGATTGCGATCGGCAAGTTTCACTGATATCCACACTTGCTCGTAGCTCGCCCACCGTTCATCGTTGATCACTCGGGCTTTTATACCATGACGAACGGCGATGAGTACACCACCACCTCATGTCTTGTGGCTGTTGAGGGGATTGCGATCACAGCGGAAGACATAAAATGTTGAACCAAATACCTGGCGAGACAGAGTACGGTTCTCGAGCAACGTCTCGGTTAAGGCGATGACGTCATAACAGCAGCCCGTGGTCGCGAGCAAATAGATGCCCGTCGATGAATTTAAGCCACCAACACATACAGGACCGGGACGACTGCTGAACGCTGGCTGTAAGGGCTCGACTGTAGCGGGGTAGGTCGAGGGCTTCCATTGTACCAACTCCGTTGCGTCCCAGTATGCGATCAGCATCGACACTACTTCACAATGGCGGTGTATAGTGGCATTGCCAATCGTTGCGGAGTCCTATGTAGGGTTGATGGGCCAGGTTGCATTAGCGGAATACATGCGACTTCTGAGGGCGGAGGAAAATCAGTCGGTGGGCACCAAATGTTCTGGGTAAGGCTATCTTCAAATTCCTCAGGATTAAGAGCTGCTTCACGGTACTTTGGGAGAACTCCAACTTTGAAGGATAGAGTACTGACGTCTATGCCTTTTTTAACAAGCGAAATAGCCTTTATCTCCTCGTTGGAGTTTAGTTCTTCTTTGGATATTTTTTCGATAGTCTCCTTGCTAACGCTGGGATGAAAGCGGGAAAGATACAACCAGAGCAACGGAGTAGAAGGTGGAACCATGAGAATGTTGATTTTATCGACTAGCTTTCGACCGCCGACAAGAATACTGCTCGGATCAAGGCCATCCTCGCGACGACGTTTCCGAGGTGGTCGAGAGGTACCGGAATTTGGCCAGACTGGCGTGGCTGTTGAAAGCTTTCTGGCGGGGTGCAAAATTTGCTGGATATTTTTTGATAACTCTGCATTTAGTTCAGCACAGACGTCGTCCGTTTTCCCAGCGATAACACATCCAAGCGAGGAAACGGTGTCCCGAAAGCGAGCAAACTTCATCAACTTGACACTTTCTTTGCACATCCAAAATAAATTTGGGTTTTCGGCACGTTTTTTTCAAGAACGGCTTATTGAGTTGTTTCCCGCACTGCATATGCACCACATTTTGGAAAATCCCATCCCTCCGATAAAGTCGTCGTCCGATTTGACGGTTTTCGCGCAGAGATCGCATGCACTTGCCATAATGCCGATTTTCTACCCGCCCTAGATCCGGCTTTTCGTTATCGTCTCACTGTGCGCCAAGTTGTAATGTGGGAAACACTTTCCTCTACCCGCGTGCAGGGGGCGAAGTGAGTGCGTGATGTTTTTTTGGTGGTTAATTACACACAGATCCGGTGATGTAAACAATCTCGATTTTCACTGGATTTTTCACGACACGACAACAAAATTTACAGGAAACACTTTAAAATTTCACAATGTCAAGAGCGTAAACAAAATTTAGAATCGACTGAAACGATAAACGATGATTAAACGGCACAAATCACGTCAAACATTAAAAAAAAACTGGAGCGATCAACACAAACAACTAATCAGTAAAAATACACTGAACAAAAAAACCGTGTATCTAACATGAACAAATATAAAAATACGTTATCCAATATACTAACCAAGCCAGTGTGGCATGGAGCTGCTACTTGAAGAAGCTAGAACATTTTCCTATACAATCAATCCGAGTTTTTGACGGAATGCCATCTGTAGTTATTATTTTGTGTGAAAATATCAACGTTTTTCACTTGGGGCTTCTTTTCGAAACACTCCTTTTCTTCTAATTTTCATTGCACTTTTTCAAATGCACTTTAATCACACACCACTGCAAAAAACACCCACGAAACTTTAATCGTTTACTGACAAAACTTCAAATTTTCTGCCATGATTTCAATTTTTCTCAATGTAAACAAGCGGGTCGGTGCCTAGCAACAAGCGTACGTAGCGTGGATTCTACATATCATAGTAATCGAAAGCAGAAATGAGAAAAAATTAATTTCCACACAAAAACAAGTTGGTGCAAATGTTTTAGAAGACGTATTGAAAAGTATTAAGTGGAACGTGCATGATCACTAAATTTAATAATAGGTTATTTGTTTATTTATTTTATTCTCTGAATGTTTGAAAACGATCGGTTGAATGGGTCAAATTTGACGAACCTTTTCTTCTGATGCAATTTGATTTCGCACATTCTTCACAATGACGCATTGTTGACATCCCCTCACGAATATGCACCCAAACAAAACCCCTTGCAATACCTCGAATCTTCCAACTCTCCAAAATGACAATTCCAACCGATTACACCGGCAGCGATGCGTGCGGCGGTGTAGTGCGCACACTTCAATTCCCAATTCAAACCGAATTCACCGAATGCGCCTCCGATGATGACAATGACACACCTCGTCCTGGCGTATACGTATTCCATAATCCGTGACAGACAAACCAGACTTGTCAAAGTCCTTCCCACGTGTTCCCACTCCTCCTCGTTCTCTCGTTCTCGATGATATACCTTCACGTAGTACTACACACAAACAACGCACGGTTAAATCCCGATGTCAAGGATTTGCTTCTCCTTCCTCCTCCAGCGAATTCCTAACCATCCGTATCCTGTGTATGTTGGTGTAGGAGGGGGGGGGGGCGGTGAGAAGGTTGTATCTGGCATTCGTTTCGTTTCGGAGAGAGAGGTATCATAGGTAGGCTGAAACAGAGTAGCAAAATTGGCAAAATAGGCAAGCCACTTCCAGGGTTCGGGCAGATAATCCTAAAATTTGATTTATGTCAGCACAACTGTTCCTGTCAGTTTGATTAGATACGGTACATGATAGATCAAATTCCTCCTCCTGCTAGCGCTCGGCCGCCGTCGTCTAGCCGTTCAATCGTGTATGGCTCCATTCCTGTCCTAGGTGTTGTGCCATTCAGGATAGTCTGTGAAAGCAATAACACCTCAACAAAGCATTAGTGAGTGAGTGGGAAACTGTGTGCTAGAAGGGAAGGGATTTGGTTTAGCGAAAGGTGGAAAGTACATGCACCAGGTTGTGGCTTTGGTGTGATTCTGACTTTCCAGGTTGAGCATCATCAGAGACCTTGGACCGAGCGGGGGTGGTGGGCTTTTCGGACATGATAAACAGAAATGTTGGTGCTGAATCAGCTTCAGTCCGGTTCTGCATGGTCTCTTTGCTCTAGGAATGTTAGTTTATGGAAATTGACCAAATGATAACCGTTCAATTTCGATAATTGCAGCGCACTTTTGAGTATTTCCAGTTCTTAATTACCAATTACAATAACATTGTTTACATTCTGTCGTTTGACACTGTACGTTTTACGAGAACTCAGAATACCATTTTGATGAGAAGAATTTATTAGACAAAACTCGTGATAAACAAATCTATTTTTCGTAGAAACCGTAATCCAATCGCTATGACGTCGAGCCGTTGTGCTTCTGGATTGTTTACATATTTTTGGTTGCCAACACTAGCAAACCGTGTGTTCTGCCACACCTATATATACCGCATTGGTGCATGACAAGATCCTGGAAAATGACAGAAGTTCACCTGTCATTTTTCTTTTCAATATTAATGATTGTGTCACACAATGTACGTGACGCCTGGCCTACTGTGTAGCATATATTAAAATTTTATTATGCATGTGTAATTAAAATTCAAATAAAACATCGAAACAGAAAACTATACTAATCATAAGAACACTATTTCATCTCAACTCCTGTCGTCGAGTATTCCATCAAGAAAATTAATTAATCCACCGACGTTAAGTCACACAACCGATATGTATTACCCCCGTTAATCGCATATTCGGCGATCTCGGTTTCGCACCATCACCTACAGCAACCGACCAAGGGACCGTGCGGTGGAATTTTTTCTCCGATGACGGATGGGGCGCTGTTCGGACCAAATAGCACACCTAGGCGCGTGTAACCTCTGGATAGTACGTCGTCGCACCGGCTCGGCGGCATGTCGACTGTGTGTCATCACCTCTTGGATCAAACCCGTGACGTGACGTGTGCGCCGCAGCACCGGAGGGTTTCGGAGTTCGAGGATCCGAGACGACCGGAGCTACATCATTAAAAAGAATCGCATGACTACAGCGCATCTCATTTACACCTTTATGATTCGTCCTTCCCCCCCCCCCTCTCTCTCTTGCTGCCGATTTTCTAATGCTCCACACTCTGCTAATGAACATCGTACACTAAATTTAGCAAATGTGCGATCTTTCGTCATTAGTGTCACCTTTCCAGAGGAGGACACCGACGACGATGACGACGATGATGACGGTCATTTTAGGGGGGCCTAAATGAGCTCCATCTCCATCCGCGGTCGAACAAGTCGCCAGTTTCCAACTAATGGGTGAGAAGGTGTTCTGGGGTGACGGAACTGGATTATTTTGGGTCATTGGATATGTACGGACGTGTGAAATAAGTGTTCAGTTAGCACTTGTCAGTGGTTGATATGAATTTTTGACGTTCGGAGAGACAAGTTTTGAAATTATCACGGGCTAAAAATTCAGACTTGAAATTAGTTTTACGCTGCATACCATAATGCAGTTTACTCGAAATGAGAAAATTCAGCTACCTGGTCAGAAATCTTTGAAAAATCTGTCATATCAATGAGATTAATTGTCGCGTGAGCCACATTGATACACGATTCTGTGCAAAAAAGGCGGATCCGATTTTTCTTAGCACCTCTGGTGGAATCGAAATATGTGAATTTCAAGTGCGCTAAGATAATCAAAAGACTGACGCCTTATTAGTAACGATTAAGATATGGGTATGGCTTACGCAATAAAACAATATCGATTGGGTACAAAACTCTCTGTTTGGTGATATTGATTGGGAATATATACCAAAAATTGATTGATTGAAAAGAAAATATCCAACCACTTATCACGCTGCAATAATAGACAATTCATTGTGTCAATTATGGTTGTTCAAAGCGCCTTTTTCAGTTTTTGCCTTTCTCCTATAGAAAGTTATGCAATCACTCTGAACATCGTCAACTTAATCCCGGCCAAGAAGGGCCGGTTTGCATAGGTTTTCTGTATTTTAACAGGGTCGTAGTTAGGGGGATACGGTGAGAGGCACCCCCCCCCCCACATCACTCACCACCCTTCCCTAAACCGCCCTTCCCTCATCAAGTACCCCTGTACGCGAATTAAATTTTCTAATTCCTCTAGAATAAATTTTCCTAGTGGGTCTGAAAATCCAGTGAAAAATTTGGTTTGAAATGATTTTGAGTTGAGAAACTAATTTAAAATTTCTAAACAAGTTGAAAATTTTTGGCGGGGTCTAAACCCCTGAACCCTCCTTCTGGATCAGCCGCTGGTTTCAAGTGGTTCAGCGTCGACACATAGCAACTCAAGTTCGTAGCTGTCGATTCATTGTACGTATGTGTAAATCGCACTGAATATCTAATAGACATTTCCACCATTATATTAAACATAGCCATTAAACATTGTCATCATCGGCATTCGGTGAATTCGGTTTGAATTAGGAATTGAAGTGTGCGCACTACACCGCCGCTCGCATCACTGCCGGTGTAATCGGTTGGAATTGTCATTTTTCAACCGGGGGGGATTCGGGGTAATGCAAGGGGTTTTGTTTGGGTGCATTTTCATGAGGGGGTATCAACAATACATCGTATAGCATTGTTTCCAGAGCTAAAAATAATCGAAGCTCTTTTCTGGCGGCTGAAAATGAACCTGATGCGATACGCGGTGTATTAGGTTCTTTACTGACACAGTTAACCCACAGATAACAGACGTTTAGGCTAGAACAAAATTTCTTCAAAAACCTGTGTAAACTTTCAAAGTGATAAACGTTGGAAATCCGTGTTTCACTATTGCCATCTGCGCAACTGTTTGCTATACGTGTTTGACAGCTGCACTCTAACTACATTGTATTGATCGCTGCGCCATCTACAAACGTTTGCCAAACGTGTTTCAGACGTCTGATTTATTCGGAATCTCAGTAGCGGGTATTTACACACGATTCAAAACGAGCCTAACCGTCTGTTATCTGTGGTTAACCTATCTTTCCTTGACAGTTCGCTTGTACTGTTTACATGGACTTAGAAAAATTTGTGAACGATTAGATTTGCTCAAATCAAATCGTAAATAATTTAAGTCCATGTAAACAGTACAAGCGAACTGTCAAAAATGAACACTCAGTTCATTTGTGACGTCACCGTAAAGTATTCAAAAGAAAACATATTCATTCAGATATCTATGTTATTCATTCAGTTGAATATCGTACAATATATTCATTTCATTAACCCATTCATGCCCATGTTGTTTGTGGACAACAACGTTTTTAAACAGCTATAACTTTTGATTAAGGCAAGATTTGCTCACAAAAACAAGTAAGGCTAATAAATGTGACTATTGGCTTTCATTTGAGTATTAACAGTTACAAGGATCAGCTCTTGAACTGAAGTTATTGCAATTAGTCTGATTGAACTCCGATGGAGCAGTGCTGCCAGGGACCGTTTACGTTGACGACGGAAAATGAATATTTCATATAACTTCGTTATGTTGCAATATTAGTGAAAACTGATAAAACTTATCAATTTAGACTATTTTTGGCTACGTTTTCCACGCAGTTGGATTATTGTAAATATTCTAGGAGAATTGTAGTAAGCATTGGAAGGTAAAAATTGAACAGCTTCTAGCACTGCAAGGAAAGCACATACCTTTATGAAAAAGGGTTTTTCGAGTTTCTTGACCCCACCGTTTTAAAGGAAAAATAGTTTTGAAACCCTACATGCACTAGAAAAAAGTTGGGCATGAAAGGGTTAATTATCTAGGAAAATGTTTTCAAATGCCGGTAAAGCATATGAAACAACTTTGCCTACTTTGATGCGTTTGATTCGTTGCTGCACGGTCGCTTCGTCTAATAATCGGAGACGAATGAAAATCTGCATGGATGAATGGGCGATTTGTTCGTTTGACGTTTTCAGCTGCGTCACTGAATATTGAAAATGAATGCGACTGAATATGATCAATTTTCATTCAATGAATTTGAATATTTTTAACTCTGATTGTTTCTATCATAATAAAGATTGTACGAAATGAAATTGCGTTACAAGAAAATGTTCGTTAAATTACAAAAAAAAACTTCATACTTATTCTACATCTTGTTTGGCATCCCGAGAGATGAAAAATAATGATTTTACAAAATTCGGTAATAGTTTATTTTTTACGACATAATCAACTACTCTCCCCTAGATTGAGGGGTTTGACGGTATTGCAAACATCATCAAGCATATTGCATACATAAGTGCTACAGAACCTCTGACAGATAATATCTTGAAGATGGTTATTGCACTATGCCTCGATAGTGGCGCATCGAGGAGACCGAAAGGGCCTATTGTTTTTTTTTGTTTCATGTTTTTTCATACTCTGCGCCAACCCATACTAACGCTCAACCACTAGCCTGTGTGCGTTGACGGGGATCGACCTTTGCTGTGGGCTGTGTTTGATGGCTTTATTCCACAGCGTAATGGCAGTGTTCGTGGAGGGGCTCACAGAGGGGGTCATTGCGCGTCACTTTATCGGTCGATCAGTAGAAATCTATTAGTTGTCGTTTTTTAGTAATTGTAGTTTTTAGTTTGTTATGTGCTAGTCGTATGTCTATCTATGTATATGTTCGTCTGAATATTTGTGACTGTTGGGTCAGGGAATGGATGCAGAACTGGCGTATATGATAGAATAGTGGGTAATCCTTCCGGTGTTCAATTTGTGCATTCGATTCTATTCATTCTGGAAGATTGAATTGGATAAATTAAGGTACAATTAATTTACCGACGCACGTGAATCATCTATTCCCGAAATTCTACACTAGTTAAAGTAGTTTGATTGCATGTTACACGCGATTCTATTCTACTCCATTAGTCTGTTTCTTTTGTACTTCTATTAATTTACTTTTCCAATACTCATGTATACCAAAATAGTATCGGTCAATTTATACACTTCTAATCAATTTCTTTGTATATTTTTTCATTGTTTGGCAGTGAAACTTTTGCTACTATATCTATACTACACTCTATCTATACTTATATAGATACGAACGTACAAACACTCGTGGCCTTCGCGATAACACAAAATTAAAAAAAAAAATGATGCTCATATTCACTAGACAACATGTTCCATGGCGACATGACCGGGAACTCTAGTGATATGAGGTAACTCACTCTCCGTCAGAATGTGATCCGTAGACAAAAAAACCAAATATCATAATGACGGTCCCCGTGACCATACGAGAACACACGCCACAAGGTTACAAAATCGAATTCATACACGCCAAGTCACGCGAGCACACGCGACAAACACGTCAACATACGAAGGCTTAAGCCCTTCGCGATCATCTACGCATACCAACGCCCGCGATAGTACAAACTTGATACCACTCCGGTAAAACCGTAAACGTTATAGTTCTTACGAAATTTCAAACGTGGTCTCAAACGCGAACCTACAAATGTCCGTGTTCGCGCGATCATGAACCGGTTATGTCCGGAATTCTTTACCCTCCGTCCTAGAAAACTTAGATCCATACATTCAGTTGGACCAATAAAAGAATAAAGCTCATATCCATTAGATAACGCGTTCCGTGTTGTCTAGTGGATAACGTACAAACGCTCGAGCTGTTCGCGATGATACACGCGCTCGCAAAATCGCTACGCCCGCACATATCTGAACCGTACAGTGAACATCACAGTCATATTCACGGCCCGCTGCAATTGGCCTTAAGCAGTGTTTTAGTGGGGACATTACCTGTTTCGTCTGCAATTATAGTTCGTGATTGTGACGGGGAATCCTTCCGAGAATCTAGCTCCAGTTGGACAACTCTCGGAAAAAATAAATCAAAACTGGCAAAAGTCGATTGTAGCATATGAAACTCTTTATCTAGTGCTATTATTATCTCATTTTTTGATGTTGTGCAACTTAGTCCGGTCTGACTTAACACCGATCACTTATGAAAAGTTAATGACAAATTTTGTTGCTATTTTTTTGTTCCCTTTAAAGGGGGGCTAGGGCCTATGGTTGAGGGCTATATTCCTAACCAAAGCGACTAGACTATGTTGTCCTCTGTGCGCAATAACAACACAGAACCAAGGCAACCGTCGAAATGATAAGCTCTACTTCGGAAATGTACCTCGACTGGACGCCGATCGAGTATTTCTAATATGTGTTTGACGTTCGTTCGCTTGTGCGACTTGGTGTGATCGCATATTTGAATGATACGTGGGCGTTTCTCGAGTGTTGTTTTGTATGCAAACAAATAACGAAACTAAGAAACATATGCGACCAACAAACGCTTTTAAACACGATGACATACAAACGCTCGAACCCCTTGCGTTAATACGTATCTGGTACGAGCAATTGCGTTAGCGTCCGTGGTCAAAGAAACATACTCACACATAACCGTATGGTCGTTTGAATATTTGCGTGTATGTGTGTATTTCGTATGGTAGCGTGGTTTGCCTTTCTATTTTTTTTTAGCTTGCGGGATTGAGTATCCCGTATCACTAGTGTATCCAGCTATTACGCCGTGGAGATTATGTCTAGTGTACTAGAATTTATTTTTTTTTCTAGAATCGTCCGACTGAAGGTATGATCCTAAGTTGCTAGGACCGAGGGTGGGGTATTCCGGGATTCCGTGTGTGATTCATGACGATCGCGGGGAAATGGGTGTTTGTATGTTAGCATTTAGATTGCGTTTATAAATTCCCAAGTGCTAACACGTTCACTTATTCATCGTGGGTTCTCTAATGTCAGCGAAATCGCAAGCGTTGATGATGTACAGTAGAACGTTAATCAAAATGGTCTTCTTTCAAAATGGACACCCCGAAAAAGCTCCCACGCAAGACCCAAAGCTCAATCGTACAAAGTCATGGCGGTCAAAGTCCGAAAATTGCCACTCGCTAAAAATCATCAAAGCCAAATCACAAAAAAACCTCCGAAGACCCAGAAACCGAAACCGCATTCTTATCGTCAAAAATTTATGATATGCTGAGACCCGGTGCCTTCTCAAAATAAACCTTTACTCTGCCATTCGCCCTTTCAGGGCCCAAAAAATTCCGAGTCGAGAAGACACCAGGGTCTGGAAGTGCACTTTACCAATCTTCCTCCGATGCCTATAATGCCAGAAATGCTTTTTTTCCTGTTTTTGAATTCGAATTTCCTTTGAATTGACGCCAGGAGCCACACTACTCAAATAGAATTTAAAGTTTAATAGCACGTCACATGTGCAATCTGAGTTTTGAGAGGCTCGTTATTTGGTTAATTGTTACTTGGACATGCAACCAAGACTAAACGGTTTTTTTTGGTTCTCGACCTATCGCCGATCTCCAAGATATACGACACAAAACAAATCAATAGCTGTATCTGTATCTTCCCTCCAGCGAAAATATCGAACGACGAATAGCAAATCGAAGAAATATACCGTTAAGAACATGTGCAATGGGCAAAATGATTTTAAATTTAAATTTCAATGTATGTGCATGATGTTTGTACTATGTGAAAACTGCAACCAATTAAGTTCAAACCTATAGTTTACCCTGAAGATGAATGAATACTCTTTCGAAACGTTGGCCGTTTGACGCAAAATAAATATGTTTGTCAGAAAGCGGTGACCGAAACAGCCAACTTTTATTTCGTAAAACAAAGTCGTCGTATCAGTTTCTTAATCGATACGAATACCGTGCTATAGAAGTCAAGTACCGCTATTCTCGTTCCGTCAGTGAGTATTGTATCGATCGAGATGACCGTCAGTGTTAGTGCGAAGATTTTTTACGGCGTCACTGCGCAGTTGTGGATTTTCGTGGTTCCAAAATAGGAGCACCCATACGAGAAATGTCTTAAGCAAAATGACGCTCTTTCTATTCAGTTTCACCATGTACGTGACGTTGTACGGATAGGATTCAAAAGTAGCCGCTTGGCTGAACAATTTGTTTACCTCAACAACATGCGCCACTATGTTGAGTGTAATAATGATATGGTAAATATTCTCGTGTATAATAAAGATAACATAATCGAGGTACGACTACACGATCTCTCTCCCATACACTCGATAGCACTATTCACCAGTTTATGTCGCAATACGGCCTTACCAACAGTGGTCGAGCGGTTGAGAATGCGGTTGAGGAACCCAATTCGTTCCTTCGTGACCCTGCGGCCTGGCTCTACCTGTTCTCTGACCACGCTGGGTACTTATAACAATCAGTCACCCACTCGTCAGTACTGCAAACAATCTACACACTACCTGATACTCTGCCGCGGAATTATCATAGAAATAAAGAGACCTATAACAACTAAACCAAATACAGTGACATTATCATCTTGAATTAATTCACAAACTATTGCCCAACTACATACTGGACCGCCAGCGAATGCTAGATTATCTATGGCATCTGAAACAACAAACAACAAAGCACCGTCAACAACAAGACATCCCGAGTAAACTAATAGCGCATAATACCCCCATGGTCATGGTCCAATGTCACCCCCACTTCAAGGTGTTTTGGTAGAGTTTTGAATGGGATTAACCCAAAAAAAAACATCCATGGCTCGATAGATTCCTCAAAAAACATATTTTGATGTATCTATGGTTGAGATCATTTTATAGTGTTTTGATGGTTGTGAAATTCGACGCGCACCATATTTATGATCTTTTTAAGGGGCTGTTTGGCGTGGTTTCACGATCGTAATCCGTAAAACGAAGAAATAAACCAAAGAAATCAACAAGCTCCAAGACAGCAGCATTGCTGATAGTACACGTTAGCTAACAAACAAACGCTCGAGCCCCTTGCGATGATACACAAAGACGCCACTGTATCGCAATCTCTAGCGCGAACAAATATACGTCCTAGTGAGAAATTTTGGTGTTTACCCAATTTTCCTCCTTAGGGTGAAATATGGCATAGTGAAATATACACTCATTTTCACGAGATAATATAGATAGATTCCGTAATGCTTGTGGAGTGCGCAGTATACTATACGGCCTGTAACAAAAACAAATGTCGGACTAACATTCCTTTCCTTCGGGTCTGGCCGATGAATGAAATACTTGAGATCGCCAGGAGTTTTACATTGCGGGAAGATTTTTTACTTCCAGGCATTGTCATCATATGCAATTTTAGCTTATCTCGATCAATAACGGAGTAGCAGTTGGGGGTGGTTGCACAAACTCAAGCTAAAGCTCTAATGGAAAGCACTTCTCCGTATTGCGACATGAGTTGGCGAATAACGTTATCGTATGTTTGCGAAGACAGATCATGCAATCGTACTTCGATTGTGTTTTCTTCATAATACACGGAAATTTTGCCACAAGGATTGTCACACTCAATATAAGAGCTCGCATTGTTAAGGGTAATAAATTGTGCGGCTGGATCGTAACTCTTGAATCCTATCATTACAATATTTCGTATATGATGAAACTGAATAACACTGTGCGACAAAAAACCATTTTGAGTGTGCTGTAGTCGCATATTGTTTTTTTGAATAGTAGAATATGAAAAAAGCTGTTTTCCGTTTGTCTCTAGTAAAAATCATGATAGGTTTTATTGAGCATTTAAAAAAATGTTTGGTTTTCATGAGCATCTAATTGATTTATTCGGATACTGTATATGACGTAGCTTTTAATACGATTCTAGTGAAATTATATTAATATTCAGCGTACTACTAAAGCAAAAAAATTGAAACTCAATAGAGCCCTAATTCTTAATAAACACATATCTCGGGGGAAACAGATCAGCATAATCTACCGTTGGATAATGAGAAGATACTATTTTGGTATGAAATCAACATCAGACAACTAACATTTTGATTTGAAACTATCACAACAATATGTAAATGGTTTATCGCATGAAATTGAAATTTTCATTTATTATACCATTTTTCTTATTAACTCAACTTAATATCAGACAGCATTATGAGCACAATACCAGAACACCTATAGACTCTCTAAAGCCGCCGTGGGATGACATCGTCCTCACTTAATTACGCATCAATTCACGTCACGTTCCGGAAATAAAACCATAAAATTTAAAACGGATTATCACATTATCCCCCGTAACATTACACCTATTTCCCCCTGTTCATTTTCTGTTCTGTTCTATTCTGTTCGTAATCAGCAAACTATCGTCGTCATCTTGTTCATCGTCGTCGTCATAAACCCCGGAACGGAACCTGTCTGAAGATGAACCTGCCTGGCCCGTCATCATCGTCGTCGTCGTCGACCCTCACGACGCAGAAATAAACCAATTGAAGTACCTAGATAGTCGCTAGAAGAAAAAAAAAAGCATGAACTCCTCAAATCTCCACACCATCAGAGCAGGATGAGCGCGAAAGAACAGCGGCTGTTGAAAGATAATGCGTTAAAATACGTGTAAATACCTGAAATTGTGAAATTTTCCCTCGCTTATCGTCCACCAGTCTCGTCCATCATCGCCCGCATCAACGGATGGGGATTTTCCACCCCGTAGGGTGGATCTGTTTTTGTTTGCAACATTTTTTTTCCTAAAGGAAAAAAAAAATGGATAAAACAATTTGCGCATGAAGGCACACGATCTAACTTAGAAAAGTTGGATTTGAATGTTTCGTATTCCACTCGTCAGTAACTGACACCAACTTGATGCCAGTTAGACTATATACCGAAACTAACAGCATGAATTGATAACTGGCGCCAATTTTGGTGTTAGTTTTGGATGTATCGTCAAACTGGCAGCAAGTTGGTGTCAGTTACTGACGAGTGGAACACGAAACATTCAAATCCAACTTTTTTTGTTGTTTGAAAATATTAATTTTTGCGTTACTATTCCTTGTTCGAACCCAGAAAATTTGCGCTATTTTCTCAATAATTTTGATTTTGAAAATTTTAGAACAACCCCAGCATCATCTGGATAAGAATAGAAGCGATTCTTTCGTCACCCTACCACCAGGACAACCGTAACCGGCCGGACGCCCACCGTCACCTGGTTCCACAAAAATTTATGATTTCTGAGACTCGTTTTCCCTCTCGTTTCGAACCATTCCTCCCCTCGAAGGAGGAACAGCAGAATCGTTTGTTGACCGACCGAAGTGTATGTGCTTTTACCCTTACCTACTTATGGCATCTCGCTCGGTGACGGCCAGTCGCCTGATGGTGGTGAAGATTGCTGTTGTACCGGACCGAACCAACACTCTGTGTGTGTGCTTTATGCTTTTTCACAATTTCATAAACCGGACGTACGTGAGTGTGGTTTTGCACCATTCCTACGGAAGCAGCAAGCTGCGAGAGAGTAGCAGCAATTACCCCAGCCTTTCCTGGCGGAGATGGTGCTGCTACTGCTGGACTGGACTGGACGGAAGTAGATAATGGAGTGGTATTCACCTATATGGCGACCGTGCATAGTTTGGAGACGGCGGGTAGAAAGCAGTTACAACATCTTACAGCAGTGCGCTTTCTTCCGGTGGCATCGTTTCTGAAGTGGAAGCTGAGTGGAAAATCACCGTCAGGGATATTTATGGGTTCTCTGGATGAATGTCTGGCTTTTGTGTAGCTCTGACTAGCATGCGGTTCACCGGTATGGAAAAATAACATTTTTTGCTCTTTAAGGAAACATTCCGCTACCTATATGTACAAATGGAAAGCTTGCATTATTTTATCTATCTTATTACCGTCAGTAGATTGTTATTTCCGAACCAACTGGGAATTTGATAATTTTTAGAGTCGAACATGCGGGAGTGATACGCATTATTGTGAATGAGCGGGTCTCGCAATTGATCTCTGATTTTTGGACCATCGCGGGAGCAAGTCGTGTTTCTCTCTTAATTCTATACAAAAAATCCAGAACATTTCAGAGCTAAATTTGGATACTGATCGCGGCTTACCAGCACATCCCAAGCCGGAACGCTGAGTGATCTTTCGCTAATCTGGAGGGACTCGAATAACAGAGATCTGGCGCCACAATATGCGGTACCTGTTCAGACAACTTGCTTGATGTAGTGAAAGTCATTGCAACTACGTTTTGTTTGCGCCTATAGGACACGCCTTCAACGTGTAGTGTTTGAATATGGACTGGAATTTCACACAAAACGAAATTCTAAATCATATTTAAGATTTATTTGATAGTTGACGACGAGTGAACGACGATGATCGATGTCTGAAGCCATTTCAAAATCCAACGAGGCAACTTCCAGTTCAGCGAAAGTAATTTCCAAAATTTCCCGTTTTGGATTTTCAAATGGCGTCAAGTATCGATTTTCGTCATCCACTCGTCGTGCTCGTTTGAACATTTCCCATATTATTAGGGCGGCCGAGAATATGACTCAACCGGAAGTCACTATTTTGGTTTTTAAAATGACGTCAAGCATCCGTTTTCATTATATACCCATCATGCTCGTTGCGGTAATATCTGGACTCATTGCAGCTCTTATTGATCAATTAGGTTTTGTCTACCATTCTTAGCAGTGGCTACGCTTTTAGATCTGTCTTTGAGCGTTCTTAATTGATCTGAAACATCCGTTGAACTTTCTACTATATTGAACTTGAAGAACCTCGGAGTATAGAGAAAAGAAATCAAATTGCTACTTCTTACGCTCGTAGATCTAAAGTTCTGTATTTTAGAAAGTTCTTGGACGTCCATGAACATCAATTGGATTTAATATCAAATTCGTATTATGACCCCCCGTAGGTTGTGCTTGTAGATCTTGAGATCTTAACTCCAGAGAGTTCTTGGAATACCTGGGATGTTTGCAAATATAACCGAACCAACCTACCACTTTGATAATGAATAGTTTTAAGTTATATTAGCATTCAATATTTCAACTTAGTTAAGACGAATTTCAATAAGAATGTGAACTAACGAACTAATTCAGTTAACGAACCCCTTGTTAGGTTCATAAATGAAGGTTCCAGTGTGGAATACAGCCAAAGCACAAGCTCTCCATTGCTGGAAGAGGTTTGATAGATTTTAAGCATTCTCTAACGAGAAATATACAAAAAAAGTTGAAGGTTTTCTCTGAATGATACCTTCCAATGCGCCGCCTAGCTTTGCCAAAGAGTCCGTCACTGTATCACCCGTTATGGAATTATGCAAAGGGACCCAAACTAAGCTGTTCTGTCACTTTTTTAGATAAACCGTCTAGTTTTCCCTCACTTACACTTTACTAGGCTATGTTAAACTGGGGCCGTCCGTAACGAAAAAATAATGATCTGTGGGCAAAGTAGCAATGATCCCAATAGTATACCTATTGAATAGCAGCTAACTTCGCAATGTAAACTGAAACGGAATTACTGAGTTCGTTGGAAGCGAGGTAATGATTAAACCAATTCTTCGGTGAAAGCTTCAAATAAGATCCTCTACTGTAACCACACACCGTCCATCTCCACGCCACGACTGGGGATGTAGACCGGATATCCCGAAAAGCCCTCGTCAACAAGCAATCTTCTTTGCTTGCTCAAAGCAAGCGACGGCAACGAGCAAAGGCTCTAGTCAGATCTTGCAGCTTTCGGTCACATTGAAATAGTGTGCCGTTGAATGTTTAATTTTCCCATGTGACCGAAAGCTACATGGTCTAATTAGACTCCGGGCGTTTCGGTCTGTAGCTAACAGCAAGTAATAAAGATCGTTTTTGGCATGCGCTTTACGGGATATCGTGTCTACATCCCCTGTCGTTACGTGGAGATTAACGGTGTGGTTACAGTAGAGGATCTACTCTTTGCGCGTTGCCGTCTGTAGCTTGCAGCAAGTAAAGAAGATTGCTTCTTCCGGTGCAAATGGCCGGAGGATTTCACACAAAGCAAACATTTGCCACCACTGCATTCAAGTGGTGAGACTCTCAGTAAAGATGACCGTGTAGTAGCTAGAGTGATTTGCATTTTAAGAAAAAATCGATTTTCTTGAACAAACAAAATCGATGTTATCAAACATCCAACTACTAAAAATCGGACTGAAAAAAACGATTTTTTGAGAGAAGAAAAAAAAAGGAAATCTATCTATCTATCTATCTATATCTATATATATAAAAGTCAATGTTTGTATGTATATGATTTATAGACTCCCAAACGGCTGAACCGATTTCCTTAAAAATTTGCACACAGTAGGTATTTGGTATGGGGCGTGTTTGTGTGCTATTAGTTGGAGATTATCTGCCCGCCAGATGGCGCTTTGGAACAAAACAGTTTGGAACAGTTTTCCTCCTATTTCGCAGAGTGTCGCAGCAACGCGCGATGGGTATTAGCTAGTTTCAAATAAAAATTGATTTTGCTAGATCGATTCTTCAATTCCTAATAAATATCGATTTATCATCAAACATCGAACTGAAAGGATTGGATGAAAAGAAAATCAATTTTCGGGGAAAAAGATTGATGTTGAAAAAATGGCATCAACATCACCCATTCCCAGTATTAGCACTCTTGTGCGAGTCGGCACCACACCGAGTTGGTAGGGCGATGGTGATGTTTTAGGATCCGAGCTAGCTTGTTCGTATGGCAGAGCTGTATCATGTCGCTTGATAATCGATGGTTTTCGGCACAGTGACACAGGCGGTACGAACAATAATTTTAATCGTTTTATGAAGAAAATTGAACAGTCCATAAGACCCAATGAAGTCAAGTCTCTTTTTATCGTTTTAGAAAGCTCGAAAACGCTCGATCATTTGTATTTCAAATTACAAGTTCATTGAAACTAAAGAACTGTAACTAGTCGGGCCTCTGAGACCCCTTGCTTTTTGAGGGTTAAACGCATTCTTGCGGTAGAATGGATAAACGAGGAAATCGATGAATATATGTAAGAAGAAAAATATGCATCTATGTAAATGGGGTATAGCAGCGGCTCTCAACCTTTTTCGTACCACGGAGCCCTTAGAAATCACCCTGGGCTGCTGCGGACCCCTACAGATAAACGTCGATTATGTATGCTATAAATATGTCACAAACTGACAAACTGACAGTTAGGAAACAAGACTTGAAATTTCAATATGCATTCGGAAAATATATTTTTCTTCGCGGACCCCAAGCAACGACTTCACGGTCCCCTAGGGGTCTGCGGACCAGGTTAAGAATCATTGGTGCAGAGTAAATCATTAAACTAATAGACCGATCGCCAACGTTGTACCTACTATGGCGGTTAGCTGTGTTTATTTCTTAATCTAAACAAGAACATTCCGGACATTTCTGAGATTTTTGGACATTGATCACGGCTTGCAAGCAATTCGAAAACTAGAACATTGAGTGATCTTTTGCGGACGATCTGGATCTCACGACCTGGCCCAACAATATTCGACATCTGTCCAGACAACATGCTCGATGTCGTGATAGCCATAGCAACTTCGTGTTTTTTATGCAAGGGATACAACTTCCACGTATAGTGATTGAATATGAGCCGGGAAGGCTTGCTACCATTCAAGCTTCACCTGATGACACATACAAGGAGAATCGTTGAAGATTTTCGTGAATGCCAAATTCTAATGCCTAGTTTTCGTCCAAAAATCTCTCGCGATGGAATAAGGCACAGGAACCCAGTTTATGCGTCCTGGGATTTTTTTTTTCCGATAAAGCTCTCTGAAACTCCAGTATTTTTTACGAAATGATCAGTGAGGGAAAGAGTAATTATCCCACGCATGTACTAAACAGTAGCTTATTACGCGATGTAAACTGAAGCGGGACCACTACGTTCGTAGAAAGTGATGTTTTTTTTACAATAGCTAACCAGTTGTGCAGCGGGAGCTGGCAAGTCAGACCCTCAACCATAACTACTCCAACTATCTCCACATCACGAGAAGGAGTGTAGACATGATATTTGTAAAGCGTACGTCATAAGTAATCTCATTTGCTTGCGTCAAGCTTCCGTCAGTAACACATGAATATGCCGTCCAGTCCCGTGAAATGCTGACTGTGTGCCTGATCGTAGTATGAAAGTAGCCCGAGCAAAGAAAAAGCCTATAATACCCGCATGTTTATGGTCCGAATTCACCCTCACTGAATGCTGTTTTGATAGTGTGTAGAACGGGTTAAACCTATGAAAACGCTATCTTTTAGTGGATTTATTGGTTATTGAGACCATTTCATGGTGGTTGTGAAATTTAACATGGATACACATTTAGGGTATGTATGCTGTCTGAGTTTATGAAAGAACTTTTGAGTGGTTAGCTTAATCATGATGATGTCAATTGGCTAACGGGTGTTCAATAAATGGCATGTTTCTTTTCGCTCGGGTGCTGTCAGTTCAATCGAAGATGGCGTCGAAACAGCAAGCACTCCGCGAGCGTGTTGTACGGTTTTACGAAACGCATGGTCATCGTGGAAAAAAGTTTACAGAAGACCAGTTTCGAGACGAAAACGTGCCCGTGAGTACGGTTTACCAGATCCTGGCATCCCTGAGCGTGAAGCGGAAGGGTGGTAGCGACCGTCCAGCGAACATAATGATGAAGAAGAAGGAAGCGTTGAATTAAAATGTGTGCCAACAAGGACGGAGCGAGTTTGCGTGACGCTGGCCGAAAATATGACTGCTCCCATACCTTGATTCACCGAACTCTCACGATGGAGGACATCATCTGTCGGAAGAAGACTCGGTCCCCCGAGAACACGGACGAGCAGATAGCGATCGTGAAGTCGCAGTGCTGGTGGATGACGAAGAACTACCGCGGGACGTCGTTCGTGCTGGACAACGCAAGTTACTATTCCAACGACAAGTCGGCCACACCCCCCGAAGTAAAATATAAGTTTAAGCATAAATTTTAAAAAGAAAAGTTATGCTGTACATCGTCATATCGGACAGAGGGATTCCAAAACCGTGGTTCAAGCCGAGCGGTCTGATCATCAATAAACAAGTATACCAGGAGAATTGTCTTGAGAAAATGCTTCTGCCGTTCTTAAAGTAGCATCATGCGGATGGGAAGTACGTCTTCTGGCTGGACAAAATACCCATTACGCCATGAAGACGCTGGAGTATATTGAGCAGAAAAGGATACCGTACGAGCAGAATGAAACGAACCCGACCAACTTGCCCCAGTGCCGTCCCATTGAGGAATACGAAGCAGTTCACCATCAGGATCCGGAGTTCTATCCGGAAGATGGACGTCAGTGCCATCCAGCGCTCTTGTGAGAGCATCGTGACTAAGTTGCGTCGTATGGCTGACCAGGATCCCTTCTCCAATGTTCATTGACGTTTTTTTTTTTGAAGAATAAACATTATGAATGAACGAATCACTCCAACCGGAGATATTGAACTCTATCGCATTTTGCGCACTTTTTCCCACTGTGCAAAATTTATTTCATCCTTCCGATTCACAGAATCGTACACTGCCTTAAAATACACAAATAGATAGTGCGCCCTATTCTCACAGTCACGTCACCTAGTGTTGTGATGTGACTGCAGAAAAAGCCAATTCTCATTGTCACTTAAGCGACTTAGCATTGTCACGCGAAAGAGCAATTCCGAGACGCCAGTCACTGTAACACGGATAAAAAGTGGCGAACGAGTCTCCTTACAAATCGACTACTAGAACAAAAAAGCGTTTTTTTTTGTGATATTTTGGAACCATCGTAAATATCTGTTGTAGGAAGAATGCAGACTGGACAGTAGATGACGAAAATTGATGTTTGAAACTATTTTGAACTACCACTGGAAAGTTTGACCAAAATGAATTTAAAAATGGCGACAAACATCACTTTCGGTCATCTACTCAGTTCTCCCTGTTAAATGACATCCGTTTCCATCAATGTTTAATGATTTGCGTGAGGTAACACTGAAAATAACCATTCTGACTAATATCTCTTCGCGTGACTTTTATCGCCCAATTATATGAGAAGACTCGAGTGAGGTAAGATTAGTCGTCTTATGATACACGCCACGCAGAATAAGGGTGCGATAGTCACATGGGTGATGATGTTTATATAAAAGTCACTTCACCTAAGGCGACTCTCGAAATACCTCTCCGCGAGTGACGTTACTGACAAATGATGTAGCGAGGGCGCAAGTTACGTCAGTGAAGTGGCTATGAGAATAGGAACCGATAAGTTCGTAAGTTTTGTTCCCAATTTTTCGAAAGCCGGTGATAAGGTTCCTCGAAATCCTGTGATATATTGGCCTGCAGTAGAGACCAGTTAGTGTATCCTCTGAATAGAACATGGGAGAGAATAGTTTATAAGCGGAATTAAGTAGCCGATCAACCTAATTGAAAACATGATTGAGAATTTTTGTTTATTTTAGTCATACCGATATCGGCTCAAACGGTTGTTCCATTTGAGTCAGAATTTTAATTGTGAAAGTAGAAATAAATATGAATCAAATACCGGATGGTTTAACCGGGTTGCGTTATGGCTTGACTATTGTGAGATTATTGTTATACTTCGTCTCATCAATATTTGAAAGATTGACTTGATGCTGAATCCAACAAAAGAATACAAATTGTGTTCCCAAGCAAACAAGTGATCGCGGATGATGTCTCGCAAGCACAGAAGATCTGATTCAGCTACCATAGCAAACCAATGGGTTACACTTTACTACCCAAGTAGCATTTATAGTTTTATAGCACACTACAAGTGCAATCGAAGTTTTAAGGAAGGCTTCAAGAGTACCATAAAACCTTTATTGCTACTAGGGTATGTTAATGAGCTTGAGCTTGTGCGACCACAGAGATTCCAAGGATGTCAATGCTTGGGAGCATCAAATCATCCTTCAATGTCTAATTCCTGGCCATTACAGCTTGTTTATTGATCAATACCGGGGCCGACCAGGCTCAAACAGATCGCAGCGGAAAGGGAAGAAATGTTAGTCCGATATTTATTTTTTTTGGAGGCTGTATATACTGCGCAGTAGTACTCCACAAAAAAAAATGAAAAACGCTAACAAATTCCGAAAAAATACAAGAGGAGAAAACAAACTAGAGCCATAACACAAAAAAAATATCGATTCTTTGAGTCATCATTCATCTCAGACAATACCATGCGTATTCTCCACGCACATTTGATGCCCTATGAATTCGTTCTCTATTTGGTCAAATAAACACTAAACAAACTTAGAGATTAGTTTGCTCACTCCAAAGAAATGTCAGCTCGATTGGCCTCACCCTGAGGACACGTGTTCGCTTACAATGTCGTTAAATCAACGAACATTTAAAATTACGATGAAGTAAAATATGTGCAATTTTGAAAATAATTAAATACAGAACAATAATCATTTTCATAAATGAGATCGGAAAAAATTAGTTGCATAACCAGTTTCTTGGCCATTTTCAAACATAGCATTGTTGATGAATCACCTAATAAAAATAAATGTTAAGCGACGCTGAGGAAAAAAGCTGACAACCATCGATTTTTTTTGGTGGCCAAGTCTGTCTGTTAGTTACTGATGAAAAAATCATAATGACAATCCAGGTCTAAAAAAAATGCCCAGGGACTCGACGGATGTTCTTAAGACGCCCCTGACGATATGCTGTGTGGTTTTAATGCTACTCTGTGTACCATTTTAAATGGTCAAATGTGAGTGTAACAAAATGTTGAAACTTAAATTCCGATTGCGCAAAGTCTAAGAATGGATCAAATCAGAATGTACAAATGACAAGCTTATAACTGGAATGAAACATGAACTACTATTTTGAACTCGCTGAAAGATTTCAAAGTGTCTGATTCTAGACAACTCTTCATAAGAAAATTGATCAAAACTCAGCCGCTTGCATCAGATAGAATCTTGCACAAGGTAAAGCCTGGACTACTAGATTCGAATGGTAACGCCGTACCAACTCATTTACCTGCCATTGCCAGTTTCCATGCACGGCCGAAAAGGAATTAAAATGCAGCCTGCACGTGTTCGCTGTCGAATGGAGGCGGCCAGTCTGGTATCCCGAGTGACAGACGAAGGTACGCACGAGTTTGTCAACAGAAATGCTTGTCTTACTTACATGTTTCACCGGCGCGCGAGGAGCTGGCCGCGCGCATCTGTTCAGTATAACTCATTCCATACCCCGACCGACCGACCAACCGACACACACCGTCACCACCGCACGGACCGCTGAAGAACTCCTTCTTCAACCGAGATGACTGTTTAGAACCAGACCGAATAGGAAAGGTAAGCCAAGGGATATGAACGAATGAACATCTCATAAACGTCTTCTAACATAACTATACCTACCTTTCCCTGCCGAGCGGGCTAAAAGACGGCTGCAGCGACGCGACAGGTTAGCGTTAGCTTCCATCCATAAGCGAAGCGGCGACGCACGGCAACGTCAATGGTGCGGCGCGACACGGTTGCGCACGTTTAGGTGTTTGTTTATTTATAGGTTTTAACTTATACGAAAATTGAATTAATACATGCTTCGGATGACGGGGTGATCTGAGCTGCGAATGCGGCTTACCTTTTGCGGTACACCACACCGTCCTGTCTCCAAACCGCGGGGGGCTCAGGTTGGTTGACAAATCTGTTCGATCGTGAAATTTTACATTTGCACGAATATTTTCACGGCACTGCGCACCAGCCGCCCGGCCCAGCCCAGAAGCTGAACACAAACAAACTCGGATTGGGTAATTTTTCTTTGAAGCAATAAATCGAGGAATGCACTTTACCGGTGAAGGAAACTGATGTCATTAGATGCAGTCGTGGGTGAAATGAGTTTCCATAAATTTTCTTCTGGATGGTGCGTACTTTGGTCACATTGTTGGAACGTTCTTGTTTTGTGACATGTGGCGATAGTGGATTCTGGAATAAATGGGTCGTCCGAGATTTAGAAACCAAAAGGGTTCTGGGAAACTCTTGAAGTCGCACCAAACACCTGAATTGTGCCAGTAGGGTAGCATCTAGAAAAGAGAGATAGAGAACATCCTTCCATTGATTGTTTTCTACGTCATCTACTTTGAAGCTTATGATTTTTGTGGATCAAAAGAAAAAAGGAACAAAGATTCTACATGATGGAGCTGCAGAAGGTATTTAGAAATCTCCCAGATCGTTAGAATTTTCGATTTTTTATTCCACCACAGTACAAGGAACTGGGCTCGAGTGACTTTTAAATTCTAACACCTTGGAAACAACTTTTTCATTCGTATAATCAATATTAACTAGAATAAGTCCTTGACGGGGACCAACACGGCTAACAGTGCGCTATGACCCTGTATAGGAGGAAATTGTTAAACGTAGCGGCATTTGTAAATGCCAGCAGCGTAAACATGCCACGGTAAATGTGAAGTTAAGTGTCTGTAAGACAATCCAACTGGTAAATAAATGAATACAACAGAAGTTTTATAACATTCCACAGACACAAACTGGATGAGCAAGACTTGAACTTCCAAAGGACATAATTCATTCGTGAATTAGGAGAACCACTAAAAGTATCGTTAGCATAATCATACACATTGAACTCGGTCGAATGATAGCGGATCTTCTTTCGGATCAAAGATGCTAAAGTTGCATGCAAAGATTTCAAAAGAATTGACGCAGAAATATTCAGCCGTGATAAATATCTCGAAATGTTTTTTACCTGTGGCTGTCGCGTATACATTCCCGCTCAAAAAGTTGAGATCGACGGTGTGTTCACAGATTTGAGTTCTTTGTTTAAAGGAATCCTTGCTTCAGTAAGCGAAGATTTCAATTGTCACTCGCATAGTATGGGACAAAATCGTTCCTTCAAACATCTATCGGGTGATCTTTGGTGGGACTATTAAGCCTAATTACGTCTTGTTCGACAACGTTCGTCTTTTTTCCGCTATTTGTACTGGGTGTCATGCATTGCACTAAATACAAGCAAATGGGTCATTGCAGCCGGTCCGTTGTGGCAACAATGATTAGAATGACTTTTGAATTGAGAATGCTGAAAAGTGTACATATTGTGGGGAGAGTCCAAAAGATCTATTACCATGCCTGGCGTACAAACAGTGTCCGGAGAATTTTAGGCTTTCCCTTAAAAGACGTTTTAAAAGCAGTCTTTTGCAGAAATACTGAAGAGGCTACGGTACTCACCACGCCAAATGATATCTTGTCTCAAGAAGCGTTCGACTATGACGATCCCCTTGTGAGCATATATGATAGTGCTCCTACAAATTATTGGCAAATGAGATTCCAAAATATAATAGTTCGAGATAACGCTGACACAAAGCTAAAGCAGAGCACCAAAAATCATTACAACATTTCGACCAGAGATTCAACTTTGTGCATGACTGGTTTGACCTAGGTTGGGGCAACGGCCAGTTCGTATTACTGCGGAACTGTTCCAGCCACCGAGAAGACTACCATTTGCACGGTGCGGACAGAAGTGCGGACACCGTTTTTGTCTTACCAAGAAGGACCGACTACTAAGAACCTGACAAAACTGTGTGCAATCGTAACCAAAATTACAAAAGTTAGACCAAATCGCGTTGTTTTGTCTGACCTGGAGCAAGCGAACGCGGTTACTTGAGATCAGACGTTGGAGTACCGCGTATATGTACCTTCACGGGATGTAGAGATCGACGGTGTGGTCACCAAGTCGCGTTTAACCGGGAAAGGCTTGTTGAAACACGGAGTTGGCTATGCAATCAGCTAAGATACTTGAATGCGAGCAATGGGGCTCGTTATCGTTCGTAGATAGGATAAGGACTTAATCCCCATCAGACTTTTTTCGAGTGACTTTCGCCTGGTCTGCGCTGTCTACTCACATCTATATCGACAAGGCTCGTCTGTCTTTTTGTACCACGTATTTTGAACTGCTTTGAATGTGAAAAGTTGGGTCTTACGGCCTACTGTGATAATACTGGCACGGTGCCATACGGCCTACTGTGACAATACAGTTCAGATGCAGAAAAATGTTTCTATTTTGGTCAGACTCCACATAATCTCTCGACATGTCCCTCGTACAAATTCGCACGAGGATTAAATCAAACAATCTTTAAAAGAACAGCTCTTATGCACAAATGCGTTAAAAAGCTACGTGATGGGGGAACACCGGAACGCCAAAGCGAACATCGATGAGTTCGCTATTAAACACTACTAAAAGAATGCGAAATGTAACGAAGGAAAGCTAGGAATATTCGACACGGTGGGTTCCTGATTTTCTAGGGAAGGTATGCCAGGACTCTGTTACTATACAGAAAATTGAACGTGACGTGACGCCGGAAAACTACGAAATTGACTCACTTTTATCAATGATGGAATTATCTGTTGTACTCCTGTCATACCAGAGTAATGCCTCCGAACAGAACCAAATTCAACTGATCGATGATTCCGGTTGACCCAGCAAAGACACGTTTGTTGAATTTGTTCTATATTTGCAGAACATTGCCCCTCGTAACTGGAGACAAGTGTGAGTGACCAGTAAAACTAGCTTCCGACCACAATTCGTATCGGCCGGTTGCAATACAGATTTGCTTTCGGAGAAGGAAGAAAATCGTTCGAAACTCTTTGGAATATTTCCAGGCTCCATGAAAAAAAATGGATGAGAGGAGTTAATCTGACCCTGCTTGACGCTTGCACGCAAACCTTTGCTTGTATCAAGGCCTAAAGCAGTTTTTCAATTTTCATTTTACTGTATCTTTTCCTTGAGTGTTAGTGATGCTGTTTGTTCAGCGTTGAGCTTTGAATTCAAGCAGGTAGGATTATAATTACTGTTTTCAGACAATATGGAAGTATTTTCCTAGAATCTCAGCGATGTTGGTTGAGTCCTTGGTAAATCCATCAAAGTTATTGAGCAGAAATGTTGATTTTTTTAAATTTTCCTTCAATCGGATCAATCCGTCCCCAAACGTCCTTAAATGCAGTATGTAGTCCGATACTGATGAAATAGTCCTCCCAGCATTTCTTTTGCGCTTAGAATATTTTGTCGAGATGGGACTCCTAGCTTCACTTCTAGTTTTTTGTTTGTTTTTATTTTGTAATTTTACTGAAAATGCCCCCGCTTGATCTAGAAATGATGATTATTGTTGTGGATTCATCCGAGGAGTAGGTGTAAGTAATGAGCCTATTTTCGTTCTACTTCTAAATTAGTTGTGAAATTTGTGTTTCAACTTCGTCTCATCAGAATCCGACACTAACTTAGTGTAACGCAAAGTTTGCCCAAAATTGACTCCCCTCCCTCCATGTAACAAATTATCACTAATTTCTCCATTCCCCCTCCCCTATAACGTAACAAATTCCTAGAAATTTATTTTCTTCGGTGAAAACATGTTACGTAACGACCTATCTGCCCCTCCCCCCTATATCACAACATGTCACAACCCGTCGTACCCCCTACCCCCCCTCCCCCAAATGCATTACGTAATTTATGAATGGTCCCTTAGTGACAGGAACAATCTAGCACCGGATTGACGCTAGCTCCAAAAACGAAAACACTAATTGTGTTCCTGAGCAAGCGTGATGTCCTGCAAGAACACATTTAGTGTCTTCGTTTTTTTGGAGCTAGAGTCAATCCGGCACTAGCTTAGTCCTGTCACTAAGTTAGTGTCGGATTCTGATGAGACGTCAAAACTCAAAACGCAAATTCCATAGTAAATTTGGTTATAGGTTTAATAAATAGCCTGTTTCGAAGAAATACAAAGGCTTTGATATTTGAAGTTGCAAGATTTGTCCCTCTATAAATGGTAGGGTAAGGTGGGGTAAATCCGACCGTTGGGTAAACCCGACCCCCCTCTGTTACCGAAAATCAGAAGCACTACGCGAACTAATATCAATGGTGTCGTGTAGAACATCGAAAATAATCATAATGGTGGCATGACAGCATTTTATTAATCTACATTGAGATGCTCAAACGACAAAAAGTGTGTTTTTAAAACTTTTGATTTGACTTTTGTGCATTATTGCCTACAGGATATTTCTGATTGTTAAAGTGATTGCATAAAAAATGTAAGTTGATTTAAATTCTTTGATTAAAATCCTACAAAGTGCTTAGATGAATTTGGTTCAACCTTTTTCATAACTTTTTTTAATTGCATCGTAATGAAAAATGACGCGGTGGGGCAAATCCGACCTCTAAATAGTGGGGTAAATCCGACCGCTTTTTTGCTAAGAAAATGTTTATTTATCAAATTGAAATATATTTTTATAGTCATTTTTTATTATTTTTATGAAAAATGGTTCATAATTACAAACAAAAGACACAAAAACGTGATGATTATAGTATTCGTCAAGCAATTGCTGCGATGCAAATGGAAATATCATTACGTGCTATTGCTTGTGATTTTAGCATTCCAAGATTGACATTGAACTCCATTTTCTTCATGTTACAATTCAATAACACAACATTCATTGATTTCTCATTGAAAAACCATAAAATTTGGATAATATCTGCACTAAATCAACCAAAAACATAGAGGGTCGGGTTTACCCCACCATTTTTGAAAACAGCAAAAATGAACATTTTCGTAAAACGCTTGTATCTCAAAATATTTCCAAGATCCGAATAAAATGCTATATATAGAAAGTTGCCCAGGAGTTTCACCTTTAATTTGGTGTATAAAACGACTTGATTCGATGTAAAATGAGCATTTTACAGCCAAAACCATTTACTAGGTCGGATTTACCCCACCTTACCCTATATTTATTTTAGCAGGTGTTTAAAGCTTTCTCAGTCGGTACTATTTAGTCCTATCATTTCTCTTTTCGTAAATTGCCCGACGTTTCGGCTGTTTTTAGGATTCTTGAGGAAAAATTTAGTCCTTTGAAAGAGGGCATCAAAAACGGCCGAAATACGAGAAAAACCTGAGAAATTCAAACGTCACTCCACCCGATCAGCAATAGGGAGGCACTTCCCATTGACGAAGACAAGATCAAGACAACAAGATTGATGGTTGGAAATCGTTCTTACTTAATTTAGTCTGTGAAAAGCCATCCCGCCCAGAAGTAAGTGGCTGGCAGGATTTGTTGTCGAGGATAATGGGTTAGGGTAAGCGTATCCACGTCCAGAAGAAACCCACGTAAGTCCTGGTTGGTTGAAATAGCCAAGGGCTATCATCACATCGTTTGCATCTGCCTGAGAAGAAGCGCGCTCAATTGAGGCTAGATGGAGCTGCGTAAAGGAGCAGTCAAGTCGTTTTTCTGGGGAAATGTAAACAGCCCCAATAAAGTAGTTCGTCGTCTGCGTAGTAATCTTCGTCCAAACCGCTTCAATGCTTGATGAACTATCCACACCAAATTCACAGGAGGCAAGTGCGGAAGAAACAACAATAAAAACTCCCCCGCCACGACCATGGATACTGTTACGAGCACCTCGATCCGCACGATAAATCGCGTAAGAATTCCCGAAGAGCTGCATCAAGCCAAGTTTCTGTCAGAACGTAAACATCGCAGCTGCCGTCAACGGCAGCCAAGTACAAGTAATCAATTTTCGTCCTTAGCCCTCTGACGTTTTGGTAGTACAACCGCAAACCGTCAGTGCCAAGCGTCCCGACATATTGCAAGGACGTGATGTACCCGGTGGAGCGCTCGGGGGCTTCCGTAGTGCGGTACAACAGGTATCCCGGTAATGGCAGCACAACGTGGATTTGCTGGAACAGTATCGGCGATGATGTACTTCTTTGTTAACGGTGGCACGTTGTGCATGAATTTGGAAGTCGGCGATGTAACGTGTACTAGCCAGCCACTTTGTAACCATTGGGCTTGCCGAATTCTCGATTAGTGGGTTTTTCGTCGGGCAAAGTAGACGGAACAAGTGCTATTTGTTTCAGTACTGGATCAAGGCCAATCTTGAACGACACGAAGGACAAATGTGTCGTGTCCTTACTCTTTGGCATTAAACGCACGATAATTGTAGTGCCTTCAATATTCAAAGAACGAAACAGGAATTTCTGAACGTCGCTGTCAGGTGATCATAGTATGAAAACCAGACAAGTTTAGCACAAGGTGGACGGTGGTGCTTCACGAGTAATAGAAGTAACGGACAGGTCACTGAGGCCAACCACGCTTGTTCCATGGTCGACCATAGCACGTACAGGCTGGCCCTGATTTTCAAGGCGATGCTTCACTCTCAGTCAAAGCAAAACTGGCGTTTTCAATTGACCACTAGAACTGGTTCTGAAGTTAAGAATGTCTATATTCCGGGCTATCACTCGGTGGCTTTCAACTCAATAAATATATCGTAGCGAAGAAATAACGAAATCTGTATAAATACTGTTGCAATAATTAGTTCAAATTGCTTTTGTTTGGAAAATATATTTTACTCTCGGCAGCCGGCTGCCCAGAGCTCAAGAACTTAAAAACTAAACAAGGTACTCAAAGACTAACTAAACATCTAGATAATAAAGTAAGCACTGAAAATTGTGTGATTTAAATTATTGTATTTGATCGTTGAAAGAAGATTTTCTACCTCATTGGGTTGTGTATAAATGACTCTGCTGGATCCACTCCATTTTGGTGACATTTCGTTAAATAGTTAAAATAAATATAGGTATTGTGTTCATTGGGTGACTTGTAAGAGAGACTAAAAGAAAGGCAGAAAACGCCTGCGCTTAGAGTATAGTCCGCGAGTTGAATACCAACTGTTGCTATAAATAGGTACATCGTGTATGTAATTTACCTAATTGTTGATGTTGAAAACATAAATATTACCGTCATTACCGTCAACGATTTAGTGACTTTGACGTTACAGGACAGGACCACCAACACATTCCGACACGGGGCGGGGGACCATTTCACCCCCCCCCCCGCCGTTTTGCATTTTAGCACCTTTCTTTGGGGTGATATCCTCGGTGTACAAACGCATGTCTCAGTTGATTTTATAGCAGCATTATCGTGAAGGTTCATGTGCGGATGAGGATAAAATAAATTTACAATAATCACTTCGCTGCTGGCTGTGGGGTTGGTTGGCAGATTCTTCTCACGCTCTTAGTTAGTAGCTGTATAATCGCGCATTTCTGCGCGCTGTCTGTCGCCGAAAAACACAATAATAAACATGTCAGGTGATTGCAGTAACGGTAAGCTATCTCTCTCTCTCTCTCCCTCGGTGCAAATAGATTACAGCCTGAATCGTTTTTCTTCGAAATAATAGGACAAGCGCATGTTCTGCCTCATTAGTAGTTAAATACTACTGTCCCCCGGTGCAGAAGAAAGGTGATTCAGGCCGAGTCTTTCGAATTTAAGGGGATTGGATCAGACGTGTGTTTACGGTCCGTCTTTTGTGATTCCGGTAGTTAATTCCACTAATTATTTGCATTCAAAAATAATTCTTACATTTATGGCTGAATTGGGAACACTTCTTTAAAAATATAAAAAACATATTTTATCATTCATCTGAACATTGTTAAACAATTTACTTTAATGCTCAAGTCATTAGCACTCAAACTGCAGGTGAAGCAATTTATCAGGTCTTCAATAGCGCTGATCAACGTGTCTCTCTTTAGGCAACTAAAAATAAAAATCTTGGATCGTTATTGCCACTAAGCTTTCGGCTAACCAAGAAACATTCATTCTCAAATTTTCCGAGAGAAGAAAAAAACAACAAAGCGCTAGAGCGGTATAAATCCCATTCTAATTAATAAGCACCCAGATTACCGTCCCATTAGTCGAGAACGTCAACCGGAGATTTACCGAATGAACCAGTATTCTCATTTGGACTGACTCACCGGGCGCCCATCGCACCCGCCATCGAAAAATTGCCACTACTCTACTGGTCTATCTGTCAATCCATCAAGCACTCGGGTCAGTCGGAACGCTGAGGTCAGCCTAATTTTCAACATCATAATGGTCCTCGAATGGAATAGCCGTTCGTAGGTACAATTGGCCAGTCCCAGTCAGCCTGCCAGCCAGTCAGTATGATGGACGAGCTACACTTACGTCCGACAGAGCGCATCGATAAATCTTGGAAATTGAGAAAACATCATTTCGGAATTCATATTTTACCCCACGAACTCAAGAGGTGTATCTGGTCATAATCGTAGGTAGGTGTTCCGTTCCGTTCGTTCGTTCCGGTACGGATTCGTGGAAACAAGAAGAAAAAAAAATTCCCCGTGATTTACCTTTCCCCCGTCTATTTATAATATTTATTCGATAGAAGTCACGCTACGATTGCCTGTTCCGAACCGGCATTCCCCCAGTTGTGTACAGTCATACTTCAAACATTCGAAAGGGAGCAAGCAGGCAGCTCTTTCATCTCCGAAGCGATGCGATGCGCCGAGTCGAGTGCGCTAAGTCACGATTTGTCTAAAATGTGCGGAGCACACCTGCTGTATTTAGGAAACTGGGGGAGGACCAGGCGCCTCCACTGGCAAGCGGATTGTGTGAAAGTTCTGCGGCGAAGGGATGACTAAACTAGTTCTGAGAAAATTTCGAACATTTCTTTAGTGATCAGAGGTAAATATATATTTCATTTGTATAATTTTAAATTGCATACCGTTTTCTAGTTAATTCCGCTACTAGTGTTTTGAAAGCAAACACAGGAATTTAGTTTATATAGCTGACGAGACGCCAAACTCATCAGTAACTGGCACTGTGTTGGCAATCAGTTAAAACGTTAGAGATAATCAGGGCCGCAGAGAGAAAATACGGGCCGGGGGGGTACAACGTACGGGCCCCCACCACTGTGTATTGCCTGAGTACAAAAAAGTCAATGTTTGAAATTTATTGGAGTTCACAGATATTATGTATAGTACACTGAAATTTTATGTTCATGTGTCATTTTTTTGCTCTAATTGTTTGTAGTGCCAATGAAGAGAAAAACGTAGAGTTTTTTATACTTTGGGAGTTTTTAATACCTCTTCGACAGTTTTGGTGACTTTGAAAAGCGCCATTTTTGTTAATAGTATTTATAAAAGTAAGGAAATGGTAAGATTAAAAATGTAGTAATTACAAAAATTAAAAGTATTTAAACGGCAAAAGATTAAAAAAGCAATAGGAAAACTAAATATTAAAAGAATGTACACGGTAATGTGTTCAAGTGCGGAGATGGGGTATTCAAAACCTCTGTTGCAGGCAAGTATGCGCACTCTACGAACCATTCACTTCCTGTAATGTCAATCGCTTCTAGTGGCTCGAGTCAATGCACCGCGAATGTTCCTAGAGCTTCCAACGCAGCGGAAAGAACATGCCAAGTCATCTGACCGCCTGTTTTCGATATATTATCAGAACGTCAGAGGTATACGGACTAAAATCTCTCGACCCCGCTTGCAGCTATCCAGTAGCGATTACGATGTACTTGGCAAATTAATGTCAATTGTCAAAAAATGTTTAATCGAGAAAAACCAAAACAAAACCTATAAAAAATTGATAAAGGAAAACAGGAAACTAGAAAAACATATTGCGAAGATTAAAAAAGTCGAACATTATTGAACAAATGGTGAAAATAATGAAAAATCGATAGGAAAGCAGGAAATTTTTTTAGAATCAATGAAAATGAAAAAAAAACTACTAAAAAGAATTCAAACATTAATATAAAAATGCATAAAGCTGATAATCTCGAGAAATCAAGAATAATAAAATTTATTTAACATTAAAAACAAGACATATTTGAAGCAATACAAAAAATTAAAAACAACATTAAGAATGCATAAACCTAGAGGAGTATATATGAAAGACAAAAATAAAATAACCATAGAGAAATTAAAAAAAGTGAACGAACCAGAAAATTTTGAAAAACTGGAAAATTGAAATGATGAAAAGACGAAAAAGTAAAGAAAATTGGAAGTATTGAATAAAAACGGAGCAAACAGACAAAATGGAAAACAAAAAATAGCAGAAAAAAGCCAACATGGTATACTATAGAAACAAAAAAATTAAGATAACAACACGAAAAAAATGAATAAAATGGTTATTATTCAAAGAATAGAAAAAGCACTAGAAATGAAATTTGAAATAAATTCAAACAACGAACTAAATGTAACATTAAGAAAAAGTGCGCATAGTATCATGAAAAGATAAATCAAATGTTTTTTTTAGGAAAATAAAAAAAATCAATGTTAACGTATAGGAAAATGATCAACAGAAAAAGTACTTTTTAAATAGGTTAAATGGAAAATATGAAGAAATAACAATAACGAATTAAATCTTAAGAAAAAGGTATAATAAATAAATAAAATTATATTAAATGAACAATGGGAAAAATAAAACTACGATAAACAGAAAGCTAAAAACTAGAAAATGAGGAAGAAAATAGGAGAAAGGTAAAAAATTAAACAATAATACAAATTGGAATGAATTTGAATAAGTAAAATTTGTTTTTGGAAATGCAAAGAAATATGAAAAAAAGGAAATAGAAACAGGCAATGACAAGAATAAATGGCAATACATTTAATTGAATTTTATTGTTGGAATTCGTGCTAATAATTCCATTATGTGACAAAACGTTCCTACAGGTGTAAAAGAAGTGTTGTCTATCAGAAAATCCGAAGAAATATGTCAAACAACTTAAAATTAGTTGTTTTTATTTACGCGCACGAAATTTTTTGCGCGAGATATATTCATGCTCAAAACCATTTTAAGCGGTGATTTTATTTTTCCCATAATCTTTGATACATTTTTTGGTGGAATTGAAGATATCACTGCATTTGATTTACTTTTTAAAACCCCTGGGTTATAATGGGTTAAATCAACCGGGACAGTATTGAATTGTTGAGGACAACCCTATCGCGGTGTATTAATTAGTACCCCGTTCAGCGCTAGGCTCTAACTCGGCAGCATAGCTGTCAATGTGTGATGCCTGATAAGCGCATCAATGAAATATTTTTGTGGTTGTCAGTCTCAGTTTGTTTACGTCCTGTATAAAGTTGTACCGTGCTTTTAATGTGTTCGATAAAATATAGTTTGTTTTAATTGTTATCGTTCGCGTTTTATTCCCCTGATATAGAGACGATCCGTAAGCAAGTGTCGGGGACCTACACGGTACAAAATGAATGAAGGGTCCCCCTGTAATTGTACGAATATAAGCAGATGTACCCTTTTTTGAGTTTCTCCCCTTCTAACAGTGAAGCTATGAAAGAATCATGAAATACACAGCATTGTTTTATTATTGTGCATCTTGCACAATAATACAGCTTAGATTTATTTGTTTTGCTTTCGACTATGCTAACCGGTATTGGAATTGAACTGGCTGTTCTTGATGTCTGGGGAAGTCACATTCATGCAGCTCCATCATATCAGGCACTCAATACTAAAAACAAACGTTTTGCAAAACAATTTAAAACACGTGGAAGCGTATAAATCAGGCGTTGGTATTTGTAGAGTTATTCATGTTTTTCGATTGAAACCTGCTCATAACTTCCAAGCACTGAGGCACTCTGAACGTTATAAGGTCACGATAACTGAACATCCCCTTTTGAGTCACGAAACTCGGTGTACCAAACAAGGAATCGATTCCGCAAAACCGCTCAACGAACTTGGTTTTCGTCAAAGATTCAATTATTTTTAAAAGAAAAAAATAAACATAAATTTCACTTTAATGGCCGTTTGTCTTTCTAACAACTACTATATACGGGCCATTCTACGTCGGATTCACAACCAAAATTTTAATTCCTCCCAAAAAAATTTCTTGCATTCTTTAGCTAAAAATAATTAACGCTTATTTTTAGTTTTAGTTGGATGATATTTCTTTAAGTTGGTTTTTGAACTTTTGATATTTTAGCGAAAAATAATAACTTCATTTCCCTTGAGAAAGGCCATGACCAAAGGCCGAAACGTTGGGTAGTCTGAAACTTTTGTTTTGATTTTTTAAACACTGAGACAGCCAACTTCAAAATCTCCAACAGTCTTTACAAAATTCTTATCTTTTTGAAACACTATTTTTTGTTTCGTGCTATTCGTTTTGGGACAAAGAATCCGCGACAAAAACGCTTCTGTAGCGAGCACCAGCGGCTGCTCGTTCAGTGATACATTACGCGGGTGAACAAAGCAAATGTAGCAGTGCGTTTGGAAGATTTCACAATATCTCTAAAGTGACGGTTGATTCAAATAAATCAAAAGAAATATTTTAATTATTCAGGTAGTGGTTTTACACACGAAAAGTCTGGGACTGCTAGTAGTGCTGGGGTACACGTGTGCCCCAGAAAACCGTTCAGGGGTTAAATTAAAACCTCGTTTATTCGGCCACTATTATTTCATTATTGATAACTTCGCCAAATAGAATCAATTGGATGATACAGACTAGCAACATGAACAGTTTCATTACTTCCATGACAAATGATTTACAGTCCACTTTTTTTTCGCTCACAGTAAAACGAAACCAATTTGTTAAATTTGACTAATTAGACAAAAGTGAAAAATTTCCTGTTTCCCATTGTTTTTCCTCGTATTTCCGTCCTAAAACGAAGAAGAAAAAAAAGCTTAAAACGGCACGGCACGAGAATGGCGTGAAAAAATGCTACCATTAGTTATAATTAGGCTAACGCACCAGCATCCACCTCGACGCGCAGAAAGTGTTACTCAGGCCCCGTTACTCCTTCCTTCGCTTTGGATGTGCAGGACCGTGCTCCGGAGAAAATATCCCTACCTAGGTAAGCAGGACATACCACGCGGAAACAGGACGGGAATGCAATAACGAGGATTCTCTAGTGCTAATTAGCAAGAATAATTTGTCTTGCTCATGGACTGTCCTCGCCTCGCCATCTTCAGGAAGTGGGTTGCATTGAAAAGTGTGTTGAACAGGTTCAGTGTAGGGGGTGGGCGTGGCGTAGTTGGTAAATCGATTGCCTTGTACGCAGCGCACCTGGGTTCGAGTCCCGACCCCGCACATAGGGTTCGAAATTTTTCACAAGAGATTTTTCAAACCCGAAGAGGCGAATGACCTTAAGGTTAAAACCTCTATAATCGAAATAAAAAAAAAAAAAAAAAAAAAAAAAGGTTCAGTGTATATAACGCATTTTTAACCAGTGAACGAGATATCATCCAGCGTTGTTGTATCAGCAGGTGGTCAAGGCTGCTTTACTGTAATACGTTATTAGTATTAGGGTTAAACCGGGGCAAACATTGTAATCTAGTGGCACAAATTAAATCAGGTTAAGTGAAAGTGTTTCGAAGCGGATTTAAAGCACCAATCAGACTAGTGTCTTAATATCAAGAGAATAAGTGCGAAAAATGATTTTTGGGAAATTAGCTTTAGCGATTTAGCTAAATTTATCAGATTTAACAATTCAATCAAATGAACTCAATTTCAGGTAGTTTTTCGGATTCGTGTACAAACGTTTGAAACTTTCTGTCAAAGTTCCTGGATTCGTCTGTGGTAAGAAAATTGCGATCCAGCTGTATTTGCACCGGTGAATGTTCTACCCGTTCTTCCCGGCACAACATAGTTCCACAATGTATGCGACCCATCAAAAAGGTGGACGCGGATCGGATTTACGATAACTGCGCGTACTTCGAGATCAAACGTTCAGAACGAAATCAGTCCTAGTAGCAACGGGAGAACCGAACGAGTTGTAAATTTACGACTAATGAAAGTCACTCAAGAATGTAGGTTTTTATTACCTCTCTTAGGTAGAAGAGTTGGTTGGTTGGTTGGTTAGGGGTACTTACTATGGTTCGGCTGATGATATGCATGCATGCATGCTCCAAGTGTTACGGTGTTTTGGTTCGGTGCGCCAGCCAACCCGTAAGGTGCGCTGAAGAGCCTCTCTACTAAGCAGTTAAAACATGTGACGGTTACGGGGAATTTAGAAAATTAAGTCATAAAAATCTGTCTCGTCTCGCCGTGGATGCAGGAAATGAGATTTATACCGGTCATCTTGTGGCAGCTAGAAAAGTTTCATCCACGTTCAGTTTAGTATTAATAAAAAAGAAATAATAAAGCTACTGCTGTTGGTTAAGTTATTTGTAGCCTTTTAATAATTTAATTTTAATAATAAAGTCATCAAATGACATTAGACGGTTGTCATAAACCGGGAAAAAACACTGATGCGAATAATATAATAAGCCAAGCTTATCATTTCGCGAATCACAATTATGCGGAACTCAATTCAAGAAGAGGAAAATTTTGCAACTGTAATCATATAACATACGTTTAGTCGGCAGACGAAAAACTGCAAAGGACCCGGGCCAATCTGATCTTTAAAAGCAACTGACGGGGTCTTCATATGCCCAGTGTATGAAGAGACAGAGCCACTTGTATGCGGAAGAGCTAATAGACACGTTAGCGAGGGCATGCGACACAACCATGCCAAGTAAGCTGGCGTCAAGCAACAGACCATGCCCTACTTACCGGGTGGAAAGAGGCACTCGGTGCCCTCTGAGCTTACTGCTTTAGAGCCAAAAAGCACGATCAAAGAGCAAGTACCGAAACCAGCAAAACGAGACGTTCTAGAGAGCTGTTCGAAAACCTTGGGCCCTCTTCTCACAGTCACGTCACCCAGTGACTAGAAGAAAAATGCTTTCTAGTCACTAGGTGACGTGACTGTGAGAATAGGGTCCCTTGGCTCCAATCCTGCGGCGATAAATTTAAAACATGTGGCGAAAATCACAGATCTCATGATATCCCTGAAAAGGTCCCCTGACAAAATGAAAATCATTGGTGTGCTATTTCCTGACCATGATCCAACGAATCGATTATTTATACGTACGACTAGACAACACTGAAGTGATACAAGCCTCCACCAAGGAACTCGCAGCAGTGACGAAAGAACCCTAACCGGGATGGAATCTCCAATGTCGCTCTGACAGTGACAATTCAGGCATTCCCCGGACATGTTGAAGAATGAGCTCCAATCACCTCTATACGTGGGTCACTTCCCCGACAGCTGGATGCTGAGCTATGCTGCTACCAAAACTAGGTAAGCCTCTTGAGTATAGATCAATATTCTAGCTAGATACGGTCTGGAAACTCTTGAAAAGAGTGGTTTGTCGAAGAAGCATTTTAGATTCCGGAAATGTAAGTCTACGGTGGAAGCACTGACAACAGTATTCGAGAGAACCTGAAACTTTATTCCCCAGATCAGATTCTGGTCTACGTGATATGAGGTAGCAACTCTGAAACGGTATGTAAAATGACTCTAGCTAGGGTAGTGACGAACGCTAAGGTTGCAGACGAGTTTGAAATAACCGTACTGGGGCACACATCGGAGAAGGTGTAAATTTTGACGATCCAGGTGATCGACATGCTTAGAAACTTGATGGAAGGAGCGAAGTTGCAGATATTCCATCAAAAGGCAGGCTTGAGCAGTACTAAAAACTACTGGAACGAGGAGAAATCATTTCGTGAAAACGTGTCACTATCTCGCAGCGTGAACTTCAATAACCACGCCTACGCGTAGCTACGAGAAGGCGGTAAGCTATCAAGAATGGAGCTTCATATCCTCGACGATACGTAGAAACGCAGGTTCTGCCTGGGTTGGGCCGCTGAAGATGGCGCCGGTTAGTGGTAAGTTGCTACTTGCTGATGACATTTCAAACAACAGTTTTATTTCCTACACATTGAAAACTTTACATTAGTTTGCAGTGCTACCGGAGAGCACCAGTGCTTATTCAACATTATTCAACTTGCATATACTCTGTTTTACATTCACCAACTACCACTACTATTTCCTATCTTTGAAAACACCATACTTTTACATTCTCCTATCAGCTCCCCAAACTATAAGCTTTGTACAGGGTTGCCACTATTTTTCAGAGAATATCTGGCAGATCATCTAAAAATGTCTGGCAAAATCTGTCACTTAACAGCGACCTCAATGACTTAGTTATCGAAATTTATTAATCTATTTTTGATAAATTTGGGAAAATATGCCCCAAATTTCCAAAATGTGTGTGCAAACACTTCTATAATTCAAAAATCTGGCCGAATAAGAGGTTCGTCTTTTTATCTGAAAGCTGCAAAAAATTCTGGCTGTGCCAGATAAATCTGGCATAATGGCATCCCTGGCTGTGTATTAGGTTTTACACCAACCGACATAACCCCGCAAAACGAGCCGGATGAACTTCTTTTGACAATTCTCGGTGGTTTGTTTACATGGAAGTTACGTGAGTTCGAATGTAACAGATGAGCAACCGTTGCGCTCGCACTCACGCATCTGACAAAGTAAACAAACCACCGAGAATTGTCAAACATGAACTTTATTCATTATGAGTTCATTCGTGTCGTCATCTTGTAGAACTCAATTTACCCAATGACCTTTGGCGCATCAAAATCATTTGTATGTTGTGATATTTTAACACAACGGCTAATACTAATCTCGACCGCGCAGTGCACTCGACGCCAAACACAAGCGAACACGAACCACAGCAGCACTCAATCGATGCATTTGCATACATCATCAGATCTTTTTTTCTCCCTCCAGCACTTACTAGCCAAAACTTTTTTATTCACACTTCAATACCTCTTTTACGCTAACATCGCTTCAATCCATCACTCGAACTCGAACCGAACAACCGTTTTCAAATTAATAAAAAGATGTAACACAATAATATACCTACTACAAAATTTATTTAATAGTGTTTTTTCCAACAGAACGCGAAAACGTCGCGCGAACCCATACGAGCAGGGCAGTAACCGAATCTCAACTAGACAATACAGACAGAGTAACAGTTATTTACGACCAGCTACTAGATTGGCGACGATCACGCACCAATGATATGAAGCGAGACGGGAACAGCCATGCACACTACACGGAAACGAAAAACTACCTAAAATTGAGTTCCTTTGACTCAATCTCGTGGTATGGTGGGGGAACTTAAAATTAGGTAAACCGTGTTGAAGGTAGTTTCCATTTAACCACGGCAAAAATTACAACTCATTGATAGGTTTTTTATACTCAAATTTAAGTTGAATTTACCTAATTTTGAGTTCACCCCAAACAACTCAAAAGTAACTTCCCCCACGGAAGATCTCGACTGAGTCGAACCTCTCGTTTTGTTTTTGACAACACTAATAAGTGCGAAAGCGACGCACAACTCAAAAGTAAGTTAAAAGAACTTTTCTGCAGGTTGTTTTATTTAACCGTGTAGTGCAGCGCTGAGATTCCAGTTACGTTCGCATGAGTGCACGGTGAGTGTCCGTGCGATGGAATCGTATTCATCTCACCAGTGGTGATCAACTGTGATTTCTATAGGTTAGGGGATGGGCACCACTTTTTCTGCGATAAGTTTAGTACTTGTCACATTGACAGATTTTTTAGTAATAATAACACAATTTTGTTTTAGGAGTTCTGGTATAGAGAACAGATTTTTGGCAACGTTCCACAAATTCCTACAGGTTTTTTTTAAATTTATTTTCTTTCAATGTTCACGTATTTTTTCTATTTAGTTGCTTTTGGATACGTCCGTGTTTTCGCACGAGAATGGCGAATGGAAACAAGAACGTAACGATGGAAAGGAAAGAGCGCAAATTCTTCTAAAATTGCTGGTAGCGCATTTACGAGCCATTCCAGAAAATCATTCTTTTATTTGGAAAAATTCTCTCAGTTTTTCAACCTCAAACTATTCTTTCCTGACTTTGATTTAGAAATAACTAAATTAAATTCACCTAACAAACGGACTGCTGGCCTTCTAAAATAAATATTAGTAAACATATTCGTTCATCATTTTGTTAAGCGGGACATCACCCACATAGCGCATGATTCGGTACTTTTGCAATCCGCTAGCTGGTTGCATCTGATGCAGCAACCTGTGAATTCGTTCAAATCTCATGGCTTTCGATGTGTTATTGTCCCAAAACGAAAAAAAGCTAAGAAATCGTTTTTCAATAGTTTCGCTCTTAGAAATTAAAAAAAAAAAACGATTGAGATAAAGACCGTTCCCACCAAAAACCAGAGAGCTGTTTTGGGATTGTAATTCAAAGTCAAACTATACTGCTAAATACGATTTACCAATACATGTGTTAACGCAAAATTGTAAAAATTGTTTTGACAGCAGCTTTTATTTTTCAACATGGCGTCGTCTGAATTAGCACACAGAAAAGGGTATTCCGCGCAAATATTTAAAAAATCGCAATTTTGCGATGAAACACATTGTTTCAAAATATTCTGAACCTGAATTTTTCACTGCCACAAGTCGAAAAGATGCTCCTGACCGACTAAAACGTAGCAAAACAAAACGTCTTAAAAAGTAACAACAGGCACCATAAACGGTGAAATTTAAAGATAGAAGCGTACCAAAGAAACAATTATTGCCGTTTCTGAAAAATCTTGCAACTTGTTTTGACCAGGAAACGATTGCATGGTATGACTAGAAGAATATTGTATCTGTTTCAATGAATTGCAATGCCCTGGAGTTGTAACTGTTCTAATCTACGTCCAATCGTAACATACTAGCTTTTTGTTATGGGAAACCTTAACGGCCAATTTCTTCAATTGGCCACCAGCAACCGGAAAACTGATTTTCAGCAAAAAACGGGTTTCATCCAGTGAAAAAATTGGTCGTAAGAAACATAGTTGGGAAGAATCATAGATCCAGAAATTTTGTTCCAAGTGGCTCAGTACCTTAACTCAATAAATGGGGACAATGTCTTATATTGAGAGGGAAAAGTCTCGGCCTGCTGGCTCGTGGAAGTGTCGGGTTATTACCACAGACTAACAGACATACACTCGAAAACAATTCTTCGCCTGCTTTAGCGGTCATTTTAAATATATTTGTAGTTGGGACTGTGGCCACATTTGCAATTATGGCGCCACTGACATATGAACAAGCATATGGGGGATAGACCACTAGTGAAAAATTATTCTCAAACCTGAGGAGTAACCCACCAGCAAATGAATGTTTGGGACCGTGAAAAAAAGGCGGAGCTAGTGTTCTGGGAAAATTGCCGGATCGATGTTTTTTGAGGGAATTTCCTCATAGTGTTACACGCAGCGAAATTTCGCACGATTAAACCAACAATTTTCACTTTTGATTCCGATCGACATTCTATCGTTGGATCAATCAATTAGTTTATTGAATACATATCGTTTTATTGTTAAATTAACAATATTATTGTTATTTCAACTATATTTGATTTTATTTTGATCTTACGTGGTAACAAATCAGCGTGTATTATATTTTTGTTTTATTCAGGTTGAAGTAGCTTTAGGAGAAATGTTGTGATGTGAATTATTAATTAAAAATGTTCATTTGCTAGCACGAATCAGTCAACTGTAAGTTTAACACCTATTTTTTTGCCTTTCTCATATAAAGAAAGGCTATGCAATCACTGTAAAAATCGACTTTTTAACCGAGGCCCGGAGGGCCGAGTATCATACACCATTCGATTCAGTTCGTCGAGATCGGCAAATGTCTGTGTGTGTATGTGTGTATGTATGTGTGTGTGTCATTTAAACTCACAATTTTCTCAGAGATGGCTGAACCGATTTTCGCAAACTTAGTTTCATCTGAAAGGTATAACGCTCCCATAAGCTGCTATTGAATTTTTAGTTGATCCGACTTCCGGTTCCGGAGTTACGGGTTGAAGAGTGCGGTCACACAGCAAATTCCCATATAAACTGGTACCACCATGATGTTAAAATGATGTAAAACATATTAAAATTGATGTAACATTACTCTAGTTTGCGGGTCTGGATCACTAATGATCAATCAAAGTAGCTTTGACCACATTGGCCACCTATGACGGTTCATGACGCCCTCGGGGAACCCGCCAAGTTCCTAAGCTAATATCACACCCATTCCACAACGAATTCTCTACCGATTTTTACGAACTTAATTTCAAATGAAAGATACAGTAATGCCATTGACTGCTGCTGAATTTCATTCGGTTCTGACTCTTGCTTCCGGAGTTACAGGGGTGTTAGTAAGGATACACTGGAATTTCCCATATAAATCGGTACAATCGTAATACCTCAGAGGCTAAAAACTATTGAAATGGTCACCAAATTACTTCTAATCGTAGATCTAGATCACTGATTGCCAATCAAACATTCTTTGAATATATTGTCCACTATCGACGATTCCGGAAGTCCGGGCATATTCCACAATTAAAGTCACATCGGTTCATCGGTGATGACTGAACCGATTTTCTCAAACCAAGTCTCAAATGGAAGGCAAAATATGCAGTTGAGTATTGCGTAGCCACCCCTAACCCCCCCGCCCCTCCCCACCTTGCCCTTACACCTCCCTCCTTCATCACTCCCCTCTTCTTGGATCACCCTCACGTCCAGATTTCCTTCATCCACCCCGTATACCGAAATAAGATGAAGGATTTCTGACGCATCCTCCACACCCACTCTACTAAACCCCCATTCCCTACACGTTCAAACGCATTCCACCAACCTTTGCAAATTATAATCACATGAAGATAGCATTGAACTCATGCTTATTAAGCTAATTAAATATTATTCTTTTGCCTTTCTTATATAGAAAGGTTATGCAATTGCTCCAAAAACCGACTTTCTAACCGAGGCCCGGAGGGCCGAGTCTCATATAACATTCGACTCAGTTCGCCGAGATCTCAAAATACCTGTGTGTATGTATGTGTGTATTTATGTATGTGTGTATGTGTATGTGTGTATGTATGTGTGTGTGGATGTGCGGATTTGTTAACAAAATGTCCACATCGGTTACTCGGAGATGGCTGAACCGATTTTTACAAACTAAGATTCAAATGAAAGGTATAATATTCCCATAGGTTGCTATTGAATTTCATTTTCAACCGACATCTTGTTCCGAATTACGAGTTGAAGAGTATGGTTACAAAACAAAATTTGTTGATTTTTCCAAATCGGTTTCTCGGAATTTTCTGAACCGATTTTGAAAAACTTAATTTTAAATGAAAGGTCCATCAGCTGCTGTTGAATTTTGTGTGGATCCGAGTTCTGGTTCCTGAATTACAGGGTAATACGTACGATCACGCAGCAAATCCCGATTCTAACGAATTCTGCGATGAATGTAAAAAGGCGATTTTTTCCAAAATGTAAACACAACTGTTGAATTTGTAGATCTAGGTCCCCAACAGTCATGCAAAGTCTCTTTGGCCACACTGGCCACCATCGACGGATCCGGAAGCATCCAAAGTCAGAGTAACGGTTATATTGGTTTCTCGAAAATGGCTAGATTTGCTCAACTTAGTCTCAAATGAAAGGTGTTGCGTCCCCAGAAACTGACATTAAATTCCATCTCCATCCGACTTCCAGCACCGGAGTTACGGGTTGTGGGGGTCGATCACATAGAAAACTCCGATTCAAACCGATACCGCGATGAATGCAAAAAGGTGCTCTTATATATACTTACCAAGTGTAATAAGAATGAAAGACATTTCCATAAAGTTATATTGTACGAACCAGCTATTAAATCATAGTTTGCAGAAATGAGAAAGGCACAATTGCACCTCTAGGTGGATTAAAACAGGTTTTTAATATATTCAATGCAACATTTTATTTAAAACTTTCAGCGCAATCTCCTGCTACTTAAGTTCGTTAGCGAAAAATGAAGAAGCTGCCCCTTGTTTTAACCCGATTCTATGGGTTTCGGAAAATGCCGCAACATAAGTAAATAAATTTTGTACTGATTTTAAAATAAAGCTGAAATGCTAATTAATTAAGCTGTGCATATGAAAAATAAAGAAGTATAAATGGGCAAAGTACATATTTTAATTTTATTATAATGTTATTTCAACAATAATGTATTGTAGAGCATATTGTGTATACGTCATTAAAACAATGTCATAATAATGATCGTTTCAATAATAATATTGTTGATCCAACCAAAAATGTGATTTTAATCAAGAAACGTCAAACGCGGATGTTATTGTAAAAATAACAATATTAGGGATTGATTCAAACAACATATACCATTAGCTCTGAGATAATAATAATTATTGTTGAACTTGAACCAGAATATTGTTGTACCTACAATACATTTTTCTGCGTGTATGTCTGTTAGTCTGTGTTATTACTATAGTGGTTTGTAGTAAGATTACCGACTACATCTAAACCTATTGTTCCTCCCAATTCTGATCCATTTGGGGCCACCGTTCGGTATTACTGTAGAGGTTGGCTGTTGCTCTATTTATTTTGTGTTAATCGTCATTGTTTTTTTTTTCCATTGCTGTTGTGTCTTGGTAGCTGTCAAACCTTCGTGACATTACTGACCTGTTCAGGTTTGTTGCAAATACCCGTAATCTGTCGAGACACGAACCGAACCAGAGTGTCCGACCATGATGACTTACATCTCATTCTAACTATCTTCGCACGGTTTCTTATCCTTATTCTTAGCTACTCATTCCTGTTTATCTGCTAGCTGGTGCTGAGAATTCCCCGGTGGCGGAATTTCTCGCGATGCCGATGCCCGTTTTTAGTGAGCCATTATGCTTCTCAACTACTCCGACGCAGAACCAGTTGTTAAGTTTTTCTACACAAAGATATCCTGCTTGCCTCCAACTTTGGGTTGTTCTTTCGTTGTTTTTCCTCCTTCGCTGTTGTTGCTAGCTCGCTGACCTATTTTTATTGGACACTGGCCTACTTACAACTGTCACTAATATCGAAACTTGTTGAAATCTAAACCGATCCGGATATGCTAACATAACTTACACCCCTTTACACACATCCTCGCAGAGTTTCTTCGACGACTTTTTTCTGGTGTGATTAAAATCGAATGACATTAAATTAACATTGTTATGTGTCAAAACGGTTCTCAGTATAATTTTTTTTTCTGATCAGGAAGTTAAGAGCGAAGGACGCACACAAAGTTTTCTAGTGAGCATGGAGATTCTTTTTTCGCAACTACGACCTTACAATATAGCCTCTTTTCAATATATGGGATAAGACAGGAGTGGAAGGTGTTGAAAAAGTATTCAGTTCCTGGTTTAATACGCTAAAACCAAACTTTTATTATGAGTCTTACCCAAAAACAAAAATTTTTCAGAAAAAAAGCTCTAGTTCGTTAGACATTTTTTAAATGGTTTATTATTTTTTAATGCTATATTTTTAGCGAATATATTTAACCCCTTCATGAACATGGGCGTATGAACAACAATATTTGAAAACAGCTGTAACTTTCAATTTAGGGAAGATTTGCTCATAAACTTAATTAATAACTGAAACTATTATCTTTCATTTGAGCACTACCAGTTATAAGTAATTTTCTAAAATTGCAGTTAGTTCACAGCAATGCTTCAGAGAATTTCAGGTAATCAGAATCACTAGATTGAAAAAGTTCAAAATGCATTATTACACACATACCCTAGCGCCACGTGGTAAAAGCATACCGAACCGAAATGATTATCATCCACCCAGTGATTTTCTTGTAAACAAATCTGCTGAAGAAACGAGATAAAACGAGTTAAAATACTCAACTTCACTTGCATACTAGCGCCACGTAGTAACAAAATTCAGACTCAAAATGTTCACCTCCCGAACACTTCCTAGCCTTCGGAACAACTTTGCTGAAAAGAGTTTCTTTACAGACAAGCAGGATCTCGAGATATAGTATTCTGAATTTACCCTTTTAAGGTGATGCAAAACTTTTTGTGGTGTTGAAATACTTATTGAAGCGATTCTAATCTTTTGATGGGTAGTGTACGTTAACGGCACCAGTGAAGCGAGTATGTATAACTGTATTGTACGTATGGGCACTCTCCACTAAGGTAACGCGAACGATGAGTGTGGTACTGCGTGAGTGGCAGCAGGCCATGCATTGGAATTAGAAGTGAGACTTTGCCAGTCGGTCTCACGAATACTAATGCAGTTTTTCTTGGTTGAAACCAATCCCATTTTATGTTACCATCTTTGTTTATTATTTCAAACCACCGTTTTGATATAGTATTTGTGTTATGATATATCGTGTATGAGCCGTCGAAAAGTTTAGTAAGCGAGATTTGCTTAGCTTTGCGGATTAGTTTTGAACACCCCGAATAGAAACAAATCTTGTCATGAATAGTTTAAATTATACACTTTCCATTCCAGTTATAAATATTGTAAATCATAGAACTCATTTACTATACAATGATAAAAAAAATGCAGAAGTATAGTACATAACAGTTTGTAGATTATACGAGTTAAAGTAGTGATAAACTGAATGGTACATGTAAGATACTTTGTACCGCATACTGACTCGTGTTTTTTGTAAACGGCCAATAAGCATGCTGTCAAAATTCACTTTGAGAGAAAATTCCGGACAAACCGTAACTCGTCGAGAATGGATGTTAACATTTTATGAAAGAGAAAAGTTTTCTCTGTCGTCTACTGCTATGACTTATAATCTGCGATTAATGGTTTGCCCGGAATTTCCCTTCAAAGTGAATTTTGACAGTATGCTTATTGGCCCTTTTCAAAAAACACGCGCGATTTATACTATTACAATAAATATGTTTTTGTGTTTATTTATATAACCGACGAATTGAAGGTAAAACAATAATTTTTTATAGTATAAACTAGCGACAAACATGTGAGACCGGTTCATAACACTAGTTTACAAGAAGAATGAAGCTTCAAGAAAAAGTATTTTTAGACTAATTTTGGGTCGCTGAACACGAATACAATATTCATTTTTCTGTTCAAAAAAGCGATTTTGTGATTTGCTCAAAAACTCATTTTTGAGCACTTTTTGTAGTTTTTAGTCAATATTTCGAAATCATCCAATTAATATAGTCAATATGCAAGTTGAAAGGTGCCGAGATACCCTTTCCAAAAACATATAATATGTGTCGATCATATGTAAAATTTGTAGTGCTGCAAGCGTCCAAAGTTTAAAAAAAGTGCATTTTTGACCATTTTTAAAAGTTACTCATTTTTAATTGATTTTTTTTTACAGAAGAGCAAATCTTTTTTCAGACCTTTTCGAATCTAAGATAACAGATAATATGTTTACGTTAATTTTAAGCCTAATATCACAAACATCGGATGAAAAATGTTGGTGCTATGGCACATTGAGCGAAATGGAAATTTTATGATTTTAGCAGTCCCTGCCCTGGTGCGGTGGTTTAGGGGGTGTAGCACTGGTCTCATAAGCCAATCATCAAATATTCCTTTATTTTGTTAAATATGTACTCACCACAGACAAAACAAAACTTTTCCAACGAATATTCCCACATTTTAAAAATAGCACTTAGTTGTAAAATGAAATATCCAAAACCATTCAAATGCCGCAGGATGGATGGATGCAAGCTCGAGAAGACAGTAGGCATCACAAACAATAACTATCACGAATAGAAGATTATCGGTCAAGGTCGAATATAACACTTTTTTTTTACTTTGGTCGATTGTAATCATAATAAATGTACATTTGATCTACACATAATATACATTTTCGGAAAGGGCATACCAATATCTTACGAACTGTTTCGATTGGATCCTATTTGAACGAGGTATTGACAATTCAATATTAATTCGTCAAAAGGGCGAAAGTGTTTTTTGTAAACAAACTTGTTTCGCTCATTAGTCTGCTGCAGAGTGGAATTTCATGAAAAATATGCGTTAATGTAAATTTTTACCCTTCGTAGAAGTAATTTCAATTGTTTTCTGCTTCGAAATTATAGTAAATTAAGAGAAACCATCAAAATAAAAGTTTGTTTACAAATCTTATTCGCCCTTTTGCAAATTTAATATGGAATTAACTAAAATTGTTCCCAAAAAACCTTTTTCGAAGAAATCTTGAAAATGCTTCTTTAAAAAAGTGGACTTTGTTTTCGTATTCAGCGATCCAAAATTAGCTTAGAAAACAACTTTCTTTTTAGCTTATCGCGATTACCTTAAAATTGTTAAAATCTGTCACATAAGATACTGAAAACATGAAAAATCATTTTTCTGCAATAAAAAACAGAGCAAAACTAAAAATGAAACAAAAGATTTGTTTTTAAACTCGAACTTCTTTGAAAGAGAAATTGAGTATTATTTTCGTGTTCAACCCAAAATTAATCTAGAAAACACTTCATCATACAACTTCATTTTTCATGTAAACTAGTATAATCTTATTTAAGACCAAAAGAGATATGTGAAAAATAGAACAATTTTCACTCGGTGCCTAATACCATCACCATTTTACCAAATATTGCTTTTTTTGACTTTGGTTGCTCTTAACCCTATATTATTGATATTTAATCCAAACATGTTATACATTTTGGGAATAGACACATCAATACCTTTCGAATGGTGAGTCGATTGTGTTAATCGGAACATTTGTTCCTGAGATGTTGACCAATAACTGCAAAAAGTGCCCAAAAACACGTTTTTCAAAAAATCTCAAAAACGGTTCTTCGAAAAAGAAAATGAATATGATTTTCGTGTTCAGCGACCCAAAATTGACTTAGAAAACACCTTTTTTCTTAACTTCATGCAATCACCCCAAAATTTGTAAACTAGTGTAATTTGCCTAAAAACATAGGACACTATCGTAGACCAATATGTAGAAAAATGCATTTGATTAGATCACGAAAATAGCTCAATTGGATCATTAGGCTATATGCTGTTTTTCATTTTTTTCCGATGCAGCTGAAGTAGAAGATACGTAGTCGAACTTTTTTTTGCTTTTTTGTATGCAAAATAAATAAAAAATAAAAATAAAGTTCATAAAATTGAATTTCCTTCCATTGAACTACCTTGATCCCTATCGTTTTGCTGGGATCACTGTTAAAAATGATAATCCATGTGGTTAAACTCATTGTCAAGGAAGCCTGGTGGTGACAAACGAGGACGTGTTTCTGTTTATATTTTTGTAGAAAATCAATTGAAGTTACAAAGGTTGAACTTATATATTGTTTTATTTAGAAAGATGAGCTCTATCGGTTTTTGTAACCAAATAGGAATTTTATTCGTCATTTAATGACCCAACAGGATAGAGCGGCAGCGTCATAAAGTCATCTTCACTTCTTCTACAGCAGACGATGTACATTCCAATTAAACGGATTCTGTAAATCGATAAAATAGGAAACATTCTTCTCTGAGTAAGTGTTATACAAATGCAGATGACATTTACAAACTTCTACATATCTTCCTTTCAAGGATACATGATTGTATAATTGATTAACCAATAACCATTTCTGGTATGGTACCATCTATGGTTTTCGAAATAATTACGAAGCTTGATCAATATAATTTGAGTGTGTATAAAAGCCTGCTGTATCGACACAGAATTCGACTTTCTCGATAAAACAGATTACACACTCAAATTCGTACTTATCTCGAAAACCATAGCAGAACTCCACTAGTTAGTCCGTAAATCTTCCATTTTAAGTGGAGTGCTTCCAACGTTTCAACTGACAGAAATGCACTCAACAGAATGTTAATCTTCTCGAAAATCTGCGAAAGTATAATGAACATTATTGCGAAAATTCTTCAGAAACCAAAAAAATAATTCCATAAAAAGTAATTGTACTTAACACATAGTTTAAGTTCATTTGTTAGGTAGGCTTGTAGGTCTAACAAGTACTACAGTTGAGTACTCAAAATATCATCTTTCTATGTTGAAGTTCTTGTATAACTCAGTGAATTTAAACCTTTCGCTAGATTCTCACAGGTTGATCTATTCCATTATGTTTATAACCGTGCCAGCCAAATTGTAAAATTTGGAATTGGACTTTATTTAGAATTTGTCAATCCTTAATTTACACATTTTTTTGTAATAATTGGATTAGCTTTCCTGGAGAATTGTTCAAGGTCGAACAGAGAATGGACAAAAATCGAAAACGAACAAGTACTGTAACAATATTCTACATAAGCTGATTGATTTTTATGAAGATCTAACAAAAAACTGCTTTTTTCGTTTTCGATTTTTTCCCATCCTCTGTTCAACCTTAATATCATGTGACCTTTCAGCAAATCCAGATAACTGCTTCATAACACTTTTGAATAAGAAGTAGTCTACAAAAACATATTTTCATTATCGTGAAGTTGAAGGATCATTTATTAACATTCAATTCCTTCCATCGGAATATCGGCATTTGAACTGAACAATCCCGATGATTGGAACCCTGAAGAACAATAAATTTCACTTCACTTCACAAATTTTCCATTCACAATAGAACTCTCAAAGTAAACAAATTGTATGTAAAATAAAGAACAACAAATAACCCTCCGTTCACAGATTTCGTAGATAAATCCTCCCATTGTCGACGAAGTTTATCGTTCAACTACGACAGATGATTTACAGCAGCATCGCAGCTCCCATCGGCAGCGGCACTTTGCGACTAACTGACTGACTGACGTTTTGTATCGAGCGCTCCACCAACACCACATCACAAAAGCAGCATCAGCAACGCAGCAACCCCAACGACTATTGTAGATTGTATACTAACATACCCAACACGGTGCGATGCGATGCGACCAGATGACAACAACGAAAACATCGGTTCTCTGTCGCATCTCTCATCTCACCTACCTACCTACCGAGTGACACGTCAGCGGGAAACGGAAAACGAGTGGAAAAGTTTTCTGAATCAAACGCATTCGGCGCGCCGCCGTGCCGCGCCACACCGCTTTGACGGACGGGAGGAGAAAATCTAATCGTGTTTGTGTGTGGGATAGTGGGAAGATTATCTCCGATGTGCTGAGAGGTGAGTTGCTCGCGGAAAATGAGTTCCATTCGTCGTGAACCTGGCGCGCGGCTCTCACTTCGGACAGTGAACGCGTGCGTGGGGTACACACCACCGTCTTCGCTGTGTGTATCGTTTTTCTTCCCCAGGCAAACCACCACCAGTTTGTGGCGCGAATAGTAGGCGGAGCACGCTCGGCGAATCGGTTGTGTTGGTGGACCGCCGTGTAGCAGTGTTGAGGCGTATGTTTCGTTTCAGCTAATCTTCGCTGTTGTCAACTCTTTATTCGCAAGGTAGCTTTGAGCGTTTATCTTTTAGGATTTCCCGTAATGCCCGGAATCATGGTATAACTAAAAGTATGTTCTAAAGTAACATAAAAATAGTCGAAAAAAAAATTTACAACTTAGGCTCCGGCGAGATTCGAACTCACGATCTCCTGTTTACTAGACAGGCGCTTTAACCAACTAAGCCACGGCGCCGTGTTGGTCGAGGGGAAGTTAAAATCGGTACAGTAGACGATTGGAGCGACATGAAACGGGTTTTCACGTTGCGTGTATGATTTCGGATCTGAGATAGTTTCGTTTGGTTGATAGCGGTTCTTTTTATGTATAGGCGTAGGGGAAAAGAAAGTAAAGACGGATACAGCTTGAGTTTAAATTGCAGATCCCACTGGTTCATTACAGCTTTGCTTGCGTATTGCACATAAATCATGATTTAAGGCTATATTTTTTATAGTTGCTTATGCCGATTTTTTCCATGTTTGCGAAAAAGATATTTTATAAATTTAGTCGGAAAAGATGGACAACGTATAGGAAATTGAGAGCGTCAAAGCCCGGTTTGAAAAATGGCTTGCTTTCTGTACTGAGCGGGAAGATGTTGTCCCGGAACTTTTGCAACTTTTCGCATAAGGTCTGCTGCTGCGTCAGTGACGGGACATTTAGATTGACGTTTGAAACACAAATCACTCTGAATTTTATTCGAGGAATTAAAGTGCTATAAAATATAGCCTAGTAATACAAAAATGTTGGTATTCTGCGTTGTGCTCGTATAAATCATCTGCGCTTCTTTCTTTACGCTAAAGCCTCCGTTTGACCCAACATGCTGAATTAAAAAAATGTTCTTAAATCTTGAGTGATTAAATATTGTTTCTGATGTTTCACAAGTTAAATGTTAAATAAATATTACATCAAGTCAGCCAAAAAAAAATTTACGTTTTAATCACATTCAACTGTCAAACTATAAATATTTTAAGCGTGCTCTTGAACAGAATATTCGTGTGTATACGTAGTGCGTGCAATAATAGCAGTATCTGTCAGAAGCATTTCAAACATTCTTAAAAAAAATAATGATATCATTATTGTTTTCTTTTCTATGTTGTACAGAGCAGTATTCTGTCCCCACCCGAAGACGAAATTTATCGAAGGCCAAAAATAATTTCATTTTTGGTGTCACACAAATTAATCTGTGTCTATCGACTGTAATGTAAGATCAGCTACAAATATAACCAAAAATTTGCGCAATGTATTCGCCCGATTTCCGATTTTTTTAAGTCCTATTCCCTATCCGTTTTAGGACTGTGTTTGTCATCTTTGTTAAACGCATCAGCTTAGAAGGTAAGGTGAAAATGGAGCCGCTCGATTCACGTTTGCGTTTGGTTCCACTAAAAGAATTTCGCAATTTCCTTATTTTTCTTGTGAACGAAGCAAAGAGATTGATACAAACTAACACACATTCCTTCCCGAAGTAATTCACGAAATAGTTTGGCATCCTTCCTAATACGGTCGAATACGTCACATCACCGTATTTATTTTGAACAAATTTTTCCTTTTGACGTATGAACTGGTGAGATGTTTCAATTTCATATGCATCAATCCCATATTGTCTAGTGGTTAGGATATCCGGCTCTCACCCGGAAGGCCCGGGTTCGATTCCCGGTATGGGAAGTTTTTTTGAACTTGGATTTTACTAAAAAAAATATGGTAAAATTGTTTATAGATAAGAGAAAAGCTAAGGTAGGCGGACAGCTGCCGCCAAGAGGAAGAAGATTTTGGTATGAGTGTAGAGTGTGTGTGGGGTAAACGCTTTATTCTTCTTCACCTCATTATGAAGTATGATGGATGAATTGATCAGCTGACATGACACGAACACCTCTCTCAACAAATATTAGGCATTCCCATTAGTTAAAGTAATGACACTTTTGATTAAAATATGTTTGCTCCTGCATCACACAGTTGACGCACGATACTTGAAAATTAAGTTTGCATTAACGCAAGCTCGTTGAATTATTTATTAGAGAGTGTTGAGCGGCATAGAATCTTACATATAAGTTTCAAAGTAGACCGGACACTGACACTAGCAAAGTTTTTTGTTTTATTCTTATTTTAAAATATCAAACACTAACTTGTTGCCTGATTGGAAACACGTTTAGAACTGAGTTTAAATATATAGACAATATTCAAAACATACAAATATATACGAGCTTATTCATATTATTCAAACCGGAACCACACGCACACTACACTTGATTTTGATGTTTTCAGTGCATCAAAACGGCTTGCTTAGATTTTTTGTTTTCGAAGGGCAGTGCAGTCAGAGACTAATTAAGACGACGGCCTCACGAATTTCTCGTGTTTTAAGTGGTACTAATCCACTCGAAATGTCAAACAGACAATGCGTTTATGGCACATTGGTGATTGTCTTGTCGCTGATTATATTAGTGTAGAGTTGGCTTTTAGGAGTTATCCCTAGTAACGACCTGCGTTTCCAACAGCGTATCGCTAACGATTAACGGTCAATTCTTCCAGACTCACCCATGAGTTAAGGATGAAGAAGTCTGTCTGTTTTGCGAAAAAATATGAAAATTTATTTTGCGAAGATTTAATGATTGAGTAGTACCAGATGACTTGACGTACCTGTTCCCATTGCGACACCATACTGAAACGCTCCAGATCATTATGGTCGGAACAGGAACCAATTATTCCGATTGAATCATTTAAATACACAAGCAACGTATCATAAGATTCAGAGGTGAAGTTGTGCGAAATCTGACGGCCCAAATTTGTATAAAAAATTTTTGATGCATCTCTCATGCAGAAAAATTCCCGGGCGCGATGATGCACAATAGTTTTCAAATCCAGAATTGTTCGAACACAACCTGCTCGTAGCAGGTTTAAGAATAGATTTATTAGCTGATATTTCTTGTATATAGATATTTAGTGGATTCTTGGAACACAAAAATCATATCCAATTTCTTTTGTAAAGAAATTTGCGTAAATCACATGTACGTTTATTAGGGTTACTATCGCCCACAGTCGTAAAAGGAAAATTAACATTTTTGAAAATTACGCATTTTCAGTTGGATATTTTAAACATAAAAATTAGCTTTTCCCGTTGAACTCGTCATGTACGGAAAGCAAGACCTACGGTTTGGATCAACGTATCTGAACCGAGGGTTTAGATATAGATACTTGTCTGGAATTAAAAACCAAAGCTCATTCCCGCATTTGGAAAGGGACAAGGGGATGGGTTTTATCCGGGAACTGGTCTTGATCCAGGCTAAACTAGTCCCTCTCCTAGGACTAATGGCTTCAGTTGGACCTATCAAAAAATGTCGCTCATATCCACTAGGCAACACGTTCCATGGCGACATGAGCGAAACTCTAGTGATATAGAGAATCTCACTCTGTTCTAGCCTTTGAACCGTACACTGAAACTTAAATCTCAGATTCATGGTTTACGCGATCGTCCAAGAACACACGCGAATATGTGAATCAACACACGGTTATAAAATCGAATTTATACACGCTAGCACACGCGACATACAAACGCACAGGCTATCGAACAAGTTAACTTACAAACGCCCGAGCCCTTTACGATGATACACAAAGAGCAATCGCGATCATCCACGCACAACTACGCCGCTGAGTTAACAACCGCTGTGGCACCTAAAATCTAATTAACGCGGTCTCAATCGTGCACAAATCAACGCTCATTCCCACGCGATCGTAAAATCCCTACGCCCGCACATCTGAATCGTACACTCAATATCACAATCAGAATCACACTGCCATTGACTTTAAGCAGTGATTATAGCATAACATTCATTCTAAGGAGAAAAGCCGGCGCTAATCTATTCCGACAAAAAGTTAGTGTTGGTTTCTGATGAGACGAAGTCGAAACGCACCCATGTAAGTTAAGCAGTGTTTAGCGGGTGATATTTCCTGTCTCGTCTGCAATTTTATTGAATGATTCTGACTGGGAGCCCTTTCGAGACCCTAGCTGTACAGCTCCAGTAGGATAACTCTCGAAGAAAAAAAACTAATAGATTTTCCCTAGAAAGATTTCGCTCATGTTGGCCTCAGTACTCTCAGGAAAACACATCGTAGCGAAAAGCCGTCAAAATTCACCTGCTACAAAATTGTTCGAGAACATTGTTGAAAAAGTCGTTTTATTTAAATCGACGCGAGAGCTTAACGGAGCCGAAATAAAGATCGATCTCAACTTCTGTCTATCGTATCCTGCGCATGCTATTTACCAGTGCGAGTAAGGAAAAGTTGCACCGGCACCTGGAATCAGAATATATTGGCTTAAATGGCATGTTCCCCGTATGTAGTCGGGGATTTGTGCCTCGGCAGCTGACTATACCAGAGGGTATTTAGTTCATCTCTTCGAATGTCGTGTTCGTCCGAGCTATAGTCGGTGGTAGTGTCAGGGATGCCAAATTGAAAACTGTGTTTCAGTCACAACAATCTTTGTACCATCTATGATGCCTAAAATGAAAATAGTCGGTAAAAATCTATGTAAAATTTCCAAAAAATCTGTGGAAAATCGAAATGTTTGTGCACATCTGTGAAGTCTTCATAAAAATGCCAAAAATCTGCGATCTATAACAAAGAATCTGCGATCAAAAATTCTTAAATAATCCTGTGACATTACAGAAAAATCTGTGCATTTGGCAGCTCTGGCAAAAGAGAATGTCATCATCAGCGATGCCACATGTTTTTGTGAAATGTCTGTAGAAGAATAATTAAAATGTCTGTAAAAGTCTGTAGAGGGTTGTGTAAATCCTATTTACGCTAGGTTATTACTTTAAAAGTGGCTTGAAATTAGTAAACTATTGTGAAGGAATCACTCGTATTCGAATCAAATTATTCTAGTATAATTTTGTTAAACACTGTTACTTTTTTAAAAGTCTGTAGATGTCTGATTACGTCTGTAGGAGAAAGTAAAGTAAAATACAGATATTTCTGGAAATCTGGCATCCCTGGTCATCATACAACTACCACCATCAAATCAAAGGCGTTAGTATAAAGTACAGACACTTTATACACCTACTAGCGAAGTGTCAAAAAGTGCAGCCAAACGAGCATGAGAGTTTTGAGACGGGAAGTACAAGAGGAAGCCCATGCAAAGCTTATGGGAGCTTCCGTGATGCCAGTTTTACTGTTTTTCTCTCCGCAAGTCTATTATATAAAGTGTCTGTAGAATTAGGCAATCCATTACAAGTTTGTTTGTCAATTCAGCGGTGGGTTCTGTCAACAAGTCTACTCCTGCGAACAGAAAAACTCGTCCGACAAACATCTTTCGGTAGTCCGATTCGTTTGACGTTGGATCTGATCAACGATATTATCGGACGTCGCACCCCTCTCAGTAACGCCAGAAAAAGTAAACAAGAAATAATCAGCTGATCAGAAACGTCTCATGGATTGCCTAATAAAGGTACACAAAGAGTGCCCAGAGAGTGAAGTCAAAATAAATCTACCTACACGCAAACGAAAAACTACCTAAAGTAGAGTTCTTTTGACTCAATCACGGGGTATCGTGCAGGAAGGTAAAATTAGGTAAACCGTGTTGAAGGTTCCAGTTAACCACGGCAAAAATCACAACTCATTGATAGGTTTTTATACTCAACCTTGAATTGAATATTGACCTTTCTACTCCCGTTAAAAAAGAAACGGTGCCGAATTATTTCGTGAGGAAAACTAAAAAAAATGCTCTGCTAAAACCGGTTGAGGTTAGGTATTTCGTGAGGCAAACAAACCAAACTCCTTTGGTTTCACCTTGCATCTGTGGTTGTAAATGAACTGCCAGAAATCTTAATGCTAAACTTTAAATTGAATTTACCTAAACAACTCAAAAGTACCTTACTTCACGGAAGACCTCGACTGAGTCGAATCTCTCGTTTTATTTTTGACAACACTAATAAGTGCGAAGGCGACGCACAATTAAAAAGTAAGTTAAAAGAACTTATTCTTTGGGTTGTTTTATTTTTGCGTGTATCGAGCAAAAGTACACGCAGAATTTTATTTATGCATCGATAGCATACTTTTCTATCTGCCTCTCGTTTCTTCTGCTGTAAATTTTATGCATGGGACATATTCGTTCTATCCACTCATTGAATGCTTACTAGAAGTTTATGCATGAAAATGCATAAAAATTACAGCAGAAGAAAAGAGACGGGAATAGAAAGTATGCTAACTATGCATATTTTTGATTCTCAGTGTACCTTTGCTACCGAGGCATCAGAGATGGATTTTAATTGTGCTCAATAGGTAAACTTTTTTGACTTCACTCTTTGCGTACTGTTCTCTATAAACTGTGCCTCTAATGCGAATCTTGGAATAATTAAGGAATTTGCCAGTAGAAAAAAAATCAAACGGAACTATCTGTTTAACCCTCCAAAAGGTAGTGATTTGAAAATTCTAATGTCATCCTGCTCTCCAGACATTTTGGCATAAAACATAATTAAAACCTCAATATTATTTGATTCGTTTCCGAGATACGATGCTTTGAAGGAAATTTCCCCATATAAAAGTCCATTTTTATAATCCAGTATGAGTTCGTTTTTTGTTGTTGTTCTCTTGCGATTCTGTTTGAAAAACTGGGAATTTCATAAAACGGTATCTAGTAATCGCCACCTTTTTACGCGTTGTTCCCGGTTTTCGTCATGCTCCTGGCCTGTTATCCGTTGCTGAAACCTATGAAGGACCTTTGAGACGGCAAAATGGTACATTTTCATCAATTTTCCCAAGGCGCGATGCAACGAGCCCAGGACTTTGCATGTAGGCGAACAAAATACTTCCACGCACGGTTGGCTGATTTTCTTCCTTGTCGACCGAATTCTCGCCGAGAACTGCACAACTAAGTGAATGTGAACAACACACTCTAAAGAGAAACTGTGCGAAATGATCGGGTGAAATATTTACCTACAACACAAAAACACGTTTGAATGATTTAGTATGTTGTCATAGAAAAATATCTAATATACTTCTGTGAGAAATCCCGTGCCTTTTAATATTAAAAATCGTGACGATTTCAAGATCTTTGTCACGATTTTTAATATTTCAATCAAGTAGTATAATTTAGTGTCATGAATTCACGATCCTACTCACGATTTTCGAAATTGATATGCACTTTATCGTGATATTTTATTCTAAATGTGATATGACCCATGTTTATGATTTTTACTCGTAGAAATATGATAATATGATCTGGAACATTGAAGTGGGTCAGATCACGAACACGATTTGTGGCTCTATAATATGTTTTAGGTGCTCTGCTGCTCGTACCTATTACTGAATCGAGTGCTGATACACAACCATGCACTGCTCGGCCCCATGCAAAACTGACGCAGACATTACTTCGCTTAAAGTTTAATAACTTCTTTTAACAAAGTCGGATTGACTAGGAGTCTTCAGCAGAGTTGTAGACAATTCAATTATCTTTTTTTATTTACAGTGATAATATGATGCATACTGTGCCACCTAGCGGCGAAAATGCGAGCTAGTGGGTTTTCTCCATGCAAATCGTCGAAAAATCCCATAGAAATTTCAGGCACGTTGATCCGGTTACTAGACTTGTCTGATCTGCTTCAAATTTGGAACAAGTGGTTCTGGTGGGACTATGAATCGTCTGAGGGGTGGGCCGATAGGGGTCACTTTTTTCTTGTCACCCTAGTGTACATCCTAACTGATTTTGAACTTTGCACTGTATTTGTCCACACGATTCCCCAGATAACTATTGGAGGTTTTTACGATTTTTAAATTTTTCGTAACACTTTGCAGTCACATCCGATTTTCGCTAAAAAACGGTCGGTTGATAAGTTATTGTTTTAATAACAATATTATTAATTTTGCAAAAAAAACTCGCGTGGTTGTCGGGGGAATAATGTGAAGAAAAACTATGCAAAATTACAAAACGATTGGTCCAGTACATTTTGAGTTATGATGCACACCGCATTTTTGGAGGTGCCTCCGGAAATTCACCGACACTTGCCAATTTTCATCATTTCGCAAATAAAATTTAGGAAACTTTTGTTCAAATGTAAGATAATTGTATGGAAATTGACGAATGTCGCCAAAATATTCTTTTAAATATGTTCCCGAAAAAATACTTGGTTTGGCACACGATTTGCACATGTGAGCTGAAAAGTGAAATTTCCGTGACAACTGACACTGTCAGTCAATTTAGTTGTGTTGCGGAATGTTTGAAAAAACTTTAGTTGCCTTTTTGGAGAAACACAGATGTTTCATATTTTTGAAGAGTGGAAAATGGCTTAGGGATGTTGTATCTTCAACAGTTAAATACATTCAATTCGCCTAACCAAGCTAGAAGACTCTGAGCCGAAGTTACAAAAAAGCTGGCATAGCGCAGCTACCGTCTGTCGAACTGCAAACCGGCTTCATGGATATGTCGAAGAAAAAAGTTGAATCGACCAGCTCAGTTTTCTCACTTGAGTCATCAAACTCATCATTTTACCTGCAAAGTCGCGGACTTCTTGAAGTTATCAGACCTTCAGAGCTAACATAATTAAAAAAAAGTTGGATCAAAAACATTAAAATCTGCATTCGAATTAGCATCCTAAAGTGTATTCTACTTCACTCTGATTGTGTATCCTACATTACGCACTCATTTTTAAGTGAAAATAGAAGTTTTCAGACCATTCTCGTAACTTTCTGAACACCGTGACTTAAACCCAGTGTGCCATGTGTAAAAACGGTACTGGCAGCAGTTGGTGTTGAAAACTTCATATTTTATTGACGGAGCTTTCCGTTCCATGCCGTTTGTTTGCAGTACTGGAACGGGATGAACTGGTTGGAAAGCTGTTTTATTGTGCAACTTGAGGCCTCACTATGCCGCCATTCACCTCTGATACAGAACTCTTATCCCTTAGCTCCCCGCGACGCCAATCGGGGTACGACCTGCCTTATGCCGTTTTTGTTTGAGCCCGGGGCTGGGTCGGGTTTTGGCATTAACCGCTACATTTTAACAGCGGTTGGGGTTGGATCCTAACTCAGTTTCGAGGTTTCGAGCGGAAGCGGTATTGGTGATGATCCGGTGCAATCTGTGCTCGTATGCTGACAGGGAAGGGGAACAAACGCCTCGCGCGTGATCTACTAGTGTATTTTATTTTTACTTATGTTTGGCCGCTCAAGTTTTTTATTGGCTTTTCATGAATAAATTTGATAGTTTCCTGTTATAGCTTCATTTTATTCACGACCCTTCGATTAAAGCAGAAGCTCAAGCTAAACGAACATTAAAAACTAATACTTAAAATCCGAACTGAAAAGGTGGAAACGGTCGTTGAAGTATAAATAAGAAGTAACACTCCAGGCCGGCTGTCCGAAGTTCAAGTCGGTTGATAAAAATTTACGGAAATTGAACATGCTCGAATTTCGCGCTTATTGCAAAGATTGTATTATCTACCAAGACATCTCCTGATCTTTTCCTTCTCCTACTAACACAATTCCTTTCCCGTGATGCTCGTGGAGATGCACAGGTAGTCTCGGTCTCTATCAATAGCGAGTGTCGAACTAACATTCCTTTTCTTCCCCAGTAGAACAACAATGGGCGTGGCCGGCGTCGTTATTGACCATTTTATGAAAATGTTGAGTCACTGATACGGGTATGTAACTTTCTCATCACAAAAGTACCAGTGAGAATACGGGGCAAGAATTTTCTCCAAGCCTCTCAAATGACACGGGTTTTTACTGTGACTACTTTGTCACCATCTTTTTACGCAGCGATATTTATCGCCATGATACTGGACAATGCGATTAGAATCCATATTGTGAACTAAAACTGGAACTGAATAGAGAAAACCAGAAGCCTAAGCACGATTTTCATCTCTAATAAATGACCCACTTTACGAATAGATGAATGGATACGACAATACTTAACATCAACTGCCGCGGTGTAGCTGCCATGTGGGACTACTAGTTTTGAAGCTTGAGTGACTTTCTATAATAAGTTATACGATTCCGTGAAATCTAGGAAGCGAAAATTACCAGTTTTGGTACTCATCTATACAGTTTGACAATAAGGATAATCGGGCAATATAAAAATGAATCAAACAAACAATAAAAAGTTTATCTGTTTCATTTTCCCACCAAGACGTGCTCGGTATTTTTATCATTTACTCGGTAGCAGCTTTTTAGAAAAATATTCTAAAATTTATGTATTCCAATAATCCTACCTAGGTAGCCGCTGTCATCGCTCTTATAAATAGGAATAACTTATGGCACAGAAGGTAGATTGTTTTGTTGATTCAAATTTTGCGAAAAACAAATTTCACTAATAAACCGAAATCCGATCTTCCTGTGAAGCATCCACCCAGAAAAGAAGGTAATTTTGCGGTTTCCTCCGAATCAAACCACCATTTCGGTCTGGGAATGTCGTACGTGCTTTTCTAATTGTTTGTAAATATAAATCTTGACTTAATTTCGTGACATTCCACCTTACCTTTACGGGTGGACGGCGTCGTCGTCGTCGTTGTCATCATCATCATCATAGTAGTCGTCGTCGTTGTTCTTATGGCAGGAATGTGATCACCACTATAAAACTGCCGACAGGATTGGGCACTTGGGAGACGATAGAAAAATAAAAAAAAAACAAGTAAATAAAGAAACGCCAAAATTGCTCACGGTTAGATAACCCAGCGAAGTCGGCAATTTAAGGTGGAGATTTATCACCCATCATTAAGCCGGTGTGGTGTCGCGTCCCGCGGTAGGTAATTTAAGACGTGAGGGATTTTTTCGCGAGTATCGGTAATTAATTTCCCACCACGGACCAGCTCGCAGCTAAGCCGGACCGATGTTCGCTCAATGAAGACGGATTGCTGTTGCTCTCGGGGTGACGGAAATAAGCCGTGATGAAAATATGAACGAAACGAACTCTTCAGTACTTATGTGTGATGTGATGTGATAAATTATGGTCGTGTTTTGATAAGGGTTAAAAACTTTGTCAGCTGTTCCGTTCGGTTACAATTCAAATTCAAATTACACCTTCAATAGGCAATTAGATTCAAGTTAGTTACCTACTTCAAAACTCAGGCTCAGATTATTTCACCGATTTTCCACGGTTGGAATGATTTTCCTTCGGCCCCGGAAAAGTAATTAACCACACTCGCGGCGATTTAAATCGCCGTGGTTCTTTCCCCTTCCCACGGACGGACGGAGCGGTTTCCGGGAACCTCCGCTACAAAAGTAAGCCATCGACTGGCCACGAAACAATTAATTTTCCCAATTCGCGAAGAAAATAAAAAACCACATTAACCTTAACCCTAAATATCGAATAAATCATATCCGAAACAGACCGCGCGCGCATTTGCGTTTGTAAGGGACTGGGTTCTGATGGTTTGTTGCCTTTGCACGGGTACCGTGCAAACCTGGTATCGGAATCTTTCGGAAGGCAAAAGCGTGCCTCGGCGGGAGCAAGCAAAATTACTTTCACGTGTTACACTGTACCATATTCGAATGGACGCCTTCCTTGCCGGAATTTTTCCGCTATGAAAATAATAGTGGGATAACTGGGCCCAAGTCCGGTCGTTACCGGTGCCGGAAAAAGAATAAAATTTTAAATTGGCCTCGTCTACCGAACTCGAATGTTTTGCTGGTGGGAAGGTAAAACGGTTGTTTAATTTTATACGAAAGAAATTATTACCAAATGACTCGAGAATAACTATAATAATAAATTACAATAACTACAATAACATAGTGAAGTGCCCTAAAAATGTTGTTCAGGACGCTAAATACAGTTCCCTCTTCTCAATGTCATTGCATGGCACAATTTTTTTATCACTATCCTTTATATGTACGTAACTAATTATTAGTTTTATTTCACAAGATGTTATATTTTTTCCAATCACTTTCTAAACGTTTACATATTTCATTAACGGTCCCTTTTAAAAATCAAACAGCATGATCCGTCACTGACACAACGTGAGGCCCAATTTGAAAAACTTCAACGTTACCGTCACTCGTTCGACAAAGCAATCCTTGGTTTAGCACACTGACCCGGTATTGACGTTGTCTGTTTCAGTGACAGATCATCAAAAGCAAGAACCGGTGAAGCGCAAAAGCCGTCGTGCCGCTTTTACAATAAATTTTACAATGAAATCTATAAACCAAAAAAAGTTCCCATACCGGGAATCGAACCCGGGCCTTCCGGGTGAGAGCCGGATATCCTAACCACTAGACAATATGGGATTGATGTGTATGGTACTAAAAAGAAGGGAATAGTCTCATCAATACAGACTACTCAATAGCTGCGGATTTCCATTCAAAACGAAGAAATTTGTCGTTAGATTTTTCGACACCGGGACCGGTGTACTTTTTGCACTGAAATGGAACTTTCTGGAAGAAGTGTTGTCAAAAACACCGACACCATGTTCCACTGATTCGGATTGCAATAAAAAACTACAAGTGGGGCAGAGATTTGGCACCGAAAACTTTGTCTAGTAGGAGCAATGTCACTCACTAACACCAATAAAACAAACGTCAAAACAAGATTCAAAATGGAATCGATGATGGAGTTTCTTCATAAACAAAATGTGATTTTCTATCAATTTTGGCTAAATTTTAAATTATCCCTAAAATCTAATAGATCAACTGTAATAAAATTTTGCTCAATTCTTCCACACAATATTTCCCAAGTAAAGAGGGAAGCTTTTTTTCCTCGATTTCGGAAGCCAAAAACTCGATTTTCACTAAAAAATTAAGTTAACATGTTTTTTTTTCGCGAGTTTTCCTACTGGAGCTGTAGAGCTAGGGTCCCCGACAGAATCACTCACTACAATTGCAGACGAGACGGGAAGTGTCACCCACCAAATCACTGCTTAAGGTCAACTGCAACGGGACGTGGTTCTGAATGTGATATTTTTTAGACTGATAAAACGGGGACATTGATAAAATTGGGACATATATTTTTGTTTCTTTTTTTAGGAAAGCGAAGCTTTTCAAATATTCTTCTTTGGTCCCTACATATAGCCTCGCAACCTTTTCTGATTATTTAGCTTAAACTTCCCTGGAGGGGGTCTGACAGTGCAAAATTTAAAAAGTAAAATAAAAATTATTTTTGCATAATTTCCGATCTCTAAGATAAGAAAAATATGCTCAAGAAAAGATTTACTCGAATTCAACTTGTTTCGTCTGCTAGAGCCCATCAAACAACCAACTATAAATTTTCATATAAAGTTGATAAAATCGGGTCAAAAAGCTGATTAAATCGGGGGTAGATAAAATCCGCGGCTGATAAAATCGGGTCATCACTGCATTCATTGTACGGTTCAGATATGTGCGGGTGTAGAGACTTTACGATCACGAGTATCATCGCGAAGGATTCGAGCGTTTGTATGTTAAAGTGTTCGATCGCGTGGCCATTCGCCATATTCACGTGTGTTCACGAATGAGAGTGCGGACAGTGACTCTGATGCTTAATTTTCAGTTCAGTTTCCCGTCATATCGCCATGGAACCATGTTGTATAGTGGATAAGAGCGTCAATTTTCCTAATTGAGCCAACTGAAGGCATGAAACTAGGCTGCAAAAACCGAGGGTAGAGACTTCGGGCATAACAGATTCATGATCGCGCAAGCGATGGGTTAAGGGAAGGTTCTCATTTAAAATATTCAAAAATTTGATTTTTTGTTTGCATTTTTGAAAGGTGTAAGTATCTATACTAAATTGTGTTAAATGTTTTTTTTTCGAGACGCGCGTCCCAGGTAGAAGCATTTTTATGCCATTATGCACGTTCCCAGCATGCTTCGCGTTGCACTGTACATGTGAACAGGTCTCGAGAATGTATTTCACGGTTTGATCAGTAGAGGGCACCACCGCAATAAAACTATGATAAACGAAAAACTTTGGTCAAAATTGTCAAAGTCACATTTTAGTCTGCCATATTGGAATCCCCATTTTTTTGAATTTTGATTTATATCAACTCAAATTCGGGTTTATCTATAACAAAACCTTTTTTCTCGATTTTGGGTGAAATATCACTTCTTTAGACGGGTTCCGCCATATTGGATCGATGTAATCAGCAATATCGAAAACCCACAATACCATGCAATTCTTACAAAATATTGACATTCTACTATGAATAATTCATCGCAAGTGTTTTCAAAACATTATTCTATTCTATTCTATTCTATTCTATTCTATTCTATTCTATTCTATTCTATTCTATTCTATTCTATTCTATTCTATTCTATTCTATTCTATTCTATTCTATTCTATTCTATTCTATTCTATTCTATTCTATTCTATTCTATTCTATTCTATTCTATTCTATTCTATTCTATTCTATTCTATTCTATTCTATTCTATTCTATTCTATTCTATTCTATTCTATTCTATTCTATTCTATTCTATTCTATTCTATTCTATTCTATTCTATTCTATTCTATTCTATTCTATTCTATTCTATTCTATTCTATTCTATTCTATTCTATTCTATTCTATTCTATTCTATTCTATTCTATTCTATTCTATTCTATTCTATTCTATTCTATTCTATTCTATTCTATTCTATTCTATTCTATTCTATTCTATTCTATTCTATTCTATTCTATTCTATTCTATTCTATTCTATTCTATTCTATTCTATTCTATTCTATTCTATTCTATTCTATTCTATTCTATTCTATTCTATTCTATTCTATTCTATTCTATTCTATTCTATTCTATTCTATTCTATTCTATTCTATTCTATTCTATTCTATTCTATTCTATTCTATTCTATTCTATTCTATTCTATTCTATTCTATTCTATTCTATTCTATTCTATTCTATTCTATTCTATTCTATTCTATTCTATTCTATTCTATTCTATTCTATTCTATTCTATTCTATTCTATTCTATTCTATTCTATTCTATTCTATTCTATTCTATTCTATTCTATTCTATTCTATTCTATTCTATTCTATTCTATTCTATTCTATTCTATTCTATTCTATTCTATTCTATTCTATTCTATTCTATTCTATTCTATTCTATTCTATTCTATTCTATTCTATTCTATTCTATTCTATTCTATTCTATTCTATTCTATTCTATTCTATTCTATTCTATTCTATTCTATTCTATTCTATTCTATTCTATTCTATTCTATTCTATTCTATTCTATTCTATTCTATTCTATTCTATTCTATTCTATTCTATTCTATTCTATTCTATTCTATTCTATTCTATTCTATTCTATTCTATTCTATTCTATTCTATTCTATTCTATTCTATTCTATTCTATTCTATTCTATTCTATTCTATTCTATTCTATTCTATTCTATTCTATTCTATTCTATTCTATTCTATTCTATTCTATTCTATTCTATTCTATTCTATTCTATTCTATTCTATTCTATTCTATTCTATTCTATTCTATTCTATTCTATTCTATTCTATTCTATTCTATTCTATTCTATTCTATTCTATTCTATTCTATTCTATTCTATTCTATTCTATTCTATTCTATTCTATTCTATTCTATTCTATTCTATTCTATTCTATTCTATTCTATTCTATTCTATTCTATTCTATTCTATTCTATTCTATTCTATTCTATTCTATTCTATTCTATTCTATTCTATTCTATTCTATTCTATTCTATTCTATTCTATTCTATTCTATTCTATTCTATTCTATTCTATTCTATTCTATTCTATTCTATTCTATTCTATTCTATTCTATTCTATTCTATTCTATTCTATTCTATTCTATTCTATTCTATTCTATTCTATTCTATTCTATTCTATTCTATTCTATTCTATTCTATTCTATTCTATTCTATTCTATTCTATTCTATTCTATTCTATTCTATTCTATTCTATTCTATTCTATTCTATTCTATTCTATTCTATTCTATTCTATTCTATTCTATTCTATTCTATTCTATTCTATTCTATTCTATTCTATTCTATTCTATTCTATTCTATTCTATTCTATTCTATTCTATTCTATTCTATTCTATTCTATTCTATTCTATTCTATTCTATTCTATTCTATTCTATTCTATTCTATTCTATTCTATTCTATTCTATTCTATTCTATTCTATTCTATTCTATTCTATTCTATTCTATTCTATTCTATTCTATTCTATTCTATTCTATTCTATTCTATTCTATTCTATTCTATTCTATTCTATTCTATTCTATTCTATTCTATTCTATTCTATTCTATTCTATTCTATTCTATTCTATTCTATTCTATTCTATTCTATTCTATTCTATTCTATTCTATTCTATTCTATTCTATTCTATTCTATTCTATTCTATTCTATTCTATTCTATTCTATTCTATTCTATTCTATTCTATTCTATTCTATTCTATTCTATTCTATTCTATTCTATTCTATTCTATTCTATTCTATTCTATTCTATTCTATTCTATTCTATTCTATTCTATTCTATTCTATTCTATTCTATTCTATTCTATTCTATTCTATTCTATTCTATTCTATTCTATTCTATTCTATTCTATTCTATTCTATTCTATTCTATTCTATTCTATTCTATTCTATTCTATTCTATTCTATTCTATTCTATTCTATTCTATTCTATTCTATTCTATTCTATTCTATTCTATTCTATTCTATTCTATTCTATTCTATTCTATTCTATTCTATTCTATTCTATTCTATTCTATTCTATTCTATTCTATTCTATTCTATTCTATTCTATTCTATTCTATTCTATTCTATTCTATTCTATTCTATTCTATTCTATTCTATTCTATTCTATTCTATTCTATTCTATTCTATTCTATTCTATTCTATTCTATTCTATTCTATTCTATTCTATTCTATTCTATTCTATTCTATTCTATTCTATTCTATTCTATTCTATTCTGTTCTATTCTATTCTATTCTATTCTATTCTATTCTATTCTATTCTATTCTATTCTATTCTATTCTATTCTATTCTATTCTATTCTATTCCATTCTAACCCTTACACAGCCAGTATTGAAAAGCATCCTGGAAAACACTGCACTTATTCTGTGGTGTTTTTCTTGTCAATATTCATATTGAAGCATATTTTCATATGTCGCAAATATTAAAATTATTCATTTAAAGAATAATTTAATCAACAAATTGTTTTGAATTTTAAAGAAGAAAGAAACGAGGACAACCGTACCGACCGTTTCAGTTTGGAATGGGACAGAGGTATTTACACCTTGCCCTGGCTTATAAGCCTAGCCTATAGTGCCTTTACTCGGTCTGCAAGTGTTCTCAAAACATTATTTTTCAAAAGTGAAATCGGTTCAATTCAAAGACCTCTCGAAAGAAAACCTTTTTCATTGGAAGAACGACCTATAAAATCTACAAATTCTTTGCATTCAAAATTTTTAGTAAAGCCTTAAAGTGGAAAAATTGGCTAAAAAATTAACCTCTAAGTTTGAGAACGCACCAATACGTCAAATTTGGAGTTTTTTACCCGTTGTTAGGTCATTCCTTCGATAAATTTAGTTTACTTTAGAACCCTAGTGTTTCAGGTCGATGCTGAAGCAGCAGACTGTACGCACTTTTGGACTTCCACGCGCACCTGGACAGAACGCCACCACGAGCGCCATTTTGTTTTGTTTTTCCTCCTGAAAAAATTTGTAAATGAAGAAGAAAATTATAAACTTTTTGAATCTTTAAACTGTTTCCTTGTATGTACATTTACTTGTTCGTTGGTCATTTGAATGAGAACCTCCGCTTAATGCTTGAGACGCCATTTGTAAATTTATAGATGCTCAAAAGTTCTCCTTATTACCGGGGTGTTGCAATGTTGGCAAGATCGCGGGTGTACATATGTGTGGATGATTGCAATTGCATGTTCGCATTTGTGACCAGGTTTGTCTTAACGCGAAGGCCCCGAGCGTTTGTATGTTCTGAATGAGAGAGATTGTGAGTGTATATGAGAGAATATGCAATTGATTGACACAAATAAATTGGCACCTTTAAGCTAACGCAAACGTGACTTATCAAGCAAGCGAATTGAATTTAAAAAAAAAGACAAATAATATTAGGATGACATTGAAAAGAATCTTGCTTATGCGAATAAAATACATGTTGTTTATTGTAATGGAATAGCATTTCTATCGAAATATTACATTGTTTTGCTCATATCTATATTAGAAGGCCTTTTCATCCCTAGCCATTTATACCAGAGGGTATCAAGGTTTGCAAACTTGAAGGGGTTTTGATCTGAATATACAAACAATAAAAAATAGCCAACGATTTATTTGGTCTGAGAGTAAAGAGTAAAGGTTTTACATTACTCTCTACTCCAACGGAATTCCTCACGAATTGATGAAATGGCGACCAAAAACAAGAGTCTCTAATGGATGATTTCAAAAGGTTTGTAGTAAAAATTTGTTGCTGCTTATAATCGGCAATATTTAACCCTCCGATGGTCGCGCAAATGGCTCACTAAACGAGCAGCCACTGGTGGCCGAAAACGATTTCGCTGGAATTTGAGAGCGGCGTGCACTAGCGCGAGTTACGGAAGGTTCAGCAGCGTGAGTCGCTTAATATTTGCACGTTCAGTGTCAGGAAAGAGATGTTAGATGTATCCCTCTGCTCTGACAGTATTACGCATGATCATAAATACATCATTTTTGATCTTTTAAATGTCCTATTAAATATCGTAATGCCAATTTTTTTTTGAAAAGGACTTGTCTATTACCTTTTAAGGCTCCTTTCCAATGGTTGAATCTCCAAGTGACTTGGACGAGATCGTTTCTCAAACAACTCATAAAAACAGTATACCAAGAGGTTTGTCCTCTTCGAGGAATGCTAAATTCACAAAGTTTCACTAAATCGACCTTCTATCCTACCGGATTTGCACGCACATTCGATATCCTTCCGCTCTGGATTCATCAGACAACCTGCTCTCGCGTTCATGGATGTGACCGTGGGGGCAGCTCATAACTCACAATTTATATGACAGTTAATATCGCATTTCGCTATGAGATTCATACGTCGCCAGCGTCTATCGTATCTGAAATAAGGATTTCTTAGGGGCCTTCTTTTAGCCTGTTCTCTGCTCGTTACCCGGCCACGGAGGTGGCTCGAATCTCGTTTGACTTACGGTCATGAAAATCCGCACCGTTGCCGAACCGAACGTGTGTAACGAAAACCCGAAAAGGACTGTCGTGGCTTGGTCCTCTTGGGATGTAATTTTTTCTCGCGCATTTTCCGCATCCACACTTGAGGAAAAGGGCTATCAATTTTCCCTGGTCCTCCTCACCATCACCCAGCTAGTAACCAGCATCAAACCGTATGTACGACATTATGAAGTTCAACCTGATTCACCACGATTTTGGACTAGGGACGAAGCAGCAGTACGTACACAGACACATCGGAATTTATAACATCATTAAACACGAAACTTTGTATTTATGAGAAGATTTCACAGTTTATTAGGGCAGAATTTTTAGTGGTGGTGAGATTCGCCGTTTCGGGAATTGAAGTGGGATATGATAAATCAAAGCAAAGGAGTGCCCGAGCTGGGGACGTTTAGTAGGAAAGTGTCCTCCGTTTGATTCTTTTTGATTTAGTAGCGGTGAGGCAGGATTCTTCGGATTTACTAGATCATCTTAGCTTTGGTAGAATCGTTTTACTCGTCCCGTCATTGGACGCTGAACGCTACGAATCGGTGGAGTCTGTCAAAATAAATAGAGAGCTTCTAAATTGTAAGGCAAAATCACTACACAAACTTGTAAATAGCCGAATGACAACCGAAATGGAAGCACCCAGATCGGTGTCATTATGCATCTTACCTTTACGCCAGTCAGTAATTAATTGCCAAGCCTACTATTTACTTGAAGCAAACTCTCTCAACAGCGCTCACGATGAGTGTCAGCTTACAGGGTGATTCACTGTTTGTATAGCTGACCTGTACACTCAGCTTCAAGAGCTCTTTAAAGAATTCGAGACCGTACACAATTCTAGACCTTTTATTCAAAACGACATATCTACAATGAGTGACTCTCTTTGTTTACCTTCTCTTCTGTTAATAATTAGGTCGTTGTAACATTTATCCCTTAACTCTTTGCATAAATTTTGTGCAAAATGCGCAGCTCAATATTAGTCATTATCAACACTTTTATTGATTGATGTTCACTAAGAATCATTTGAAGGGGATATCTCGAGTTTAATGTTGGCTTATTTACCTCCAGTTTGTTTTTAAAATCTACTTTGACTTCATTCAAAGTAAATTGTGCCCCTAAATCACTTTCGGTTAGATGTAAGTACTATCAAAAGCACCCTAAACCTAAACCAAAACAAAATTCAACAAAAACAACATTATAAATGAAACAGAATTTTAAACCAGCCATGAGATACGCGATTGTCCCGTTTTTTTAAGTTTTAGCAACCCACGGAAAAACGCAACCAAATCATGAACTCGAGATTAATCTCTTATTCACCATCCGACATGCTGGAGTACCTTTTCACAGTTTCATTTCGTTTCAATCTGTGCTCGTAAAAAATTTCGTTACTTTTTTTTCAAGGAGTAAGGTTTTGGTCCAACGACAAGCAAATGGATTCAAATGTTAACTTTTCCTTGAGCTGCTTCTTTTTTGCACGCGAATTCAAACCGAGCCTGTGCAGTTTCTTACCGCTCAAAGAAGTCCCCCCCCCCCGCTGTACCGTTCATCGCACGACGCCAAGATAACAGGGAAAACTTTTTTTCTTTCCATCAAGTAATTTCTAAATGAAGCGTTGCTTTTGACACGAACAGGAGTTAGGTGAATGGTGGAGTAGAAACAAATAAAAAAAATCCAACGAAACGAAACAAAATTAGGTTAGTGCTTACCGCAATTTCTTACAAAATGAAAGGGTGGAAAAACGAAGCTCCATTATTTATGGTAGGTCGACAGAAGTGCCTGCTTGCTAGAGTAAAAAAAACAAAATTATCTGCTTTATAAGACTTTGGTTCAAGCTCATTCCAAAGCATGTACTAAAATTTGTTAAAAAAATAAGATTTATTCCGGAATGAATTAAAACACAAATATTAGAACAATGTTTAGAACAAATTCAATTTACAATTTAATTTAAAGCAAATTTGTAGTTGTTTTGAATTTATCTTGAAAAAATTCCTAAATTTTGTTCTAAAATTTGTACTAATTCGACCAAAATTTGTGGAAAAACTCCTACTTAAAATTTATTCTTCAATTTGTTGTAAAATTTGTGCTAAAGAATTTGCTAATATTTGTACTAAAATTTATTCAAATTTCATCGTTAAATTTGTCATTAAATTTGTCCTAACAACCTGAAATTTATTGAAAATTGATCTTCAAATTTGATCATTATTTGGTTGGAAAATTCGTTCCACATAATGACCTACTATTAGTTCCAAAATTTTTTTCTAACATGTTGCCTGAGCTTTGCGTTCAAAATTTGTGTTAAAAATTGTTCCCTAATCGTTAACATTTATAAAATTTGTCTTAATTTATTAATCTATTCTCAAATTTGTACTAAAAGATGTGCTGTAATTTGGCCCTAAACTTGTTCCAAAATTTTCCCTATATATTGCTTAAAATTTGGTCTACGTTTTGGTTTAAAATTTGTTCTAAAATAAGTTTGCAAAAGCTTCCGAAAATTCGTTTTTTTTAAATTCAGTTTAAATCTTGTTTTAAAATTCTATTTATGTATTTATTGACTTAAAGGCTTTAATCTCACGGGTTTTAAAATTCTGAAATTTGTCGCAAAATTTTGTTCTTAAAACTAATTCCGAAATTTGTTTTTAAAATTTATGCAGGAAAATTTGTTCTAAAATTCATTCTGAAATTTATAGTGAAATTTGTCTAATAATTTGACTAAAATTTTGTGGTAAAACTCGTGTTAAATTATGATCTGAAATTCGGTAAAGGATGTTCCCAATCCTTGCCTTTAAGAGTTTGTTCAAAATTTGTATTAAAAATCGTTCTAAAATTTGTCCTCCAAGTTGTTCTGCTAAAAATTCTTAAAATATTTCTTAAACGTCGTAATTTATTAATTTATTCTCAACTTTGTTCTAAATTATGTCCTGAAATTTGATCTAAACTTTGTTCTAAAATCTGTTATAAATATACCCTAAAATCTGATCATTTTGAATAATATTCTAAAATAAGTTCCTGAAAGTTCCTAAAATTTCTTTTAAATATTTGGTTCTAAAATTAGGTCTAAATCTCATTTAAAAATTTGTCCTGCAAATAGACCTTAATCTCGTTCTAGACTTTGCGTCAAAAATTACCCTAAAATTTGATCTAAACATTGTCTTTAAATTAGACCTAAAATCATTCCAAAATTTGTCCCAAAGCTCATCTAAATTTTGTCCGAAAATTTATTCCATGATTTGTCCTTGATTTTCTTCAATTATTTGGTTCAAAACTCGATTGAAAATTTGTTCTAAATTTATGTTGAAATTCGTCTAAAAAATTGTGCTAAAATTTGTTCTAGAATTGATTAAACAATTTGTCCTAAAATATGTTCTGAAATTAGCTATTAAGTTTGTGTTTAAGGTGATTAAAAAATTCCTAATATTTGCCTATTTAGCCAAAAACTTGTTTTGAAGATTGTCATAAATTTAGTCTATGACTTGCCGTAAAATTTGTTCTAAAATTTATTCTTGAATTTGTTTTAAAATTTGTTCATAAATTTTGCAATCATTGGTTCTAAAACTTATTCAAACGTTCGTCTTAAAATTTGTTCTAAAATCCATTCGGAAATTCATTATAGAATTTGTTTCAAAATTAGGTCATTTTCTTCTTAAAGCTCATAAAAAATTAAGTCCTAAATTTTGTCACGTTGCCTAAGCCCTGCGTTCAAAAATTAGTTCTAAAATTCGTCTTCAAAGTTGTTCTACAAATATTTCTTAAATTTGTTTTCCTAAAATATTTCTTAAATTTGTTTTAAAATTTCATATTTTTTTTTCTAAAATATATCCTGAAAGTTGACCCATTTGACTTACGTTCAAGAATTTGTTCAAAATATGTATAAAATTTATTCTAAAATTTGTCCTCCAAGTTGTTCTGCAAATAATTCTTAAAAGATTTCTTAAATGTCATATTTAATAATTTATTCTTCATTTTGTTCTAGAATATGTCCTGAAATTTGACCTAGACTTTGTTCTAAAATCTGTTATAAATATACCCTAAAATCTGATCAAAGTCTCATTTTAAATTATATCTCATCATATTTACTCTCATTTTTAATAATGTCGTTCTAGATTCTGCGTCAAAAATTACCCTAAAATTTGTTCTAAACTTTGTCTTTAAATTAGACCTAAAATTATTCCAAAGTTTGTCCCAAAGCTTATCTAAAATTTGCGAAAATGTCCGAAAATTTATTCCATGATTTGTCCTTGATTTTCTTCAATTATTTCCATTATTTCCATTATGCCAAATGACCATTATGCCAAACGAAAGCATGTGTCACCTGCTATTATGCCACATGAACATTATGCCAAATGCACTTATGCCAAATGAACTTATGCCAAACGAACCTATTCCCAACGACGTACTCCCATTTTTCTAGCCGAAAGATGTTTCATGTTATGTACAAAAATACTCCCAAACATCAGGAATCACAATTTATTAACTCGTTTGTCACACTTCTCGGAGATTCCACAAACGTGGTGACAGCACTCCACCTTGAGGAAATCCTCAGACACTCAGGTCCCTAATCTCTACTTGTGTTAACGATAAGCACAGATTTCGGTTACTAAGCATTGCGTGTATCCACTTTATGATATAAAATGATTAAACGATACTGCATTATCTCGTCCTGCCTCCAAAATGGACTCGAAGGATACTTTGTCAAAAGCACCTTCAATGTATTCAACAAGCCGTTCTGAGAATTCTTTCGGAAAACCGAAATTTATTTTGGATGTGCAGTTAATGTGTCAAACTGATGAAATTTGCTCGTTTTCGGGACACAGCTATCAAGGCTATTGCTGAGCAAACCGATGACATCTGTGGGGAACTAAAGACTGAGTTGTGTTTTTTTTTCAAGTGGAATTTTCTGACAACTGAGTTGAAGTTCGATCAAAATTATTTTTTTATGTACTTCAGTTTTCTTTGCAATTTCATCATGCAAAAATATACATATAAACAACGTTTCCATATTTTGGAATTTTGAATCAAAAATGACCGTTCGGTCAAACAAGCCTTTCGCAGTCTGCTGCCAAAGCATCATCTTTTCAGACGTGGTCCATGATTGGTTCAATGGGTATTAACGATGCTGAATCCGTCTGGATAAAGACTCACCATCTATATCGTTTGTTTACTTATTTTCCCAGAATCCCGGAATGAATTGGATTCTCCCGAAATTTCGTATAAGATTCTCCGAAAATCCGAATGAGGATTCTCGTAAAATCATGGACTGGATGCTTCCAGAACTTCGCATGAAATTCTCGTAGCGTCCCCGGATGAAAATCTTTCAGAATCCCGGATAGGATCCTCCCAAATTCCGGATAGGATTTTCTCAGAGTCTCGGATGAAATTTTCTCAGAATCCCGGATGAAATTCTCCCAGAATCCCGGATGGGATTCTTTTAAAAACTCGGATAATGTTCGCCCAGAATCCCGGAATTCCGGATGGGATTCTCCTACAATCTTATATAGGATTCTCGCAGAATCCTGAATTGGATTCTCCTAGAACCCCAGATGCAATTCTTAAAGAATCCAGGATAAAATTCTCGCAGTATCCCCGGATGGGATTCTCCCATAATCCCGGATGGTATTCTCCTAGAATCCCGGATATTCTCCATTCCTTCAGAATACCGGATGGGATTCTCCTAGAATCTCGGATGAAATTTTCCCAAAATTCCGGAATTCCGGATGGGATTCTCCTACAGTCTCTTACAAAATCCCTCATTCTCTCAGAATCCAAGATGGAATTCTTCCAAAGTTCCGGATGACTTGCTCTCAAAATCCTGAACTATATTCTCCCAAAATTCCGGATAAGATTTTCCGAAAATCCGGATGAGATTCTCGTAAAATCATGGACTGGATGCTTCCAGAACTTTGTATGAAATTCTCGTAGCATCCCCGGATGAAATTCTTCCAGAATCCCGGATAGGATCCTCCCAAATTCCGGATAGGATGAATTCACCCAGAATCCCTGCTGCATTTCTCTCAGAATCCCAGATAAAATTCTTCCAAAGCCCTGAATAGGACTTTTACAATATCCCGGATGAAATTCACCCAGAAGCCCGGATGGGATTCTCCCAAAAACTCGGATAATGTTCACCCAGAATCCCGGAATTGCGGATGGGATTCTCCTACAATCTCATATAGGATTCTCCCAGAATCTTGAATTGGATTCTCCCAGAACTCCAGATGCAATTCTTACAGAAACCCGAATAAAATTCTCGCAGTATCCCCGGATGAAATTCTTGCAGAATCTCAGACGGAATTCTCCCAAAATCCCGGATGGTATTCTTCTAGAATCCCGGATATTCTCCATTGCTCCAGAATACCGGATGGGATTCTCTTAGAATCTCGGATGAAATTTTCCCAAAATTCCGGAATTCCAGATTGGATTCTCCTACAGTCTCTTACAAAATCCCTCATTGGATTCTCTCAGAATCCAAGATGGAATTCTTCCAAAATTCTGGATGATTTGCTCTCAAAATCCTGAACTATATTCTCCCAAAATTCCGGATAAGATTTTCCGAAAATCCGGATGAGATTCTCGTAAAATCATGGACTGGATGCTTCCAGAATTTCGTATGAAATTCTCGCAGCATCCCCGGATGAAATTCTTCCAGAATCCCGGATAGGATCCTCCCAAATTCCGGATAGGATGAATTCACCCAGAATCCCTGCTGCATTTCTCTCAGAATCCCAGATAAAATTCTTCCAAAGCCCTGAATAGGACTTTTGCAATATCCCGGATGAAATTCTCCCAGAAGCCCGGATGGGATTCTTCCAAAAACTCGGATAATGTTCTCCCAGAATCCCTGAATTGCGGATGGGATTCTTCTACAATCTCAGATAGGATTCTCCCAGAATCCTGAATTGGATTCTCCCAGAACCCCAGATGCAATTCTTACAGAATCCAGAACGCAGCATCCCCGGATGCTGTTCTTGCAGAATCCCAGATGGAATTCTCCCAAAATCCCGGATGGTATTCTTCTAGAATCCCGGATATTTTCCATTCCTCCAGAATACCGGATGGGATTCTCCTAGAAGCTCGTATGACATTTTCCAAAAATCCAGGAATTCCATATGGGATTCTCTTACAATCTCTTACAAAATCCCAAATTGGATTCTCTCAGAACCCAGGGAGAATTCATCCAAAATTCCGGATGATATGCTCTCAAAATCCTGAGCTGAATTCTCCCGAATTCCGGATAAGATTATCCGAAAATCCGGATGAGATTCTCGTAAAATCATGGACTGGGCGCTTCCAGAATTTCGCTTGAAATTTTCGCAGCATCCCCGGATAAAATTCTTGCAGAATTCCGGATAGGATCCTCCCAAATTCCGGATAGAATTCTCCCAGAGTCTCGGATGAAATTTTCTCAGAATCCCGGATGGAATTTACCCAGAATCTCTGATGCATTTCTCTCAGAATCCCAAATAAACTTCTTCCAAAGCCCTGAATAGGACTTTTACAATATCCCGGATGAAATTCTCCCAGAAGCCCGGATGGGATTCTCCCAAAAACTCGGATAATGTTCTTCCAGAATCCCGGAATTCCGGATAGGATTCTCCTACAATCTCAGATAGGATTCTCCCAGAATCTTGAATTGGATTCTCCCAGAACTGGGGTTCTACATTTTTTACAGTATCCAGAGGATAGAATTCTTGTAGTATCCCCGGATGAAATTCGTGCAGAATCCCGGATGGGATTCTCCCAAAATCTCGGATGGCATTCCCCTAGAATCCCGGATCGAATTCCTCTAGAATACCGGATGCTCGGATGAAATTTTCCCAAAAACCCAGAATTCCAGATGGAATTCTCTTACAATCTCGGATAGGCTTCTCCCAGAATCTTTTTTTTTGTTAAGGAGAAACTTTGCCACTGCGACCGGGTTCGACGACCTTAATGCCAACAGTGCTGCTTGGCTGTCCGAGAAGATTGCGATTTTTGCATGTCTGTAGTTTCGTTTCCTACAAACCTCCGAGCAGGTGTATATTGCGTATACCTTTGTCTGGAAAACTGTAGGCGACTTTTCCATTGATATCGCTTCTTTAATTCTTGGTCCGCTGACTCCCAAGCCAGTCAGCTCACCCATTTTAGAAACATCCGTATAGAATGATGTTGTACCTTGAGGTAGTATGGGACCCCCTAAATCCCATAGCTGACGATCCACTATGTGGATCTCATATGAGATATCGAAGTTCGGTTTAGCCTCCATTTTTTCTTGAACTGTGGTCAAGACAGGGTTTAGTTTGAGTTCCTGTATTACACTCAGGTGACCATTTAAATCCTTATCAAGTAATGGTTTACCTTTGTAAGTAGGGGTTTGCCCACTACTCGGGTTCTGGTTTGCCCGGCGAACCTTTTCAGGGCGGCCTAGGTACCTCTACAGAATTTCGGATTTTCGTAACAACAAAAAAAGTAAACAAACAAATTAAATTTACCAATTTTTATTCCACCGATTCCCTTCACTGCATACTACGCTGCTTCGGTTGTAACTGCTGGCGGACTGGCGGGCGGGTTTCTCCGTACGGCCGGGACAACAACGGCCTGGTCTGTCTACTGGTATCCCAGCTGGCTGCTCCGGCAGCGGTCCTTGGCGTTTAGCTAGGGAGGTGAGCTTGGCTCCTTTGTTGGAACCTCCCTAGCGACGTTGGCGACGAATCGCCGGATCGTCTACTCGCCGTAAACGATCCCGGAAGTTACCGCAGTAAACTTCCCAGGGGGAACCTTTGTCCGCCCTGCTTCGTTCTCCTTGGCTATTAGCTATAGAGGAGAGCTTGGCTCGTTCGACTTATCCTCTATAGCGAGAACGGTCGGTGTACGGTTCCTTGGATTTTAGCCGGGGACGCGAGAATGCTCCTTTACGGTTAGCTGTCCCACTTCGGCGAACCAACACCACTCACTTCACTAGTGCCCGAACCACGGGCCGGCACTATTCGACGGTTTTATATCGCCGTCGCACGCGCGCACTTCACTTTGCTGGCAATAGTGGCGGAAAACTGTCCCGAAAAAATAGCACTGTTTACGGACGTCTGTAATACGCCGTGGTTCGTCACTTTCTGCCTTTTCACGATGGCCGCCTTCCGCACTCGACCAAAACAAGCACCAAAAAAACGCACCGCCGCATAGCTGTCATCGCTATAGCACAGCATAGTCAGACCACTTTTGCAGCGAAAGGAGAGCGGTAACCTAACTAAACCCTATGCTATTTATTTACAAATACACAACAAAAATTACTACACCTATCTGGACTAATAACAACGTTCATGGACTATTATTTAAAAGAAATTTACATCAAAAACATGAACGAGCATAATGAGCAGCGGTGAGTTATGTTGCAATAACAATACACTCTACGGAGAGAGTACGCACAAATAGGTATATTTCCACCCAGCGCTAAATTGTTACCCTGACGGGTTACAATCTCGCCCACACCGGGTGGAAAAAAATTGGTAACAATTTTTTTCTAAACTAACACCTAACACCGATACAATAATAATAACGAAATGAATAAATAAATAAATAAACAAAGAAAAACTAACTACACCTAATTATTTCTTCCGCAATTTATAAATAATTCATCCAAAAAAATTAATCGACCGAGTGTCCTCATCGGTGAAATGTTTGCTCAAGTTTGGTCTGATAATACTGAAAACAAGATCGGTAACAACTCGAAATTCTCAAAATTCTGCAAGTGGCATTGACAATTTTCAATGTTTCAACTTGGAGGGGAACGGTTGTCGGCATTATTTTGCTTGTTTTTTTTCCTCGACTGTCCAGAAATGCCTCGTGTTCTTACGGTACCAGTACTACACGCTTGTGTTGGGGTTTCTATCCAAATACATTCATACAATTATCCCATTCATTCATCCTCAATCACTGGCCTACTCGATCATTCACATTCCGATAAGCACTTCGAATTAACCCCAAAACAATTTTATCTTATCATTCACACATGCATTCATTCACTCTGTTCGATTCCGCACTCATAAATTCACTCATACAATACCGCTTAACACGTCATCATTTCTCCCACTCGCAGACATTCCGGACAAAATGTTTGTATATTCGTCCCTTTTCGCCTCAAAACGCTTCGTACATGGTAAAAGAAACGTTTGAGAGGGACCAAAGAATGTCTTTCGCATAATTTAAACAGATCAAAATGATTCCCGCTGGAATCAAACGAACCACCCCAGGTTTAACCACAAACCCAAAATTATGCGAAATGAAATTTTATTCGATTCGAAATCGAAGACGCGAGGCGCTTTTTTACCCCATTCGCTCTTCCACTCACACTACTCTGATCCAAATCGGGCTACACCTGCATGATGCAGAGCATTGATGCGAACATCGGGGAAAGTGTCAAATCGATGATCCATTCGATATGATGAATGAATCATCAAAATCGTAAATAAAAACAAAACAGTTCGCGAAATCGGTTAGCAAACTGTTTTTATTCGCGGTTTTTTTTTCGTTTACGATCGGCTCCGGAGTAGTAGTCGCGCAGGAAACCCATTTCCGCGAGTGTTGTGTCCCTGTTGGAAAAGGGAGTAGTGATTTTCTTGTGAGATTGTGCTCCAAACAAGGAGATTTTATATAATTTAGTGCACCCGTAGGTGCGAGTGTTCCCCACAGAAAGGCGTTTTTGAAAAATTTTATGTTGCCGAACACGGCAGAAGAATGATATGTATGCATCCGGCGGTGAAAAGACGGTACAATAGGTTCGTTTTGTTTCTGCCAAACACTGGTACTGGTTTGGTGAGAAAGTTTTCTTTACCGTAACCGTCTCGACCGCCGGAGCAAAGCAAATTAGTGGATAATTTGGTTACCTCACTGCGCGAGTGGGGCGCAAAAGAATTTTTTTGTATTTGTTTGCCGAACACGGCAGGTAGTGTATTTAGATGCGTCCGGTGCCCGGGAGAACGGCACGGTATAAGATTAGTGTTTTTTTTAATAGAGTATTCCACCCTACCGTAGTCGTCATCGGGGCCGGAGCATATATTTCGTGCGAGTGTTTGTTTACCACACTGCGAGAGTGTGGCTCTGAAAAATTGCAAGAAGGTGTTGAAGAACCTTCTCGCGGCAGAGTTGGTCTTCCACAATAAAAATAGAGAAGACGGAGAAATGTTCATTGTTTTTTTTTATTCGGACCAAAGTCCGTGTTGTTGCCGTCGGGAACTGACGGCTGCTTTTGGAAAACTCCCAAGTGAGTAATCCATATAAAAGCATACCGTCAGTCCACAGACGGCACGGAAAAGTTTTTATGCTGGTTTAAGGAGATTTGCTGGCCAAACTCCGAGATTTTTACCTGCTAAATCCTCCAGCTCGTAGGAGGATACACCTTTTTTTGAGACAATTTTTGCCGGTAAGTATTGTGGTCCAAGTTTAGCATTGTAAGACTCGAGTGCATTCGACAACTTCATGTTTCGACGGTATACCATTTGTCCTGTTTCAAAAGGTTTGGAGAACTTTCGATGACGCAAGTTGTACTGATGTCGAATGCCCTCGCTTGCCTTTGCCAAATTTTTGACCACAATCTCCCGGATTTTGTCTATCTGTTGGTGTCTTGTTTCTAGGTCACCCTCACCGGAAATCCTGCTGAAGTCATCGGCAGAGGCCATTTCACACCCGTGTATAATGAAATGAGGACTAAATCCAGTGGAGGAATGAACGGTAGTATTTAGGATGCGCTCCACATCACTGATATGGACATCCCAGTTGCGCTGCTCGGTTCGAGCATATGCCCGGATTGCGGTGTTTATCGAGCGATTTGTTCGCTCCACTGGGTTAGCCTGCGAATGATAGCGGGAGTTCAGCCAATGTTTGACGTTGTTTTCTTTTATGAATTGACTGAACTCCTTCGAGGTGAAAGTGGAGGCATTGTCGCTCAGCAGAATTTCCGGGCTACCATGGCGATTGAACCACTGTTCGCGCAGTATCGTACAGAGTGACGTACTAGCGATTTTGCGAACGGGGGTTAACATGACGTACTTGCTGAAGACGTCGAGGACTACAAGCAAGTGTTGATTGCCACGTTTGCTTTTTGGAAGAGGACCGATGAAGTCCACAGAAACCATTCGCCATGGTGCATTAGTCGCACGCGACTGACCCATTTCGGGCTGGACTGGGACGAAAGGAGCTTTGATTTCCTTGCACGTCCCACATTCTCGAATAAACTTTCGTACTTCCGATCCCATTCGAGGCCAGTAATATCGCAACTGCACTTCGTGGATCGTTTTATCGTATCCCACGTGAAGCAAATTTTCGTGGGTACGTTGGATCAAATCTTGACGGAACTCGGGTGCTGGGACGAGTTTCCAACTGAACCGCGAGTCGCACGGAACAACTTTTGAGTTGACATACTTGAAAAGTTGATCATTTTCTACTTTGAAGTCGGCATAGTCGTCAGGATTTTGGATAACTTTTGACTTCATGGAACAGTACCAGTCTGAGGTGGACAAAGCTGAAACGGCTGCTACGGCCCGGGATAACGCATCTGAAACGACATTGTCCTTGCCTTTCCGGTGCTCAATAGACATGTCGTAGAGTTGTAATTCTAAACTCCAACGACTCAAACGTGAACTGGTTTTCCATTTAGTCTTCAGTATCCATGTAATCGCTGACGAATCAGTGACCAGTCGAAAATGATAACCTTCCAAGTAACCTCGAAAGTGTTCAACCGCCATTATCACCGCCAGACCTTCCTTCTCAGTTGCATGATAGTTTCTTTGGGGAGTGGTCAGTTTGTGCGAAAAGTAAGCAACTACTTTCTCACCCTCGGGATACTCCTGCACCAGAACAGCAGCGACTGCTACGTCACTAGCGTCTGTCTGAAGAATGAATTCTTTGGAGAAGTCTGGTGGGACTAAAACTGGAGGAGTGACTAGAAATTCCTTAATTTTAAGGAACGCGAGTTCTGCCTCGGAGTTCCAAACTAAGCTCTTGGTTTTCGTTTTGAGCAGATCGGTCAAGGGAGCAGTGACCTCACTGAACCGATCAATGAAACGGCGGTAATAACCGCACATCCCGAGGAAACGACGAAGTTTCGTCACGGTAATCGGTCTCTCGTAGTCGAGAATCGGCTGAATTTTGTCAGGATTGACCTTGAGTCCGTCCCGATTCAACAAATAACCAAGAAACTTTAGTTCGGGGACTCCAAAACGGGATTTTTCCAAATTGATGGTTAGGTTGGCTCTTGCTAGACAATCGGCGACTGCTTTGAGCAACTGTATGTGATGCTCGAACGTTTCGCTTACCACGATGATGTCATCTAGGTAGACGAAAACGTAAGGTTCCCATTTACCTCGTCCAAGAACCTGGTCCATCAGTCGCGCCAGAGTAGCGGGGCTGTTGACGAGACCAAATGGTAGACGAGTAAATTGGAACATACCCCTGCCGGGAACACTGAAAGCGGTATATTTGCGACTATCCTTGGCCAGGGGTACCTGGAGAAAGGCCTCCTTCAAGTCTATGGTAGACAGGTACTTCGCCTTGGGTAAGCCGCCCAATATTCGCCCAGGGTGGGGCAGAGGGTATGCATCCCGTACAGTACGCTCATTGAGAGGCCTAGCGTCTAGACAAAGGCGGATTGAGTCGTCTGGTTTCGTGACCGCCACAATATTAAGCGACCAATCCGAATCAGACTCCTCGATAATTCCCATAGACCGCCATCGGTCAACCTCTTCCCAGACCTTTGACAGTTTCTTTGGGCTCATGTGATAAGGATATCGGCAAACGGGTGCCGCACCTTGGAATTCATCTTTGATGACAATCCTGTGCTCTGTGAATGAGGTTGGGCTTAGCTTTCCGGGCTCTACTGCCTGGAAACACTTCTTTACTTCTTCTACGCGCGCTAACTGTTCCGAAGTGAGTATCGACTCACGCGGTACTTCATCTTCTTCATCGTCTTCTGATTCCTGACCTGAGTTCAACAGAGCACAGTTTTGTATCTCAGGAGAAATCCCAAAGGCGCGCCAAAAGTCCATACCTAGAATGGAGTTGACGGTCAGATGCTCTACTACAAGAGTGCATAGGACCTTTGTCAAATTTTGAAAAGTATACGGGAGATACGCTTGTCCAATGATTGGTAAGGATTGACCATTTGCAGAACGTAGTTCGAATGGTCGTTCCAACCTTTTCAAGGGACTTTTCGAAAACTTTCGGTATAGCTTTTTAGTTATAATTGTGGCGTTACTACCACTGTCGAGCAAGGCTTTGAAGGATTTGCCGTACACTGCGACAATTGCAAATGGACGGTTATCGAACGGGTCGTCAAGGACGATGGTTTCGACGGACAATGAATTATCATAGTCCTCATCACGAGCCGGTCGAAAACTGTCGTAAATCTGGGGGTTAATAATGAGTTGTTGTTTGGAGCGCTGCTTTACTGCCAACTGCGACTTCAGTTGGTTCTGATCCCGTTTTTTAGGCAGTAAGGGCAACGAGAAACATCAAATCCTTTAAAACCACACACGATGCAGAAGACCCGATTTGGTTTCCGGCATTCCTCAAATTCATGTCCTTTGTCTCCACAATTGTAGCAGACGCCGAGCACGGGAGGACGATGCTTTTCCACCAAATACTCCAGACACATTATAGGTTTCTGCGGTGGTTCGATCGGTTTTTGATTGTTTCCTTCGAGATTCTTGCCGTCCTGATTCCCTTGCTGTTTCTTTTTCTGGTTGTCAGGAGGCTTGTTTGAATCAAGACCTGCCGGTTTGGCATTCTTGCTCCAAAACGTTTTGGATTTTGCGTTGCCGTTATTCTGTCCACCTCCCTTTTGGTTTTGATTATTTTGTTTTTGTTTGTTTTGTGGTGGATTATCAGAATAAGCAGCAACTTCCCGAGAAGAACCGAAAACTTTCTGATAAATCGGCGTCTTGGAGGCGTCGATCGATTTACCAAGACTCATCAATTCTGAAAGCGTGTTCACTGGCCTGAGAATCAGCATTTGTTTATAATCGGCTTTCAGGTTCCGCTTGAGCACGTCGAGTTTTTCGCTCGGTGCCATTGGAACCGTCATAGCACGACATATTTTTTCCATTTCCAGGAAGTATTCCTGGAAAGATTCGTTACGCATCTGCCGGCGCTGGAGAGCCTTCATCTTGAGCGTAGCATCAAGTTCAGGATGTACAAAATTTACCTTGAGCTCGCATACAAGATGGTTCCAGTTAAACAACCGGTTTTGCGCACGCATAGCCTGATACCAGGTCAAAGCATTGCCAGTGAACAAATGCATCGCAGAATTGAAAAGTTCGTCTTCGCACATTTGCTCACACGCAGCGTAACTCGCTACGGTGTCCAAGAATTCATTTAGTCCCGTTCCTTCATCAGTTCCAGCATACTTCCGAATTTTCCAATCAGCGACGCGCTGCGGGTTACGCGAGTAATTCCTTGGGGCTGCCATCGATCCGTTTCCCGCGTTGGTAGATATTGAAAAGTTCGGATAGGATGGTCCCGTCCGCTGTTCGGTCCATTCAGGAACGTGAGGCTGGTTCTGAGTTTGGTACGGGGCTGTGAATCCAGTATTCTGTTTCGGTTTCTCGATAGGAAGTGATGGACATAGATTTTGTTGACCCGAGAATCCTCGCTTCAACACAAATTGATCGGGACTGGGCGCCAGTGTTGGGCGAGAAATCTCTGGTGCATCAAATGAATCGGGTACGTCCATCAAACGCAAATCTTTCAGATCGGTCTGCAGATCCATCTCGGGAGCACTTTCCTTCTGATGTACTAGTGCCCGAAGCTCACTGACGGATTCACGAAGTGAGACAACTTCTTGAACCGTCTTTCTTAAAACTGACGAAATGGTTGTCAGTGAAGCAATCCCACCCATTAGCGTTTCAGTAGCTTTTGAAAAAGCATCAGACCCCTGAGACGCTAGGGCTCTATTATCGTCGGATTGCTGTCGCAATTGTCGAATCTCGTCCCTCATCTCGCACAAGACACGCAACAGGTCGTCCCCTACGAGCTGTTTAGAAAGAGATCCTTGGTTATCGGAAGGATTGGATCCCTGTGGAATTGCAGGTACGTCTGTACTCAGCAAATCTCCCAAAATTTCTCCATCCTCCCCTTCTTGGTTGTCGGGAGGAAGTGCTGCCTGTTCGTCGTTAAAATGACTGGCATAAACTGCTAGAACTTCCTCCAGCAACCCCGAAATTTCCTGGTTGACCTCCCCTGCCGCATAATTTCGGATAACCTGGAGCCTAGACCCCAAATGAAGCAACCGTGTTCGGTAAATCTCCTTGTTTGGGCACCGGTACTGGAGATCTTCCTTGATTGTTAGTAATTTACCAAGGCAGATCTCCTTTTCTTCACCCACGTCACCCCGGAAATTGCGAACTAATTCCCTCCGAGACGACCGCTCATGCGACAAAATTCCCCGAAGACGCCGCTGCCGCTGGACACCCGAAAGATCCGAATCAGGAGAGATAAAAATGCTTCGAGATTGCAACTCAAAATCCAGCTCATCAAAATGTAAATGATCGACGCGCATGAACACACACGCTTGGTTGAATTTCTCCAACGCCATCATAACTTGCGCTATATTGGAAGAAATCACCAAGACACAAAGCATGTAAGTACTGACACGGTATTATTTCTGATTTTTCGCCCACTAACGATTCCCTTAAAATTTCAGGAAATCAAGCTGCTCCAAAAATGTCTCAAACCGGATTGAGAATACAAGGCGATTGGCCACCGCACCCGAATAAATGACAACAACCTTCAAACTACTCGTCCGGCAGACCAAACACAAGCAACGCAATCCACAAATTCGGACAAAAATAAAAAGGAAAAAACAAAAAATCGAAAAAATACGCCAACAAATGTAAATAAATAAATAATACGACCGCGGAACAATATTGCGGAAGAAACCTCACCGACTGTTCTACGAAAATCCTAGATTTAGTAGAAGCACCCCACACTCCGGAAGAAAAAAATATTTTCCAAAATAGGAAAATATTTTTTGCAGTGTGTTTTGCCCCACGTTGGGCGCCAAATGTAAGTAGGGGTTTGATCACTACTCGGGTTCTGGTTTGCCCGGCGAACCCTTCTTTTCAGGGCGGCCTAGGTACCTCTACAGAATTTCGGATTTTCGTAACAACAAAAAAAGTAAACAAACAAATTAAATTTACCAATTTTTATTCCACCGATTCCCTTCACTGCATACTACGCTGCTTCGGTTGTAACTGCTGGCGGACTGGCGGGCGGGTTTCTCCGTACGGCCGGGACAACAACGGCCTGGTCTGTCTACTGGTATCCCAGCTGGCTGCTCCGGCAGCGGTCCTTGGCGTTTAGCTAGGGAGGTGAGCTTGGCTCCTTTGTTGGAACCTCCCTAGCGACGTTGGCGACGAATCGCCGGATCGTCTACTCGCCGTAAACGATCCCGGAAGTTACCGCAGTAAACTTCCCAGGGGGAACCTTTGTCCGCCCTGCTTCGTTCTCCTTGGCTATTAGCTATAGAGGAGAGCTTGGCTCGTTCGACTTATCCTCTATAGCGAGAACGGTCGGTGTACGGTTCCTTGGATTTTAGCCGGGGACGCGAGAATGCTCCTTTACGGTTAGCTGTCCCACTTCGGCGAACCAACACCACTCACTTCACTAGTGCCCGAACCACGGGCCGGCACTATTCGACGGTTTTATATCGCCGTCGCACGCGCGCACTTCACTTTGCTGGCAATAGTGGCGGAAAACTGTCCCGAAAAAATAGCACTGTTTACGGACGTCTGTAATACGCCGTGGTTCGTCACTTTCTGCCTTTTCACGATGGCCGCCTTCCGCACTCGACCAAAACAAGCACCAAAAAAACGCACCGCCGCATAGCTGTCATCGCTATAGCACAGCATAGTCAGACCACTTTTGCAGCGAAAGGAGAGCGGTAACCTAACTAAACCCTATGCTATTTATTTACAAATACACAACAAAAATTACTACACCTATCTGGACTAATAACAACGTTCATGGACTATTATTTAAAAGAAATTTACATCAAAAACATGAACGAGCATAATGAGCAGCGGTGAGTTATGTTGCAATAACAATACACTCTACGGAGAGAGTACGCACAAATAGGTATATTTCCACCCAGCGCTAAATTGTTACCCTGACGGGTTACACCTTTTAGCACTCTCAGAGAGCCAAGTCTCGCCTCCCTCATAACATGTTTGTGCAATGAAGGTAGATGAAGCATGGCTTCCATAGCTGTAGTGGGTGGCAGGCTAGTCTTTGAACTTAAGTTAGTTCAGCTTGGGTGATCTTCCCAAATGAATATTCTCCCAAAATCCCAGATAAGATTCTTCCGAAATTCCAATAAATAAAATCCCGAATGAAATTCTCCCAGAATCTCCGGAATCTTGGATTCTCCCAAGATCCAGGATGTGAGATGCTCCCGCTCATTTGGATTCTCTCAGAATTGCACCGATGAAATGGGTTTTGCAAAACGTAGTCGCGGTTGACATTTGACTAAAATTATTTTAAAACATAAAGTATACTAATGCACTAATCTAAAATAGAAAAAAAAACAATTACTAATGCGTTAAGTAAAAAGTTCATTTGAGGGTGAGTTTCAAATATTTTGATACACTTATTTAAATTTATATATGAATTTATACAGGTCTGAACGTCTCATCTTTTGGTTACACTGAACGTTCGCGAAGTCTCATCTGCTCGCAACTCACAATTTTAATATGACGTGTAGCCGCTGCAAGCATTCCGCTCCTAGCTTAATTTTCGCCGTCTTTCGCTGTTTGAAACTCAACGTCGAACAGGAAATTCCACTGATCTGGCATGACATCACAGATTGACGTAAAAAGGAACCCCGCCTGTGCTCACAAGTAAAAAACCACCCATGGCTGCTGTCTTGTACGCCCAAAAATTCTGATTGCTGATGAGTGCACAGCGAAATCGAAACAAGGTTCGGCCAACGCGTTCCAGTGTGACCTAGTCGGCCCAACAGGTACTAATGAAACGGCGTCTAAACATAAATTGATGAAATAAAACCAGGCCAAAAAAAATTCAGGAAAGAGCTAAACCGATTGAAAAACGCAGGTAAAAATAGGATAAAATAGATAAAAAATTACGTAATAATGAAAGAAAATAAAATCAAAATGCCTAAAAGGGTTCTTTCCATCGAGACAGAAAATCCAACCTTTAGAAACGTATCAAGCAGAAAAAAGTGATCGACATTGATTGTCACTGGCGACATCTGGCAAAGCTTGAGAATCAGCTCGTAAATACACCCATTCATACACCACCCATTTGTTGCATCCAAGTAGGCACTCCATTCTTCCCGGAAGCATCAGAACCGATCGGAACAAGTTTCGTATGAAACAAACGAGTATCCATGTCACTTTTAAACTGCAACAAATGGTGGTTTTACTTCATTTCAAGTGGTGATGCGGTTGAGATCCTGGATATACACGGTAGCAGAGAAAAACCGCCCGGTACGGAATGTAAAACTTTTTCAATTCAGTTTCCAGTTGCAACTATTATCTTGTAGGGTGTTTGTGTGTGTATGTGCGGATGTATGTTACGTTGCAGGGAAATGGCAAAAATTGGTTTCCACTGCGTTTTCGGATTCTGCCGTACCGTTTCATTTGTCCCAGCAAAGAGACAGCCACATACCGGTGGGCTGGGGAGGTGGAGAAAACTTTCCGGAGGAATTATAATTTACAACATTTCTTACTAAAGGCGAACACATCGGCCAGGAGACGTGTCCTTGCACCGCCTACTCCGCTTCGTCCGTCGACTGCTGGTTGTTAGGACACAGTGACGTACCGCAGCACGATGGAGACCGAAGACAGAAGTTGCAGGATAGGAGAGCGCACTACTACTGCTGCTGGGTTAACCAGGCAGCTTCTTTCCGCAGGAGTTTCAGTTTCAGGGTTTGCGGATTTCTTCGGAACGTCCGCCCTTTGTGCAGAGCGTCTTCAAGGAACAAGTTTTCCTCGCCCGGTGTGTGGTTTTTCCGAAGGGAAAAGTTTCAGTTTCATTTCCACTCACTTTTGCAAAAGTGGCAAAACCAGTTTGCGGAAAGATGTTGATATCTCCTGAAGGAATTGGAGAAATCTCTTGCACTAACCAGCGCCGACCCGGTGTTCGGGCATATTTACCGGATGGGGATGGGCCGCGGCATTGTCACATGGACTAATGAAAATAAACGACATGCGAATTTTTGTTCGTTTGTGAGGATTTGCAGCTAATTCCGGCAAGTAGATCAAATCGTTCCAAAGTGTAATAAATTTCCCGTCACTAAAGGTAGCTTTTCACGGAAACCTGCTCAACGGATCATCGACTGCAAAATGGAGACATCCGGTTAGAAAAACCGCCCAAATGCAGACGACTTTTCGGCTACGCTTCCCACCCGCCAGGAAACGGCGGGTAATCCTTAATGCAAACGAGAGGTAATCACTTTCACTTGTCGGCGACAGTTGCGAAGAAAAACCCTCACGACTCGCAAAAAACCGACCGAGCCGCCACGATCATTAATCATTCATCACCGCAGAAGCCTGGATACCTATATCAGTGTTACGCCCCACCGCGTTCTAGGTAACGAGTGTGTGTGTGTGGGTGAGTATGTCGCGCAATCCGGCTGAATGAGTTTTAGGTACCGTTCTTATTGGTTTTGACATTCGATGGACGTGTTGCCAGATGTGTGTGTAGTTTGATGTGAAACGGTAGCAGTACCAGGTTTTCTCATTCGATGAAACTGCGTAAATGTGATGTCTGTAGAATCAAGCCACATTTTTTCAACGAATACTTTTTAACCTTTTAAGTTTATCTGGATTTTCGTTTTTTGTTTTTTGGTTACATAAGATTTTATTTGTAGTGTCGCTGTTTTAGATATCCTAGCTTTTTTGCCGTAGAGCTACAAATATATTAATAAAACGTGTAAACATTTGAATTAATATACGATCAAACACTAGCGCCGCCAAACCAACTTATCCCAACTATCCTTAAAATCTATTCCGGAACCAGTTCGAAATCCTGAATGGATTCAGTACGAAATCTTGCTCAAAGAAAACAACAACGATTCCAACTCAATCGGTTGATGCATTTAAATTGGAATTCATACTGAATCCACTCAGAAGTCCGAGCCTGGTCCGACCTGGTTTGACTGGGTAGAGGTATAACCGCTGTCAATTCAGTCGATCTCAGCCACTAAAAAACATGAAGACAGTAGCGCACCTGATGAAGATATCCCAACTACCTTCGTATCCGTTAGGGATTTTTACACAAGTTGAATGATGAAGATGGACGTCTGTTCTCTGTGGTAGTGGTATGGAGCACTGATTCCCTTCCGCCGGAAACGACGGGCCCTCCAAACACCAAACAACTACGACCACTCGAACCATCAAAACCATACATAGAGAGGGCATCCAAACCGTGGAGCCTTTGCCTTTTCCTTAGTGGATGTAGGGAAGGCTCTCCGCGGTTTTATACCTCCGCTACACCGAACACCGACTCGCGCAACCATATTGTTACGTTTATTTTGTTCAGTAACGTGATATAATGTAAGCCCTAAAATACAGTAAAGAAAAAAATGAAATAATCGCAAAATAAAAGGCAGATGTCGTCACGTACGCCAACAACGAAGCAACCCTGCATCACTCAGACAGCAGCAACTGTCATCGCAATACACACGCATACCACCCGTCGTCGAAGAAAACCCGATTTGACGTGAGCAAGCAGCAACGGTGTCAGTCAGAAAAAAGCAGACCACGGAAGAGGCAGTTTATCGACAAGAGGATAGTGCCGCGGAAAGTTTAAACGGCTGCAAAACAAACCGGAGTTGTTCGCGGTCGTGTCCAGTGAAGGGGACAAATTAGGTCAACAACGAGCGATTGCGCGCGACTCGGTAAGCGTTGACGAAATACTGGTGATGTGACATCGAGGTCAGAAAGCCGCTCGGACGGTACGACATTGCCACGTGGGAGAGGTAGCCTCAAAATGACGGTTCGCTGGTGACGCAACCGGTAGATATTAGCTAACAAGGACCGATAAACCGAAAAGGACTGAGGATTAGCGATCAACAATTTGCTCAAGAGGTAAGCTAGTGACAGTCAGCTCGAGACAAAACTAATATGCGATTTGTAATCGACAGGCATAAAGACGATTCACACACATCGTCGGCAACAAGAGCAAAAGGTTCCGAAAGCACCGCACGGAAAAGGCCTTCCAAAGGAAGTAGGCAGCAACAAGTTGAAGGACCCAATGGAGGCTAGTTCCCATGTTACCTCAGGGCCTTTATTTGCAGGTCTAAGTCAGAGCGTTCAGATAGCAAGCAGATAGCAAGCGGGTTCGGTCAGCAACCTACGAGGAGAGAGGGTGGTACAGAAAGAATCGATCTGCTCTGAGCGTGAGTTTTTTGACGAAGGCGGTTTGGTGCAGAGATCTGACTAGTCGACGGCCGCTTGCAGCTTCGACGACCACTATACGCCACACCAGTACGGAGGACAATTCATCCGCTGGAGCACGACGGCACGGCCGGTTCGGAAGAGAATAGATTCGATCGCATTCGTAAGCACCGATCGCGAGGGTGTGGATGGCGGAAGTGTCTTATGCTGTATTTCACCCTAAGGAGACCATTTGGGTAAACACCAATTTTTTTTCTCACAGGGCCGAAAATTTTTGGTAAAACCAATCTTTGAACATGAAGGGCACAAATCCTAATTTATTAGTCATGGGAAGTGCCTTAATGATGGGTACGAACTGCAATATGCATCTCCGGGAAAAAACGGCGTAGCAGACATGGTGCACCCACAGCAAGCGTGAGTAAAAAGAAAAGAGAATGGGCAGAAAAAGTAGATAGAAGAGAAGAGAGAACGGAAGGAGTAATGCGAGTAGAATAAGAAGCAGACAAAGCAGGGCGATGAAAGGAGAATAAAATTTGTGTCGGTGAAAATTTATGTTGTGGATCTTAGTTTCTTCTCTTTTGTGTGCCCTTTTACGAGCTTTCCGTGGCTGATCGAGGTTTTTGTTTCCCCCTCGTCAGTCGCACACGCAATAATATTCAAGGTGAAAGAGCATCCGCTAATCGATCGCGATAGCAGAGGAGAGTAAAGTGCGTGCAATGAGCTAAAACTGACAAAAAGAGAAAAAAATTATTAGAGTAAAGGATGTAAGATAATACAGAGCTTGAAGAGAGTAAAGAGAATGTAAAAAGAGGAAAGCGTAAGCGTAAAGAGCATCAAGTGAAAATAGAAGTGCAGAGAGCAAATAAAATTAAGAAAGTAAAGATAGTAATGTGAGTAAAAATTTCAAAATGAAAATCGAAGAACGACGAATAAAGATTGATCTACTTGGAAACACTGCAATCTCCAAACGAAATGCATTAAATTTTTCTGTGTCTTCCTCAGATCCTAAGGATTAATATTTCTAGTTTAGTTTTTGCTAATAGAATAAGATTGATTCGTTTATTTAAAAACCCCTTTCCGCACCAGTCAAACCAGGTTACCAGTAACTGTTGTTGTTTGTCTAGCAGTCATTAGGCGTACCTCGCCTACTTAGTTTACGATGAATGAACCGTTCGAGTACCCGAAAACAACGAAGCAGACGATTTTCGCCCTTCATTAGTTCACAAAAGGAAATAATTTTGAAACATTTGCATTTCCCCAACGAAACCGGTGTATCTTCTATACACCCAACAACCCACATTTTCCGGTACGATGAAATCCAGCACTAACCCTGTATAATCTCTGGCAATCAATCATTCGCCATCATATTCTAGAGAGTTTTTCGCCGCCGCCAGCAGATGCGAGGATCGGTTCTACGGTATAGGAAGTCCTCTACCTTAAGAACAGAAGAAGGTAAGGGGTTTCGATATTACACGAGAAACGATTAAGCTCCTACTTCTTCCTATTCGTCGTCAAGCGAAAGTTCTTCACCTTTTAATCTCTCCCAGTCTGCTGAGCTAGAGTTTACCTTCCCGTAAACAGAAAGTTGAATAAAAATTCTATAAACAGATGAAGATGATTGATGATAAGAAGGATCGTTGGCTGGGGGAGGTTAGTTATTGAAAAGCAGGAGTATTCAATTAGTCCAGGTCAATTTGTAGACGGTCGGGGTGATGAGGGTCTTTGCGTTAGTGGGTTGTTCCGAAAAAAGTATATTGATTAGAGTAAAAAGATAAATTTAGTGTGTATAACCAATGATATCAGGAACATATTGCTTGTGGCACAAAAAACTGGATTCTAACCGCACTGCGCACTTACTATTCTTCTATTCAATTCTTCTCATGGACTGGTTAGTTCGACTGGTCTGTCTACGAAAGTACCATCTCTATCACTTGAAATCAGCCCCCTGTCAAGGACGACGTCTCTGTACAGCCAGCATCACTGCCATGAAAATCAAAACATTGATTTTGAATCGAATGCTTAAAAGCTGTAATTAGTTACTAAATGTTGATTTTCTGAATAAGATGGTATTAAATCATCCCACAAGATGAAAAACGTCATGTGGAATGCTTGAATATCGTGTATAGTGCCGAACATAATTCTTTGTTTGAGGCTTTATAGCTATAATGCCCCATATATGTAGGTCGCTGTCAAACTCCATATGATGTTATAGGGTTACCAGGAGGCTGCTTGAAATACATGTGTTTTGACAGCCGCAGTTTTCAGTAGCAGTTTGATCACTCGCACTTTGAAAGTGCAGAGTCTAGGTTGGTGGGAAGTGCGCAATAACTACATAATCTTAAACAAACAATCAATCCTCGAACAATTAAAACTACACCCTCTTCTCCAGCCGGTTCGCATTCGCAAAGCGCGGAAAATGGGAGTTCTTCCATTATTTTAATTTTATTTTTTTCACCTCCTGCCGCAATTCCAAACCGGCAATAAAACCATTATCGTCGAACTAGGAGTTCTGTTGTGTTTCGACGAACAATATCCCCCGCTCCCGGCAACAATAAATAGCCTCACTTCTCACTGTTTCCTGGGAGCACAAGTGTGCTCTTTTTCGCCTCTAATTTAAATGATCTAAATATTAATTGCTCCTCATCCTTTTGGGGGCCGCTGCTCATTTTCGACAAGCATCCAAGCAAGTTAAGTGTCTCCGATTTTTTTTTGCTTGTTGTCATCTGGATGGTCACCTCTGATGAAATGCACAGTGAAAAAAAACAGTGAATTTAGGCTGTGAACCATTTGGTGAAATTTTTAACCCTTGGTTAAAATCTGACACTTCGAAAGTTATTTGCAAAATAACCCTACTCTGGAGCATGGTTAAATTGACAGAGCGGTAGTAAAATTTGACAGCTCGATGGTTAAAATTTTGCTCATGATGCAGAATGAAAAGGTGGAAACATTTTCTGTACCTAATTGAGGTTGTCAATATTTTTCAATACAAAATTAAGGGATTAAGATGGAAACGATAACGCGTTGTGTTAAGATTTGTTTGGGTTATTTCATGATGTGGATGTTTACTTTTCGAGGCTATGACTGTCATACTTAATGTAATAAGAAATAAAAACTAATTTTAAAATATCGACAAATGTTCACACCTCTACCAACTTGTGGTCATCGCAGCTGTCAACTCTAAATAACTATCCATATGTCAACTTTTGAAATGGTTCGCTCTCTCGGTTAAATTTTTCCATTCAACAGAAAATAACTTTCGAACTGTCAAATTTTAACTAAACGTTAAAAAAATCGCCAAATGGTTCACAGCCTTAACCACAGCGTTTAGCATTTTTTACAGTTATTTTAGCGAAAGGGTAGGGATCAAGGTTAGTGGAATGGAATGTGTTCGATTGCGTATCTTTAACGTCAGCTGCTTCGGAAATTAGGTTTTACACCAGCGGACATAACCCCGCATAATGAGCCGGATGAACTTCGTTTGGCAATAGGGATCTTTAATTTGGAAAAATTGTGCCAGTTTTTCATATGTATTGGTAGCGGGTGTCCTTACGAGTACACTCATATCATTCTTAAACCTTAATTATTCTTTTATGATTTTTAAATTTAAAAAAACCAAATTAAACTCAACCAGCAAACTGACAGTTGTCCTACTAAATGACGTATCTGCAAATATCTCGTTCGCCTCATTGTTAACCGGGACAGCACCCCACACAGCATGATCTGGTACTTTGTCAATCCGCTAGCAACCTGCCATCTCAAGTTTCATCTGCAAACTATGGTAGATCTGATAAGGCAACCTATAGGGTCGTGCAAGTCGCATGGGTTTGGATGTGTTATTGTCCTAAAAGGAAACAAACTAAAAAATGTTTTTTTCAATAGCTACGGGCCAAAAAATTGAAAAAGGACTGAGATATTAACTCACGGTACTAATCTGCATCAGAATATGCCTTAACCCGCACACCCCTAAAGATCCCTATTGTCGGTGGTTTGTTTACTTGGAAGTTACGTGAGTTCGAATGTAACAGATGAGCACCCGTTTCACTCGCACTCATGCATCTGACAAAGTAAACAAACCACCGAGAATTAGGTTCTTTACTGAAACAGTTAACCTCACTTTTCGTGACAGTTCGATTGTACTGTTTACGTGGACTTAGAAGAATTTGTGGACGACTAGATTCGCTCGAAGCAAATCGTAAATATTTTTTCTAAGTCCATGTAAACAGTACAAGCGAACCGTCAAAAATGAACAATCAGTTCATTTGTGACGTCACCGTAAAGTATTCAATTGTCAAACTAGAACTTCATTCATCATGAGTTCATTCGTGTCGTCATCTTGTAGAACTCAATAAACGAAAACAGCATATGGCTCAATGACCAAATTTAGTTCTGTCATTTTAGAGGCAAGTCATTTTACACTAATTCAACCCAATATAACAGATTCGTTTTTCACCGTGCCCACCAAGGCCATTTTGTCATAATTTTTATTTACTGTAAATTAAGTCAAGAAAATCACTTCAACCATCAGGGATGCTCTGGTGCTGGTGCGTGATATTTTTCCCTTTTCTTTTCCCCCGGTGAGAAAAAAATAAGCTCTGCTGGCGAATAAAATCACGCGATCGTAAATGTGTTATGATACGTTGGTTGGTCCCAAGAGGAAAATTATGCTGAAAAGCCTCCTCCTGATGAACGGACTCTTCCCTTTGTTGTTTTTTTTTTGGCGAGGACATCGCGACCATGGCATCTCATGGCCGGTGTCGCCTAGTATTCGTAGCACCACAGGCTTGTTATTAATTATTGCCAGTCCGAAAGTGTGAATTTTGACTGGATTCTGTTTTTGTCTTTCGCTGATGCCGAAGGGATTTACTTTTCGGGTGACTCTGGGTGGGGATTTTCTTGGCTTGGACGTTCGGTGGAAAACAAAATTTATGTTTATTAATTACTTGCGAAAGTGATTAAAAGTTTGTGCCCAAACTTGACTTTGGCAGGCAGTTTTTCTTTTTCCATTGGTCGGAGAGGCGAAATTTTTGAATCACAGTGCGCGTTTACTTTGGAAGGGAACTTAGACTTACAATCTTAATAAAAAGCTACTCGTAGAATTGATGCTACATTTACTGGCAGGATAAACTAAGTCAGGTTGAAATAAAACTGAATAACCAGCAGAGCAATCGTTTAACTGTAGTTTACCATTGGAATTGTTTTGATTATTATTTTAAAATTAAAAGGATAATTTATTAAATTCATTACTATTTTGTTAGAAAATTCCCACCCAGCTTGAAAAGCTTCAAACATGAAGATAGAATTTAGCATTGCAGTCATCAATTGAAACATTGATTGCTGTAAAAAATCCATTTTTCTACCGTAATGCTACTTAGATCCATTGGAGTGAAGGAAGCGTTGCGCGAAGATGAAATTGGAGGTATGGTAGTCGTCGTAATGGATGGTGTGATGGAGACAGAAGACCGTTGGATAGGTAGAGAATTTTTATTTCTATTTTGAAGCGGATTACGCTGTTTTAACATGTTTTGCTGCAAGGTATCTGCAGAAGCAGGTAATTTTTCTTATTTGTCGCTTTGTACAAGAATTTATATTTTTTTTTCTCAAATAGAACATGCCTGAAGGTTTTTGTGGTTTCTTGCACTGGACAAGCGTCCGTTGTGTTCGTATTATCACCATCACATTAAGAATCTAAATGGCAATTTTTGGTGCAGTTCCTAAAGCCTTGACATAGACGACGACAGATTTTGTATTTTGCACCATGTCGTCTATAATATTTCGGCTTTACAACACTTAGATAAATAAATAAATAAAGCCCCTGGATAGTTCCAGAGCGTGCTGGCGTGTTAGTGCCGCTAACCTTTCTCTTCATAAGAAAAACTTGTGAAGTAGTAAAGCCAAGTAAATTTATTTGATATTTCGTTCAAACTTTGTCCTTGCGGCAACGTTTTCAAGAAGGAAGGAAGGATCTACCTGTCTTGAAATCTCATGCATAAAAGTTGTATAACTTCTCTGTGAGATACAGTAGAAATCGTTTCTGTTGAATCCATCCACTGCAACTTGAAATTCTCCTCTTCGACTAATCTAAAAAGTGGCTCCAATCTTAACAGGCAGCGCATATCGACGCACTGTATCACAAAACAGTATGTCCTGAAGTCTTGATGAACGAATAGGAGATGGTTCGAAAGTATGGTGGCAGCTGGTTCACGAGACGAGCAGTAAAACAGACACTATCACCAGCGGAATTGCTTGTTCGACGTTGAATTCCAAAGCGAGCGACAGACGGCGGAAATGAAGCTAGGAGTGGAATGCTTGCAGCGGCTACACGTGAAAACAGAGAATGAAATTGGGAGCTGCGAACAGACGAGACATCACCGATGTTCACTATAAACAAATGGTGATGGGATCAGAACCATCCAGTAAGTTCCACCGAAAATTAAGCCGGAATTCTGGCTAGTTCTAATTAGTATTTCGGTTCTGGTGACTTAACTGATTCTAATTTGAATCGATTGTGTCGATGGAGCCGAAATATAGAATACCGACTCTTTTCCGGATTTACTTTTCTGTTTTAAAGCTTCCCTCATTCATTCACTATCAAGCTGACTGAAGTCTCTCGCCGAATCGAATGCCTTCAGTTCAGAGCAAAAATAAATTCATTCTCCAAAAAAAGCTTTCATTTTTTATATGTGGATAAATTATAGGAAAAAGAAGGTGACATATTGTGCATTTTAGAGCATAATTGAACTCTGTAATCTCTGTCTGGTGCATTTTTGCTCGACAATCCCATTAAGAGCTAGCGTAGAAAGAAAATCCTATTTACAAACTGAGGGTGATTTAGCGTTGCGTTCCGTAAGCACAGTACACTTCGTAAATTGCAGACTACTCTCAGACTACTTGAAGAATAATGTTTGGGAATAGTAATTGTCCCAGTCCTGGCCTGAGAGCAACCATTATCGTCTTTACCGTTACTTGGGACACTAGAGAGAAGGCGTTGCAGTAGTACTTTCTTAACGAAAGGCCCCGACTCAGTTACACTCCTATAACTGACATGGATTGGGTAGTGTGTAGCTATTTAGTCAGAATTCACTTCAAGCAAGCGATGCAACTGCGCCGCGGCGCCGAACAAATGAAGGGTCAGGCAAACAAATGCAACATTCCTTTCAGCGGCGCGGTGAGCATTTATTGAACTTTGTTCCTCTGCCAAATTCACCCGGAGATGTCAATATTTCTGAGCTCTGATTAGAGTTGCGCAAATTCAGTATAAGTGAATCAACATCATCGTCATCGGTACAGCTTTCTTACTGTTCACGGCCGGATGTACGCCTTAATCGGTATTTGCTGCTTAACTGGCGATGCGCTGGATGTTGATTTGGAGACACCGGGTGCAATCGTTGTTATTTAGTCCTGGTAGTTGGTTTCGAGATGCGAATCACGTCAATTATTTAGTGGTTGTGAGCGTGTGATTATGTTCTAGCGGCTGTTTGTTTATGGTGGTTGTAGTGGGCTGATTTTTCTTGGCAGTTTGCTCCGCTTGGTTACAGAACTGGCACGTATCCCGATCAGAAACACATAACAGAAATATTTCAAAAATTTATCTCACGTTGTTACTTGTTATAAATTTCTGTTATTGTTAATAATACTAACGAGACCAAATTTATAACACAATATGTTACAAAAATTGTGTTCTGTTATAATCTTGTTATTTCATTCTGATCGGGATGGATGGGGTAGATGCATAACGTTATTTGTGTATAGTTGAGGGTGTTTGAAAATCCGTCACTGATGGAGCGTCAAAGCTCCATTTCAGTAGTCTACCAAACCGTGGAATGCTTTTTGTAGCGAGCGAGGCCTTTGAAGCTTTTTAAATCGAGTCTGATGCTACGTAAATTACGGACCATTCTGTGTAACTTAATGTCTCGTAGGTTTGTTGATTGTTGAAACAGTCGTTGAAAGTGAAAATTCAGCCAAATCTCAAGGATAAGACATACATTCAGCTAAACCACGTGAGAAACTTTGTATTGAAAACGAGTTTGCTTAAATTTTAGTGCGACATTGTGTTCTATTTTCTGTGCCCGGTTAATTTTACTACGCAGCCGAAGGCAATGGTACTATACTGTTTGGGCAATGGATAAGTAACAAAGTGATAGATAGAATTGATTATTTGCTTTACTGATATAGCGGAGCGATTTTTAGTTTCTGTTCTGTGCGCGATGAGAAGATAGAATGATATTGACTGCCGGTGAGGTGATATCTCCAATGCTCACGTCATCTGTTGGTTCGACATTGGTCAGACTTTGACCCAACATTCATCTGACATTGGTCCCGCATTTGCCCATCATTGGGTCAACAATTTTCTGTCATTGGTCAAATATTGATGCGACATAAGTCCACCAATAGTCCGAGGTTAGATCTAACATTGATCTGACGTTGGTTGCAAATTGGTCCGATAAAAGTGGTTCGACATTGGCCCTACATTGATCCGACAGTGGACCAACACTCATACACCATTCGACTAACAATTGACCAAATATTGGTCCGACATTGGTCAGAAATTGGTCCAATAGGACAAATATTGGTTCGACATAAATCCGAAATTGGTCCGATATTAAACCGACAATGGTCCAAAATTTCTCCGACATTTGCTCCAAATGTGTCCGACATTGAACCCAACATTGTTTCGATATTCGTCCCAAACTGGTACGACATTAGTACATCATTGGCTAAATCATCAGAGGACAATGATTTGATAGTGCTTCATAGATCAAATGAGCGACCGAAAATAAAGTCGCAAGGATAGAACATGCTTCGTAAAACCCGTTTCAAATATATTAGAATATAAAACCCGGATATAAATTTCAAGCATAAAAATCGGACTGGGACTTTCGTTTGTAAGAGTCGGATAAAAAAACCTTCAGTGAAAAAACCGGAAAATAATATATCCGATTCTTACAAAGTAGTTTTTGTTAGTCGAATTTTAATCTTGAACATCAAGATATACGGATGCTCCTACGAGCGAATTATTTATTTTTAACCGGTTTTTATACTGGAAGTTCATCCTTGCCGAGTTTTACGGGTGAGAACTTTTTAAACGATTTTTATACTGAAGAATTTCTGTCCGATTTTAATAATTGAAGTTTATTTCCGATTTTTATATTCTAATATCTTTGAAACGGGTTTTGCGAAGCATGTACTATCCTTGCGACTTTTATTTTCGGTCGCTCAAATAATGGTCCGTCATTGGTCCGACCTTAGACACAACATGGACCCGAAAATGATGCGACTGTGCTACAACATTGGACCACCATTGATCAAACATTCGTTCGATGTTGACTCGTCCGACATTGGTGCGACTTTTGGGTCGCATTTGGTACGACATTGGTTCGATATTGGTCCAGCATAGGACCAACACTGTTTTATACATTGGTCCGAAGATGGTCCGACATAGATTCAACAATGATGCAACATTGGTCCCACAGCAGACTCCCCAATCCGTAATTAGTCCGACATCTATCTGACATTCATACAACATTCGTTCAAGAATGGTCCGACATTAATATGTTATTGGACAAATCTTGGTCTGAAATTGGTCCGATATTGGTCCAACAGTGATCCGTCAAATGTTAGATCGACATTGGTCCGACTTTGATTCAACATTAGTCCAACAATGGTCCGAAATCGGTCCGTCATTGGTGAAACATTGGTTCGACATTGATCCGACGTTAGGCGGAAATTGGTCCAAAGTTTGTCCAACATTTATTCGACGTTGGATCCAACATTGGTCCAAGTATGGGTCCACATTGATTCAACATTTATTCATCGTTCGTCTGGCATTGGTCTAAATTTAATCGGACATTGGTCAAATATTGCTTCGACATTAGTACATGATCAAATGTTGAGATGACAATAGCTTGGCAAATGAAACATGTGCCTTCAATGAAACATGTCCCTTCAATGGTCAAATATTGGTTCAACATTGGCCCGAAAATGATGCAACAGTGGTCCAATACCCGATCAGAAATTCACATCTAAATTATATCAAAATTAGATATTATATCACGGGAAAATATATATCTCAGTTTGATATAAAATATAGCTGGATAGTTGTTAAAATATCAAGTTTCTATACCAAGAAAATGTATCGGTTATATCATATTATATCTCAATCTATTTTAGTATAAAGTATGTTGGTTTGATAAAATAATTATATCACACAGACGGATATTTAAGATATTTTATATCTAAATGAGTAAATATATCTGAAAATATCAGAATTATATCACAAAAATCCATTTTTTAAAATTATTTTTAATTAATAAATCAAATATTTTCTTGTGAAAAATAATTCATTATTCTCAGCGAGCAATTTTGCAAAACGTACATTTTCTTATGTATTTACATTCAAATATATTACAAGACAAGACCACTAGTAATGCGATTTGGAGCCAGTTCTTGGGAGGATCCATCACTGGTGGCATTGTTATAGCTCTGCCAAACTGTCTTGGAAAGATAATATTTTATTGTACATACTATGTTGAAAAGACACGATATGGTTGATATAAATATGATATATTATTTGATATCATTATTGACGAATCAAAACATGATATAATTTTAATTTAATTTTAATTCGTTCCAAACGACATATATCAAAATTATATGGTTATTTGATATAAATATCAAATCGAGAAATAATTTTGATATATTCTTGATATGGTTTTCTGATCGGGTATAAGGCTAATATAGGTCGAACATTGATATTGACCTACCATTGTTTCGACATGGACACGATATTGGTTCGGCACTGGTTCAATTTTCGACCGACATCAGTCCGATGTAGGTACAACATTTACACTGCATTGGTTCAACAATGGTCTGTCGTAGGTCAAATATTAAACAATAGCCTGTTATTGGTCAAATATTGATCCGACGTTGGTCTGAAATTGGTTCAATATTTATTCGACATTGGATCCAATGATGGACAGGTGCGGCAGATCCAACTGACTACCGTTTGTTGCCTGAAGCTACCACGAAATGCCAGTAGCGCTAGCTGCGTTTCAAATGTTTAAGGTCTGTTCACATGAATTGTACAACACTATCGAAAAGTGGGATGTAGCAATGTGAACGTTGCTCAAAAGCGCGTTCGTTGTCATTTTTGGCAACTAGACCGAGCCAGGAAGCCAGCATATGTAGGCTTCACTCATTTTTCAAAAAAAATTGTCAAAACATTCACCCTTTTAGGCAGATCACACGGTTTGCTAAAGTTGGCAACCAAAAATATGTAAACAATCCAGAAGCGCAACGGGTGACGTCATAGCGTTCACACGAGTCAATGGGAGCGGAACGAACGTTATCACAAAAGCAAGCCGATTTATTTTGATACACCACTCATGTATGATTAATCTTACGATTACAAAAATGCCATCTTAGCCACAACTGTATATACCAACGAAATATGAATACAATATAATATATTATATGAATGTATATTGGTGATCACTGCGCGCGACTAGAGAGCGAAATGAACTCACTACACTCAAGCGCGCACCGTGCAACTCAAATCTCGTTCGCTGCGCTCTGCGCTCTCTCTGTACACGTTCGATCTTGTCTGGCGTCATCTCGTCGGGTGATTGCTATGCAATGGCTACTTCACAAAGCAAGCAAACTTTAGTTTAGATCCGGTTACTGCCCTGCTCGTATGGGGCCGCGAGTCGTTCCTGCATTTTGTTTCCGAAAAATGTTCAATTGACTTTGAAATTAGTGATCTACCGGTGTGTTAATATCATTATATTGAACGCGATTTCGCGACGGTTCGTGAGTTATAGCGAACAGTGTTAAACAGAATAAAAGGTAAAATTGAGGTTGATTTTGGTTGAAAAAAAAGTTGATTGCTGACAAGTAGGCGTTGAAAAAAGTGGAAATTTAATGCAGTCATTTTGGTTAGCTCATATTTTATCGAATGGGCGGTGCTGTGCGATTAGAGTTCGACCGTGTTTGGTACTAAATTAGAATCTGTATTCTAATCTGAAAAATATCTCTTTACCGTCTGTAGTGCTGTAAATCAAAGAAGAAGAAAATCGGAAAGTTTGTTCATCTGTGAAAAATGCTTCAATAGATGTGCGATTCAATAGAAAAATCCTCCAAAATGGAGGTTTTCTAGTTTGCATCCAGTGATCACGATCTAAATACGGCGTTGTGTTAATATCATTACGTGCGATGATATTAATTTGATAAAATCGTAGGGCAGTTCCTTGGATACAGAGTGGTTAATTAAAAAAGCGGAAGCATGTTGCTTTGAAAAAAAAGAAAATGGTGCTGTAAATTGGCAATATTTAAAGCAGAGTATGTGAAAGTGAAAGTAATAAGCTCTTGTGAAAATAATTGGTGATTCGTCAAATAGTTCTGGCGTTAAAAAAATGGAAGAGCTAGTAATGAATGTGATGAGCTTCAATTAATAGTGTACCGATTAGTCGACGCTACTAAAACTTGCAGCTGGATAACATTCTTCGAGATTTCAAGGTTTGATTTTAAAAACTTATTCCCACGTACATATAATTGCTGGAAAGGTTGTCAAACGGTGAGATATCATAGTTCTCACTAGTCTTCTATCCCATGGCCAGGGCCGTCGAGAGCCGTATCGGGCCCCAAGGCTTGTATTACTGCTGGGCCCTTTTAAACCTAAGCCATCTAGTTCAGCATGAGTTAGTACCTCTTCTGCCATGGGAAATTCGTGAGTCCGTGGTTTCTATTAGTCTCCGGTTGACTCATATATCCACATCCACATATAGCGTGCCAGGCAGGTTGAATTCCGACAGCTTCTTATTCCGTGGTATCCAAATTGACGTAATTAGAGGCGCACGGTGCTAATTCGTGTATTCGTAACTCGTTTGTGTCGTCGCCTATATATACAGAGGTCATGTTGCCACATTCAACGATCTATTTCGTTTCGCAAAACAAACGCTTCTACTTGATTGATGTTCTGAACCATAATCAGCACGGTATGTCTAACATGGTGAAATTGTAGAGTGTAAACATTGGCCAACTTTAGCTCCCTTTGTCCTTTTAACAATACATCTTAAGGAACGCCTCGAAAATTAAACAGAAATACAGTTCGACCACAATAAGCGTTATGATCTGCTTATAATCATCACTCATTTTTTTGACATAGTGAATTGGAACACGATATATTGCTTCTACTGTGCAGACAAAGCAGGAACACGGATTGATTTATTTGCTGGTAGCGGTGGAGCAGTTTGTAGCTTTTGTTGTAAGCATAATGTAAGATTACAAAAATTATCCTTTTTTATCACCGGTTAATTAAGGTCAGTCTACCTTCTCATCTCGCCCAGAGTAGAAGCTAAAAATCGTTCCACTATAGATACACGGCAAAAACGACTGCAGACGAATTGTCTTGCTATTGATTTTTGGAAATGTGTTGCAAGACTAGCTACTCGGGTAGTAAAACAATTACTTAACGTGCAGATTGTGCTCAATCCGGGAGAAGTTAATGCCCTGTAAATTCACCATATCAAACGTTAAGAAGCACAGTCGTTCGTTTCGCGGAACAACGTGCAGCACACCAACGAAAGCCGCCACGTTAGCAACATTATCCCCATGTATAAAGACAAGGCCTCCAGAGAGATGTGCTTACATGACTTATCTTCACACACCCCTGCCATCGTGATTAATAAATTTATGCCAAGAAACGGAGAAGTGGTTTTCATAACAGCTGAATATTCGCATTTTTCCCGGGTGTCCCTAACATTGTTCTTATGGTGAGAATGCTTCCGTATAAACCAACTCCTTCATACGTAACTTTTTAGGCACATCAACCGAAAATGGGACGTTTCATCAGAAAAACACTGGTTATGCACCCATGGTAGATTCTTATGCCTATGAATTCTGCAAAAGACACTGCACCACGGAAAACATTGTGCAAAAGCAGCTAAGAAAAGCCTGCCAACTATAACCGTAAACAGCACACCGTTATCTTATGCCAAGCCACAATCGGCTTCAAAACCAATATCTACGGATTTGACAGGAATAAATCTTCATTCAACAACAACCGCGCCCAGTATCTCCAAGCCAACAACCGGCACCACCATCAAGAATCGAACGTAGAAGAGAACGGATGCGTTTGTCTTCACGCTCGCATTTCTGTTTGACGCTCTATTGGTTTCTTCGAACATGATTTGAATTGGCTTCTCAATATTTTATAGTGTACTAGCTAATACCCATCGCGCGTTGCTGCGACTTTCATCGAAATAGGAGGAAAACACAATTTGTTCCGAAGCGCCATCTGGCGGGCAGATAATCCCAAACCAATAGCACACAAACACGCTCCAGAACGAATGCCTACTATGTATAAATTTTGACGTCAATCGGTAAGGCCTTTTGGGAGTCCATAAATCATATACATACAGACATTGACTTTTATTTATATAGATAGATAGATAGATATTCCTTCGTTCGTTTTTTAACATGTACACAAAGTAGACAACTCGCTTAAGAACGTTTGTTTTAACAAAAGTCAACTATCAAATACAATTTTCATTTTTTACACTCTCATCATATAACAATTTAATAAGGCGAATGATTATAAAGAACATACTATTACCATTTTTATCGCTCTTCTATGAATACCGGACGTGTTCGACCATCTTCCGGGTAAAAGCGCGGGCCCCTAAATGCGACCCGGGCCCCAGGGCAATTACCCTGGCTGACCCCCCCTCTTATCGGGCCTGCCCATGGCTCTCGACGAGTCTAGGTTTACTGATGACATTTGGTCCTTAGACCGGTGACGACTGGGTGATATAACCCTGTAGTAAATGAAGCAGTAGCACAACAGTCAAATTTGATTGACTCCAAGCTGTATCCCAAAATCATCTTGTCTTGTCTTGTCTTAACACTAGAACGTTACACTGGGGTACAACTGTACCCCACGCCTTCTTTGGAGCCATGTGAAGACGAGAATTCGGCATTTACCGACCTGGGACGCTAACCATAATCAATATCGAGATTCCAATTTATACTATTTCTAAACTATTTTTTCAACTTTTAGAATCCTTTGATTTTTTTCAAATCGGTTGAAAATTCGTTTTTGTAAAAAATAGTCAAAACCGAGATTTTTTCACATTTTTTTTTAAACTAATTTATGTATCATTGATTCAATAAATTCCGTACTTTCACTTACTCAGCTGTTTTTGCAATTAAAAAACGAAGAAAATGATGTATTATACATTTCATTTGTTTGCATTTTTGCATGTAAAAATTGCGATCAAACACGTGGGGTACGTTTGTACCCCAGTGCAACGTTCTAGGGGTAATATTTTCTTCACCATTTTAGAATTAGTATCAAAATGATAGACTTACAAAAATATGATCCAATAAATCATTTCAGTACAAGTCATTCAATCGTAGCTCGTACAACTCCGCAACTGATTTGAAAGTCCGCTTCGACGGGTCCTGCACGGAACTCGCAACGAGGTAGGTCAATAATTTAATAAACCTGTCCGTGATTTGTTCGTTTCCCACCCTCTACCGCGGTGCTCTCCTACTTGGTGCAGTTCAAAAGCGCAATTTATCAAACCACATTTCAGTTTTACACACTTTTTTGTCGTTTTGTGTTTGCCATACTTTTTCCCCAACTCCAGCGTTGGTTGGGATGAAGGTTGGAATCATCTTTTCCGTAAACCACCAGCAATAAATAGCTACCTACTAGCAAAGGTAGGTTGGTTGGAGGAAAGCAACCAGCATGCAGCCAACCAAAACAGAGCAAAAACACCAACTGGAATCTCCCTCATCGCCGGTATGACAAATGTCCGCGATGACAGTTGCCACCGGTGCGGCGCAATTTTTTTTCCCTCCACCCGTGCTGGGGTTTTGTTTTCATTCCTTTCGCACTCGCAAAATATTTCAATAATAAAATATTTTTCGAAAATTTATTATTATATTTTGTGGTTTCAGGAAACTTGTAAAAACACACACACACACACACGCGAAGTCAGTCGCGAGCGCGCGGGTGGCAGAACGTACTTGATTGGGGTACACACGTGCTGCTGTTGATGCTGCTGGCGGTTGGTTGGTTGGTCGGTCGGTGGTGATGCGATGGCGTGCCGTGTGTCAAATTTATTGCATTTCAACAGCACACACCGAGTTCGACCGGATCGGTGTTGGCAGCTATACCTCCCGGTGTTTATTGCACCTCCATTTGATGGGAGGTCAAGTCAGTAAGAGGTCGCTGATTTATGAACTTAGTGCCAAATATGACAATCACTGGGCCACAATCAGTTTCCGTCGTTGGAACTGGAATGTAATTCAGAAAAAAATGTTGGCGGATGGAATGCTGTTGAATTTTATGAACTTGTAGAATCTGTCACAATATCATGAAACTTCAGTAAAAAGTGTCAAAAAAGACAAACTAATTTCGAGTATTTTAAATTCCATCGCTTTTTAACTGTGGATTCAATATATATTATGATTGTTCTAGAAATAATTAAAAAATTGACTCCGACGCAGAATTTCGTAGGTAGTATGAAATCAGACAGGAAGTGGGTGTGAAAAAGCAAAACTTTTGGGACAGCCGAGCGAGCCAAAGAATGGAAATATTTAGTTATCATATACTAAATACGCATCAATTACTTGAACACGCATCCGTGGCAAGGAATCGAAATGTTGATTATAATGCTGGTATAATTGTGGTACACGTATTATAACTGAGCAGGGTTTGCAGAGAAGAAAATGGCCTCGGAATGTATCGCTAGGTCTCTGTCAGCCTGAATCGAGGCATTGGAAAATCGATAGAGCTAACACCTACGGTGTCCCGAGATTAAGTTATTTGCATGGACTAATTAGACCATGCGCAGAAAACTTTTTGTTTTTTCAAGATACCGCAGCCTGGATGGCTGTGGGATTTAGAAGGTCAACACATACACAGACACACACCTTTTTTCTATTAATTGGTACGAAGTATTAAACCCTTTCAGGCCCATGTTTGTCATAAACAACCCCGTTTTTAAAGATTTATAACTTTGATTTGCTCACAAAAACAAATAAGGCTTCGAACAAAAGGACGATACCGTGTGTCTGAGCCGATGAATGGACTGTTTAAAACAACTTTAACCAGACAGGAACTGCGTCAGGTAATAAAAGATTACTTCTCTATGCTTCATATTTACTCAGGTCGAAACAATTGGTATGAGCGTGATGAGTTCACCTTCTTTTTCCGCCGAATCCCAATCTTACTGCCGCTTGTAAATTTGGTCAGCTCTCAGTGATTTCCGCATTTTCCTGTTCGCCTTTAGACTATTGCATTCGCTATCCTCGATTAGTATGATTCTGAAACCACGTACAAGCTCTCGACTCGTATCACCAAGCCCTTGAACGTACTGCTCAGCTTCCCTCGACTCCGTTGTGTCTTCAGTTCCGAAAACCAAACAGGACCTCCGTTTCGCAGTATCCACGTTGCTTCACTAGCCAGAGAAGCCTTTTGTCTTGGCCTGGCGCATAACTCTGGCTAAACCGTTGATATCTTTGGCCACCTTCTCGCAGACATCCGAAGTCACCCGAAGTGTTGAAGTTCAGCCGGTCATCAATCATCAAACCCTATTTCTTCAGCGCCCGAATCGAGACTATGATATGTCCTCTCTACAGTAATTTCTGCAGTTACTGATCAGTAGCACCTCCGTTTTGTGGAGGGCTATCTGTAACTTCTCTCCTTGCATCCAAGTTCAATTTCCACCTCTTCTGGTATCTCTCCCAGTACCGTTGTTACGATGTCGTTCGCGAACCTAACGATCTCTACACCCCGAGGCAGCTTAAGCGTCAGCATGCCGTTATACATCTCATTCCGGAGAGTTAGACTCAGGATAGAGCCAGCCGTGTTGGACACTTGACGTGATTCTGATTTCTATCCCCTGTTTACTGTTACGGTCCAGGAAATAGCTCCTTCGAATTCTGCGAGCCTCATTATGTGCAGTGGCGCCAACCCGTGATCGCTCGCGACAAATGTTGTCAGCCTGTTGAGGATAATCATCTCCAATAGGTTTCCGAAGCATACATATTGGTCTATGTAGATTCTTAGGAGTTTTGCTTAGTTTTGGTAGTAATACTACGTTCTGTACAAACGGGAATCTTCTCACGGACCAGTGTGAGGTGATCCAGAGGTGGCGGCAGCACTACGAAGAACACCTGAACGGCGATGCAGCAGACGACGAGGATGGCACGGTAACGCACCTGGGAGCACGCGCGGAAGACATTACACTACCGGCTCCGGATCTCCAAGAAATCCAGGAGGAGATTAGCCAGCTCAAAAATAATAAAGCCGCTGGGGTTGACCAAATACCAAACGAGCTACTAAAACACGGTGGCGAGCCACTGGCTAAAGCGCTGCACTGGGTGATTACCAAGATTTGGGAGGAGGAGATTTTACCGGAGGAGTGGATGGAAGGTGTCGTGTGTCCTATCTACAAAAAGGGCGACAAGCTGGATTGCTGTAATTACCGAGCAATCACCCTGCTGAACGCCGCCTATAAGGTACTCTCCCAAATACTACGCCGTCGACTATCACCAATTGCAAGAGAGTTCGTGGGGCAGTACCAGGCGGGTTTCATGAGCGAACGATCTACCACGGACCAGGTGTTCGCTCTTCGTCAAGTACTGCAGAAATGCCGCGAGTACAATGTGCCCACACATCATTTGTTCATCGACGACACTATCGATCGAGATCAGCTATGGCAGATTATGCACGAGTACGGATTCCCGGACAAACTGACGCGATTAGTGAAGGCGACGATGGATCGGGTGATGTGCGTAGTACGTGTCTCAGGGACGCTCTCGAGTCCCTTCGAATCACGCAGAGGGTTACGGCAAGGTGATGGTCTCTCGTGTCTGTTATTCAACATCGCGCTGGAAGGTGTAATAAGAAGAGCAGGGATCGACACGAGTGGTACGATTTTCACAAAGTCCGTTCAGCTACTTGGCTTCGCCGATGACGTTGATATTATTGCACGAAACTTTGAGAAGATGGAGGAAGCCTCCATCAGACTGAAAAGAGAAGCCAAGCGCGTCGGACTTGGCATCAACACGTCGAAGACAAAGTACATGATAGGAAGAGGTTCACGAGAAGAGAATGAGAACCGCCCGCTTCGAGTTTGCATCGGTGGCGACGAAATCGAGGTGGTTGAAGAGTTCGTGTACTTGGGCCCACTGGTGACCGCCGACAATGATACCAGCAGAGAGATTCGTAGACGCATCGTGGCAGGAAATCGTGCTTACTTTGGCCTCCGCAAGACACTTCGGTCGAACAGAGTTCGCCGTCGTACGAAGTTGACCATCTACAAGACGCTGATTAGACCGGTAGTTCTCTACGGGCACGAGACCTGGACCATGCTCGTGGAGGACCAACGTGCACTTGGTGTCTTCGAACGGAAAGTGCTGCGTACTATCTACGGTGGAGTGCAGATGGAAGACGGCACATGGAGACGGCGAATGAACCATGAGGATCGACCAGGTGGAAGACGATTTGCGGACCCTTCGCAGACTGCGTGGCTGGCGACGCGCGGCCATGGACCGAGTGGAATGGAGGAATCTTTTGTATACGGCACTGGCCACTTCGGCCTTAATCTGTTAATAAATAAAAACTACGTTCTGTATCTTCCATATGTCAGGGAGGTGCCCTAGAAGCTTTTGGAGCTCTTTTCAAAACATATCCGGGAATACCTGGGTTGCCGCTCATGAAGCTATGTCGGGGATTCCATCTGATCCCTTCACCACTGCTACGAGTTCCCTGTATCACTTCGGCGTTGTCCCGCTCCCCTTCGCCACACGTCATGTCGTTTTCCCTTATGATACCTTTCGACGATAACCTTCAGTTTGTCAGGTCACATTTCCAGGCGCATCTGTTCTTCGCGATCACCACAAGGTATGCGTCGCCCCTGTGGTTGGTGTCAGCATCTTGGCACAGCACTTTAAAGCTTCGCTTTATCGCTCGTTCTAGAGTGGCTCCGCGCTCTCTCTCTCTCTCTCTCCGCTTCGGTGCTAGCTCTCTGAGTATCTCTTCTTGTGTTGAGACAGTTAGTGCGAAGGATATCGAGCTTCTCGTTCCATCGGTGGGTACCGTCTCTTCCTTTGCTCCAGTTTTCTTGGCTGTTGCATGTTCTGGACAACCTTTCTGTTAACTCCTCGCTCGCCGCACGGAGTGGTTCTACGAAGAGATCCTTGCCAAAAGACTTGACCTTCCACTTCCGCTCGTAGGCTCTCGCTCTCACTTGATTTCGTTGATCAATACCGTACAGGACTGCCAGGTGGTCACTATGTCTTCACAGACTCTCCAATTCATGTTTGCCACGAACGACAGGCTACAACGTCGATGATTGCTTCCAGGCCATCTCTGCGAAAGGTTGAGGTTATGCACCCTCGTTCCATAGCAAAATTTCCAGCTTTGCTTATCAATGGGCGTGTTATCATGTTTGCGAGATCGTGAGCGTAGGTTGCTTGGATGATCGCGAAGGGCTCAAACGCTTGTATGCTGACGTGATTTTGTAACATATTTGCGAGCCGTGAGTCAGATATTAAATTTTCAGTGCACGGTTCAAAATTTAGCAGAGAGTGGATTTCCTCATATCGCTAGGGTTCCCGGTCATGTCGCTATGAGACGTGTTATCTAATAGGCGTGAACGTATTTTCTCGATTGGTCCAGCTGAAGGTATCGATCTAGGCATCTAGGATAGACTTCCGGACTTGACAGAACCGTGATCGCGCGCACGCGGGCTTTTTTATAGGTCCCGCTTGAGACCGCGTTTGAGAATTTTTGAGTGTTAAGATGTTCCCTTTATCACCGAGGTGTAATCACGTTTGCGAGATTGCGGGCGTAGGTGTGCATAGGTGGTCGCGAAGAGCTCAAGCGTTTGTATGTTAACGTGTTTTTTGCGTGTGCTAGCGTGTATGACTTCGCGTGGTATACATTTGCTTTTTTGACCGTGGTACCATTCACATATTCGCGTGTGCTCTTGAATGATCGCACGGGCCGTGAATCTGATACTTAATTATTAGTGTACGGTTCAGATGTGAGGAGGGAGGGAGTTCCCTCGTATGAACTAGAGTTTCCGGTCATGTCGCCATGGAACGTGTTATCTGGTGATTATGGGTGTTATTTTTTGACTGGTCCAGCAGTAGAATGGCAGTATAGGACTCGAAAAGAAAAAAAAACAAAGATAAATGAGAAATGTAATAGATTAGACAGGAATGAGATACATCTAAAATTATGACCATCACCTGACAAAACACTACTAATACTTGAATAGCCAACCATCACACATAGCATATACTTTCTCATTTATCTGTTTCTTTCTTGGTTGATTGTTGGTTGTGAGCTGGTAAAGAGAGGAAAGGATAGAACAAAAAATAGGCTCACATCAGCCTTCCCGGCCTCCTCGATACACCACTATCGAGGCGCATTGTAATCAAAATCTTGAGGCGGGTTTCTTATATAAATCAAATCCTCAGTAGTCGTGATGATTGGTTTATTAACATAAGAACTAATTAACCTCTAGTAGTAGAACTTGGTGTAAATAGAAACTAAAAAGAGCCAAGGTCCTTATATTTAGATAACTCTATTGCATCTATTGCGACTTGATGATGTTTACAATACCGTCAATGCCATCAACCTGCGAGAGGGCCGTGCTAGTAACGGCGGTCAATTGGAACAAAATTATCTCACCGGAAGAAATTATCTTTGGAAAACAAATTAACCCTTATCAGCGCTATCAAACCATCAACCAAGAATTAAATTTGGATAAAGTTACTTTACCAACTATTATTTTTATTTACGATGGGTGGAAAGTAGCGCACACATACACAGACGGAAAAAACTGATTTTAAATCATCTGGCAAACTCGACCGTGATTGAATCCCGCTAATTGCATGCACCGTGCGTTAATCTTCAATTGTTTTCGTTTGAAGCTCCACCTCTTTGACGATGGAAGTAAACTGATTTCGCTCGATGGGCAGCCCCTTTTGACTTCGAACGTAAACTGAGCGCCGAGTACAAAATCTGGGGTCGCATGCGCGAGTATGGCATCATTCGTGTGTTATACTCGTGCTGGCTACACCACACATACGTTCCTTATTTCTGGACGCAATAAAGGAGGTGAAATAAAATCCTAAATCCCCATAAGTTCGTGCAGCGTTCCCAGTTTCCTGTCGGCAAAATCCATCGTTTGCTGAGAAAGGATCACAATTATTTTCAAGTGTATTTACTTGTGCAGGATTAGAGATAAAACGAAGCTTGTCATTTCATATTTTTCTACTTTGAAATGTCTGTGTTAACCCCTTCATGCCCATGTTGTTTGTGGACAACAACATTTTTAAACAGCTATAACTTTTGAGTGAGGCAATATTTGCTCACAAAAATAAGTAAGGCTAATAAATGTGACTATTACCTTTCATATGAATATTAATAGTTACAAGGATCAGCTCCAGAACTGAAGTTATTCCATTTAGTCTGATTGGATTCCGATGGAGCAGTGCTGCCAGGAACACTTTACGTTGATGACGGACAATGAATTTCTTTATATATCTTCGTGTTGCAATACTATTGAAAATTGATGAAACTTATCAATTTAGACTGTCTTTGACTACCTTTTCCACGCTAGTGGACTATTGTAAAAATTCTAGGAGAATTGTATTGAGCATTGCAAGGTAAAAATTGAGCATCTTCTAGCACTGCGAGAGAAGCATCTATACGTTGTCAAAAATGCTGTTTTTCTTTCCGCAGTTCTCTTTCTAGAGTTTTTCTAGTTAAATATCGTTAAGTTTGAAATAACAGACCAAAGTGTAGTTGCGACCAAGACGGATACAGGTGGGCACATTTTTTTGTACGTGTGGGTGCTGTTGTCATTTTACTTCGATGAAGCCGATAAAACAAGAAGATATGAAGAAGAAAAGCATAAACAAGCTTTTCTGTTGCCATAAGGTTTATTTCGGTTCGGTCATAATTATTTTTATCGGTAGTTTCGAGATAAAAAGTGTCTCAAAGTGTTCGAATCGGAAGATCCAGGGTGAAGCTCGACCTTTTCTCTCTTTTCATCGGCGCCAAAGAATCAGTATGCTTGTCCGGATGTTTATGTTTACTTCCAGTGGCCCGGACTTACTTACCTTACCGTTCAGGCTAGAGCCTTATTATCTCTTGCTGTATGCAGAAGCCGTCTCCACTCCACTCGGTCCATTGCTGCTTATCGCCAGCCTCGCATTCTTCGAAGGGTCCGCAGGTCGTCCTCTATCTGGTCGATCCATCGTGCTCGCTGCGCGCCCCGTCTTCTTGTTCCTGTAGGGTCGCCCTCTAGAACCATCTTCACCGGGTCGTCGTCCGACATTCTTACGGTTCTTCCAGCAGCTGATGTAACTCGTGGTTCATTCACCTGCGCCACGTTCCATCTTCCATCCGAACGCCACCATAGATGGTACGTAACACCTTTCGTTCGAAAACTCCAAGGGCGCGTTGGTCCTCCACGAGCGTAGTCCAGGTTTCGTGGCCGTAAAGGACCACCGGTCTAATCAGCGTCTTGTAGATAATCAACTTCGTGCGGCGGTGAATTTTGTTCGACCGGAGCGTCCTCCGGAGTCCAAAGTAGGCACGATTTCCCGCCAAGATCCGTCTCAGAATTTCTCTGCTGGTATCATTGTCGGCGGTTAGCAGCAGGCACGATAGACCATCACCTTGCCGTAACCCTCTTCGAGATTCAAAGGGACTCGAGAGTGTCCTCATTTTTCCTTACTGCCTGTTCTGTTTCGGTTTTTATTTTTCATTCTTTGTGTTTTCTTTCTCCTTTCTTAGTTTTTTTTTAACTTTTTCGTTTTTATTCTTTTCCATCTTCCTTTTTTTGTTATTTCTGATTTCTGTTGTATTTTTTTCCATTTTTTTATATTTCCTTCCATTTTCTTTTGATCTTTCCCGTTCTAATTTTTTTTCTGCTTGACTTTTGGTATTATTTCTTGTTTTCCCTATTTTTTTCCTTTTTCTTTTGTTACTGTTACTCATCGTTTTTAGTTCTTGTCAATTCTATTTAATTATTATTATTTTCTTTTTTTTTCGGTTTTTCTGTTGTTTTTTCCTATCTATTCTTTCGTTTCTCTTCCATTCCCTCTTTTCTTTTGCCTGCGTTCGTTTGCCTTTTCTTTTTCGTTTTTCATTATTCGTTTTATTTCTATTACTTTTTTTTATTCTGTTTTGTTTTCCGTATGCTTTACTGCTTTTGCATTGCTTTCCTTTTTGTTTTTTATCTTTTTATTTTATTTATCTATTTATTATTATTTTCAATCGGCAAAAACCATTTATTTACCTTCCGGTTTTTCTTTTTCTTTTCGTTTCTCTATTATCCTTTTCTCCTTCTTTCTTTTTCATTTGTTACTTTTTCCTTAGTTTTTCTTTCCGCTTTTTTCTTTATTCCTTTACAATTTTCTTTTATCCTTTTACCGCCTACATTTTCTTATTTTTCCTTTATCTCTTCTCTGTTTCCTTTTCCCTTTTTCTACATTACGGCTCACTTGTTTCCTTGAGCTTTTGTTTTCACCTTTAACCATTTTTTCGTTTTCGATTTTCCTGTTCCTTTCTGTATTAAACTTTCATTTTTCCGCATTTCTATTTTTCTATTTTGCTTTACCATTACCTTTTATTTTTCCTATATCTTCCACCTTAGTCTTTTTTCCAATATTTGGGAATTTTCTTTTATGTTGCGTTTTCCTTTCCATTTCATTTAAATTTTTCTTCTTCGTTTTCCCTATGTCCTTTTCGTTTTTTTCCTTTCCCATTTTCGCAGTCTCCTTGTACCTTTTGCTATTTTTTCTTGGTTATCATACCTCATTTTATTTCTCTTTTGTTCTTTTCCCTTTCTACCATTCTTCCTGTTCCTTTCTTTTTTTTTTGTTTCCTGCTTCATTTTTCTATTCGTTTTCATATTTTGTTTTTCTTTTCGAGTTTCACTTTCCTTTTTTAATATTTTTCAATTTTACTTTTTCTACAATCTTTTTCAGTTAACATTTTTTATATTATTTACTGTCTCTTATTTCCTAGAACTTATTTATTATTCACTCCACTTTCTTACTTCCTTTCTTTCATTTTTTGCTTTTATCTTTTATTTCCTTTTTCATTTTCCCTTTCCCCGTATTCCCCCTTCTACTCGTTTCCTTATTGTTTCTCGTTTCCTTCAAATATTTCTTTCTCCCTTTTCCATTTCGCCTTTGTCATATTTTCCCTTTTCTTTTTTGTTTTTTTTTTCCTTTTCCTTATTTTCGTTTCTTCATTTTTTTTTCTTTTTTCGTTTTGTATATATTGTATTTTTTGTTTTCTTCTTTTCCCTTCCCCGTCTCATTTTTCTTTTTCTTTACTTTTTTCTATATTTTCCTCTCCGCCTGTTGCATTTTTAAATCTGGTCTTTTTATTTTTTCATTTTGTCGGTATCATCTTTCATCATCGGTTTTTCCTTTTCCTCTGCTCTGGTCTTTATTCCTTTACCGTTTTTTTTCTTTCTTAGTTTTTTCCTTTATCGTTTATCGTTACTTTTTTCTTTTTCGTGCTTCCTGTTTTAAGTTTTTTTCTTTTTATTTTCTTCTCTCTCCCTATCTTCCTTTTCGTTTTCTCTCGTGGCTTTTTCTTCTTCCTTGTCTCATTGTACTATTCAGTTATTACTTTAGTTTTACTTAATACCTTAATTTTTTATTTCCTTCTTTCGTTTTTCCTTTTTTCTTGGTGTTGGGATGTAGCGTAGCTTGCAGACGACTGACGCTTTGAACAATGTTGACTTTTGCGTTGCAATTCTTTTTCAATTGTTTTTTTGCTCTTCTCTTTTTCGTCTGATTTTTTGCTTTATTAATTTTTTTTTATTTTTCCAATTCTTATTTCCTTTTTCATATTTCTTTTTTTTTCGTTTTCCATTTTTCTTTTTTCTATTTCCGTTTTTTTAATTATATTTGATCCTTTTTTCTCCTTAATTATTCCTGTTCCATTTTTCTCATTTTCTTTTTGTAATTTTTCTTTTCTCTTTTACTGCCTCCTCATTCCTCTCTTATTTTTTCATATTTCATAACAGTTTTTCTTATTTCGTATTTGATTCTTGCAATCTGTTGCCTTTTCGTATTTGATTTTTTTTGCCTTCGTTCGTTTTCTCTGTTCCTCTTTTTATGTTTCCTGTTCTCTTCCGCATTTTCACCTGTTGTTTTCGTTCTCGTTATTTCAATACTTCTTTTTTGCTTTCTCTATTTTTTCCCTTTTATAATTTTCAGTACACCGTTTCTCTTTCTATTCTGTTATCATTTAGCTTTTTTATTATCTTTTTTCCCTAATTTATTTATTTTTCGATAATAGTTTTAACCTGAGTCCTCTTTTTCGGGTTAGAAAAAATTTTCTAAGAAAAAGAAAAACGAACCCAGGTTTGGTGCGTACACGGCAAACGATTTACCAACTATGCTATGCCCGCCCCAAATCATCTTTTATTCCACCTTTCTCATTTTTCCTTTCTCTTTTTCTTTCCTTTAGCAGCCTCCTTCGTTTCTTTGTCCCCTATTTTCAGTTTTCCTTTGCCGGTTCCTTTTTTCTTTTTCCTTTATCTTTATTTTCTTACGCCTTTTTCCTTAGTATCTTTTCTGTTTTGATTTGTTTTCCGTTTCGTTTTTTCACCTTATTTTTTTCTTTTTTTCCTTTTGAGTGGTGTTTTTTTCGTTACTTTTTCTTTTGTCTTTTTTTTCTTTCTTCATATTTCCTTCTATTTTGTTTTTATCTTTCCCGTTTTCATTTATTTATATTTTCTTTTATATTTTTGTCCTTATTTTTTGAATTTTCCAATTTTTTGGTTTTCTTATTTCCATTTTGATATGTCTCTACTTTAGGTTTTTTGTTGCACATTCTTTTCTAATTTTTCTATCTAAATTTTTCGTTCTTTTTCCTTTTGATTTTCATATTCTCTTTCTCTCTATTTTCTTTTTAACTAACGCCTTTTACAGTTTGCCGTTTTCCTGTTCTCTATTGATTCTTTTTTTTAATTATTTTGCAAAGTTTTTATGTTTTTCTGTTTGTTTCATATCTCTTTTTCAGCTTTTTCTTTTCTCTTTTTTGCCTCTTCTTTTTCCTAGTTCTTATTTCGTTTTCACATTTTTCTTTGTTTTGCTTCTTGTTTGTTCATTTCTTTATTCCTGTCTTCTTCCTTTTGTTTCTTCCAGTCTACCATTTCATTTTTTCTTTTCTTCCTTTCTTCTCTTTTCCTTTTGCTTATTTTATTTTTTTTCTTTCGCGTGTTCGTATCTTTTTTCTCTTTTTCCTTATTTCTTTCCTCCTACTTAACCGCTTAGTCTCCTTTTGTCCCTAGATATAGCTATTCTTGGAGAACAGGGGCGTGCTCCAAGATCCGTTGCCATACTGCCTTCGTCCTCTGCTGCTTCACCGTTGAGGTGCTCGTCATAGTACTGCTTCTACCTCTCAATTACCTCATACTCGCTCGTAAGAAGGTTGCCGTGTTAGTTCCTGCACATATCGGCTTGCGGAACGTAGCCTTTGCGCAAACTGTTCAGTTTCTCGTAGAACTTCCGTGTGTCGTTTACGCGGCACAGTTGTTCCGTCGCTTCGCGATCTCGTTCCTCCTGTTGGCACTTCTTTCTCCGGAGGACCGAGGTTTTCCTGTTCCGTGCTTGTTTGTATCGCTCCACATTCTGTTTCGCTCCGTGCTGCATTCGTCTTCTCTATTAACTACTTTCATTCGTCATCGAACCAGTCGTTTCGGAATCGCTGTACCTAGTGCCGCTATAGCAGTACTTCCTATCACGGAACGGATCTCCCTCCAACCATCTGCAAGAGTAGCTGCGCCCAGCTGTTCTTCCGTGGGTAGTGCTGCTTCCAGCTGCTGTGCTTAGTCTTGGGCAACCCCGGCGTCCCGAAGTTGCGCAATGTTGGGCCTTGGCGTCCGACTACGACGAGAGTTGTACACCGTCGAGAGTTTTGAGCGCATGCATACTGCAACTAGGTAATAGTTCGAATCTATATTCGCGCTGCTGTAGGTACGAACGTTGGTGATATCAGAGAAGAATTGCCCGTCGATTAGAGCGTGGTCGATTTGGTTTTCGGTGCGTTGGTCAGGTGATCTTCAGGTGGCTTTGCGGATATCTTTGCGAGGGAAGAAGCTACTTCGGACTACCATGCCACGGGAGGCTGCGAAGTTCACGCATCGTTGGCCGTTGTCGTTCGATACGGTGTGAAAGCTGTTTAGCTCGATTACCGGTCTGAACATTACCTCCCGTCTTACCTGAGCGTTCACATCACCGAAGACGATTTTCGCGTCCCGTTGCGAACAGCCGTCGTACACCTCTTGCAGCTTCGCATAGAACGCTTCTCGTCGTCGGGTCTCCCATCGTGTGGACAGTGTACGTTGATGATGCTGTAGTTGAAGAAACGGCTTTTGATCCTCAACTTCCACATCCTTGCGTTGATCGGAGTCCATCCAATCACGCGTTGACGCATCCTTCCCAGCACTGCAAAGCCGGTTCCCAGCTCGTTGGTGGTGCCAGAGCTCTGGTAGAAAGTAGCCGCCCGATGCCCGCTTTTCCATACCTTTTGTCCTGTCAAGCAAAGTTCCTGCAATGCTACGACATCAAGGTTGCGTGGTTTGAGTTTGTCGTAGATTATCCTGTCGAAAGCTGGAAAGCAGAGTGACCTGCAGTTTCATGTTCCGAGTTTCCAGAGCCGCGAGTCCTTAACCCAAAACACTGAGATGAGTCTAGAGTCCAGAATCCAGAGCTCGGCGTCGAGAATGCAGAGTCCAGAGTCCATAGCACAGCGATCAGAACCCACAATGCCGAAGACAGAGTCCAAAACCTAGAGTCCAGAGCCCAGAGTGGATAATCGATTATATGCAAAAATCCGGACATCACTAACTGAACGATTGATTTCGGTTTCGTTTAAAATATACCATATGGCACTAGTTATCCTCTAGTAAGAGATATGCGGAGACGCCATCTTGAGCCAGCGAAACTGTTACATTCTTGAGCCAGCCGCGCCAATCTATCTCTTTGCGGGAGCGCTGCTAGATTATAACAATTACACGCTCATCCATAACAACTCAAATTTGAGTAGCCAGTCACTCAATTTCATTAAAAGTGCACATAGTCAAAAATTGAGTTTTCCTCGTTTACTCAGTTTTGAGTTTGGGATAAAAATGTCAAATTTGAGTACATTTTACTCAAGAGGGAAATACAGAAAATAATCATTCCGCATTTTTAATAAAAGTACAAAGACATTCATTGGCATTTCAAATATCATTTACCTGATCCTCCAGACCGTTGTCCAGGTGTTTGCGATGTTCGGGAACTTAATCCAAGGGTCGTTCTCTGCATCTATTTCATGCCGATCGGCATCTTGTATAAATTGCCGAAACTACAAAAACACAACTGGAAGTAAGATTTGAAAGCAAGCAAAACTTAATGAAACTTACCTTCTAGTTTGATGAACGATCATCGGCTTTAACTTCAGGCTCTTTTTAAAATTTAAATCAACACCTAATTCCGCACACTTTTTGAGAGTATTTTTTTCACTCAGAACTTTGAAGATTTTGTGATTACTCAAGAAATGAGTTAGTTCTACTCAAATTAAAACTCATTTTTTGACATATTGCTATTACTTTTGAAATTGAGTGCTCCGAACTCAAATTTTGAGTAGTTATGAATGAGCGTGTAGGTTCTTTACTGGCACAGTTAACCTCACTTTTCTTGACAGTTCGCTTGTACTGTTTAGAAAAAATTGTGGACTACTAGATTCGCTCGAAGCAAATCGTAAAGAATTTTTCTATGTCCATGCAAACAGTATACGTTTGTGACGTCACCGCAAAGTATTCAATTGAGATCTACAAGATAACGACACGAATGAACTCATGATGAATGAAGTTCATGTTTGACAATTCTCGGTAGTTCATTTACTCTGTCAGTTGCGTGAGTGCGAGTGCAACGGGCGCTCATCTGTTACATTCGAACTCACGTAACTCTAACAACGTCACAAATGAATTCGGGTACTCATTTTTGACAGTTCGCTTGTACTGTTTACATGGACTTAGATTTTTTTTGCGATTTGCTACCAAGCCATCTAGTTGTCCATGTAAACAGTACTAGTGAACTGTCAAGAAAAGTGAGGTTAACTGTGGCAGTAAAGAACCTAATTCTTGAGCGTTTTTTCAAAACGTCATATCTGCAATGAGTTACTCTCTTTGTTTACTTTCTCTTCTGTTAATAATTCGGTCACTTTAACGTTTATCCCTCAACTCTTTGCATAATATGCTAGTTAAAACCACCGTCTTTCGATGTGTACTGTAAAATAAGTGAAAAGTATTATAGTGACGCCGTAAAAATCGAAAGAGAAAGTAAACAAAGAGAGTAACTCATTGCAGATATGACGTTTTGAAAAAACGCTCAAGAATTGTCATACGAAGTTCATCCGGCTCGTTCTACGGGGTTATGTCGGTTGGTGTAAAACCTAATGCAATTGAGGGTTGCCATTTTGTCTGCTTTTCTCGGCGCATATTTCTTACTGGAGAATAACAATATGTCACAGGAGAACTTTGAAAAATATTGGACGAACACAAACATGCGACTGAGCGATTAGGCAGTGCTGCCACCCTATAAAAACATTGCTTGTATATGTAGAAAATTATTTCCACAGCCTTGTGCTCGTTCAATTCATATAAAACCTTTATAAATAGTAAAAGAAAAATATCTCAAGTGACTTTTCCGATTCTAATTAGAATCGGTTGTGTCGTTGGAGCCGGAACACTAATTAGCGCAAGCCAGAATTCTGGCTCATTTTCTGGCTAGACCTACTGCAACATAGCTCAGAGCTGTTTTTGCTAAAAGTAACTGTGGTTTTTTGGTACCCAGTTCTTTTGGGTAATTGGGTAACGGTATACTTAACCGAGAACGACTAGTAAATCACCCGCGGCAAAGTTGTTGTGAACCAAACAGTAAATTCCTCCGATTATCGAGGTGTAATGGGAAGTAACAGAATTTGACAAAATGGGACAATTCTTCAGCAACATTGTCAGCGGCGACACAGCTAGTAGAATGCAACCTCCTGTTCATTTGGGACCGGGAAATTTTTTCGTCCTAACCTGCCCCCGCCGGACGGTGCTGGCTGTTGTCACCTTTGGCTGCTACTGCTGCGCGATGTGTCGTCTAACACCAATTAATCCATCCGACAGTTTTACCAACCAACCAACAAACCAACCAGCAGCAGTGCACTACTGATCGCAGCAGGCGGTCGGCGGCGTCTCGACGGCGTCCTAAATCCTTCAGCGATTCTTCGCTGGTCTAGTTAGAATTTCGGCGCTGCCACCTTAAACCAGGAGGGCGTGCTGGCCTGTGTTGCCAAATTCTCACTTCAAAGATTTATTTTGGACGGAGCTTGTGGATAGATGTTTTGTTTTCCACTCATCAATTTTATTTTTTTTTTTTTTTTTATTTCAATTATAGAGGTTTTAACCTTAAGGTCATTCGCCTCTTCGGGTTAGAAAAATCTCTTAGGAAAAATTTCTAACCCTATGTGCGGGGTCGGGACCCGAACCCAGGTGCGCTGCGTACAAGGCAATCGATTTACCAATACGCTACGCCCACTCCCTCATCAATTTTAATTTCCACTCATCGTTTACCATTTTGGGTCACACTGGTCAAAACAAACATTTGAGACGTAGAATAAATTTGATACATGCTTTTGTTTCCTTTTCTTTCCTAACCGTTGTTGGAATTTGTTTTTATCAAAGATGATTGATTTTTGGTATTTTTTTTCTAATTCATATCTTTTACCAGATTTTTTTTGAAAATTTCACGCTGATTTTCAAAAAAATGTTTCAAAAAAGATCTTTCGAACTGGATCACCACCTATCTCAATATGGCATCACTGGCGCCCACCTCAGCTCAGAGACACCATAGCAGTCTGCCAGTGCACTGAGCAATGCTCTGCAACCTGTCACGGTGTAACACTTTTCGCTAATTCGTGGTGACATTTTTCGTTACGCCCGGCTCGGCTACACTGCTTGCTGCTGCTGCTACAGCGGGCACGGTTGAACGGGAGAACTTTTGCAACCCCATGCGAAGGTTCGCCGTCACAGCTTATATTTCACCGGCTGCTAACGAAAGATTACTCAATCTTGGCGCGATCGGGTGCTGCTGCTGCGATCTCGGCTCAGCCTTCTTAGATGTTGTAATTTCGGGTCACGGGAGACGTCGAAAGGCAGAAACCTTGACTTTGGCAACCATTTAATTATATCACATTCGAGTCGTATCTATCCATCACTATTCAGTGCAAATGCTAATAGGTTCCAGAATTGCTACTGAGGGGAGACACTTCCTCATCATCCACTCATTCTCGTATTTTTTTTTTGTTGGCTCTGCGCACGAAAATCCTCCTGTAATCCCTCATATTGCCACGTAGTCAACAGACGCCAGTGGGAAAACCGCTTGGTTTGCGAAATGTGTTAAAAATGCTAAAACAATTATCACTTTTTGTCGAAGTATTTATGACAACCGTATGGCATCGGTCGCGGATGAGGGATTAAGCGACGGCTTTGGAGTTGTTTTTTTGTGTGTTTTTGTTGTTGCCGTTGTTGTTCTATCGTATCCAGTCTCTCCGGTTTCAGAACGTGTCGAATGTTCTACATTTACATTAAAGTAGGGTGACTTTGAATGATTACTACATTTCTCTAGCACATTTAATTGACAGAATACTAAACGTAAATTGTGAAAATAAATAAATGTTTCATGTTGAAAAGTAAAGATGTAACCTATTTTAGGTAACGGTCCGTGTTTGCTAGCATAATAAATACACAGATAAAGCGCATTTGATACACGCAAGGTAGCCACTTAAGGCCCAAACGCAATGGCGACGGAAGCGGAACGGCAACGGTACGCGGAATTGTTGCGGTTTGTACTAAAAAAAACCGCGACCATTGCCGCGTATTCAAAACGCAATGAACATCAGCGGTTAGAGCGCGGTTAGCGCTTGACATTTCTTTGTTGACAAATTTGGACCAAACCAAAGCGACTTTCCTTTTACAAAGCTCATCGCAGTGAATGTCTGCTTTATGAACCGTGGTCGGTCCACTCGATTCCTTGATTAATACAGCAATGCACTATGGGTCACAGGGGCGGTTTTTTAGTACAAAAATCAATATCTTCCAAACCGTTCATTTTAGAGAAATTATGTCTGAGAGAATATTTGTGGGAATAAAATTGGCTTTCTTTTAAAATAAAATGTAACTAGGGTGGTCCTCTCGAACATTCTTTTCGAAAATTATTTTTCGAACGAAATGATATAGCAAACTACTTACTTCAGCAAAGTTGTAGAAAAATGTTTTTCAAGAAACATTTTCAAATGCATCAAAGTTATAGCACTATCGGTTTTCATGCTATAATTATTTTTATTCTTTAACTTAGGGTGTCTCTGAAAAAGTCAGTTTTTTAACTCTAACTTTTTAAGTAATTAGTCTATCTTAATACTCTCTGTGAAGCAATTTTAGTACTTTTCATTGCGCATATTTTTGCTGAAGAATATGAATCTATATCATTTTTCATTATCGAGTTACGATCATTTTTTTAAACAAAAATGATAGTTTTCAATGACCTCTAACTCAGAAGGTTGCAAAAAGTAGCAGCTAAATTTGTGCTCTTTAGAAAATGCATAAAAAATACTATCAAATATCTCGAAATCAACTTTTGCTTTTTTGTCCTTCGATGTCATATATAAACAACAAGACCACGAGTCGTGACAGTTTAATTGGTATCAATCCCATTCATGTATCGAATCGCAGTAGCCGACGACTGCTTTGATGAACGCGTGTATTGCTTTGTATTATTAGTTCCGTTAAAATGGATAAAAGAAAATCATTCGATCTCTGGAAAGTGACCAAAGTTGAGAATAGAAATAAAATAAAGGCTGGGTTTGAGAAAATTATGAGATCATTTGATGTGGGAGAAAATGAAAAAAAAAATTTCGCTCGGAATGCAAAAGCTGTAGCAATTAAAACATGTAAAAGGTTTGATCAATTTTGTAAAGACAGTCATCAAATTGAGACGAAAGTGCTCGATAAAAATTCGAAATATTTTGAGTTCCAAAAAATATACTTTTTCCTAAACCAGCATTCACAGAAATTCGTCGCTTACTTAGAACAGAATGAAGGGTAATCCTTAATTCATTCGCTTTTTAAAGTAACATGCTCTACATTTTATACTATTTATATAATGTTCAAAATTATAGGCCGTCCAAAAAACCGAGTGCATGAATTGTGCTTGAAAAGGAAAAGGAAACTTAATCTTTGGGAAAAAAAACACGATTCAGATAACTATAGCGACGACGATGCTGATGATGTTGATGATTGTGATTATAATAATTATGTTGATGTCGATTATAATAAAATAGTTATGTAGAATAGTAAAATAAATATCTGCCTGAGCCTAACGTTTTCAATATTTGTGTGCATATATTTGACAAGCTCAAAAAATCATTTAAAAACTCGACTTTTTGATCTAGTAAAGCAGGTGCTAAATGGCGATGACCAGGCCCTTAACCCATTCATGCCCATGTTGTTTGTGGACAACAACGTTTTCAAACAGCTATAACTTTTGATTGAGGCGAGATTTGCTCACAAAAACAAGTAAGGCTCATTAATGTGCCTTTAATTTGAGTATTAACAGTTACAAGGATCAGCTCTAGAACTGAGGTTATTGCAATTAGTCTGATTGGATTCCGATGGAGCAGTGCTGCCAGGGTTAGTTTACGTTGACGACGGAAAATGATTTTTTCGTATATCTTCATAATGGTGCAATATTATTGAAAACTGATAAAATTTATCAATTTAGACTGTCGTTGGCTACGTTTTCTACATAATTGGAATATTGTTATTATTCTAGGAGAATTGCATTGAGCATTACAAGGTAAAAATTGACCAGCTTCTAGCACTGCCATGGAAGCACCTATCTTTATGAAAATAGGCTTTTCGTGTTTCTTGACCCAACCGTTTTCAAGGAAAAATAGTTTTGAAACCCTACATGCACTAGAAAAAAGTTGGGCATGAAAGGGTTAAAAACAGCCGTAAGCTGATGTCATTTGATCATAATGTTGATGTCAACATTTTTCGCTGAAGGATAAAAAAGCAAAAGTTGATTTTGAGATACTTTATAGTATTTTTGATGCACTTTCGAAAAAGTACAAATTTAGCAGCTACTTTTTGCAACCTTCTGAGTTAAAGGTCATTGAAAATTATCATTTTTATTTAAAAAAATAATCGTAACTCGATAATGAAAAATGATATCCATTCACATTCTTCAGCAAAAATATGTGCAATGAAAAGTACTAAAATTGCTTCATAGAGAGTATTAAGATAGACTAACTACTTAAAAAGTTATAGTTAAAAAACTGACTTTTTCAGAAACACCCTAGGTTAAAGAAGAAAAATAATTATAGCATGAAAACCGATAATGCTATAACTTTGATGCATTTGAAAATGTTACTTGAAAAACATTTTTCTTCAACTTTGCTGAAGTAAGTACCTTGCTACACGATTTAGTTCGAAAAATATTTTTTCGAAAAGAATGTTCGAGAGGACCACCCTAGTTACATTTTACTTTAAAAGAAAGCCAATTTAATTTCCAAAAATATTCTCTCAGACAAAATTTCTCTAAAATGAACGGTTTGGGAGTTATTGATTTTTGTACCGAAAAACCGCCCTTGTGACCCATAGTGCAATGATGTAGTAAATAATGGCACAGGAATACCGATACTATCCAGTCGAACTACAATGCGACAACCTTGTTCACGGATTCTAATACAAAAATTGGTTTAATCATTGCATGCTCGAATAATATAAACCTGGTTTAATCATGTGAAATATTTTTGTTAGACTGTCCTTGATGCTTTCACTGAAGGGGGAATAGATTAGATATCTGGTGATTGATTGCAATCGCTTCATCTGCTTCGGGGTCGCAATGTAGATTTAGATAAAAATATAAATTATGGATAGCGTAACGCCAAATATTCAGGTCATGGCAAGAAATTAGTATAGCCATGTCGGAATTCGGTAGAAAAATTTGCATGACATCTATATGTTTTAAAGAAAAACGGTTGTCAATTCTACCAAGTGGGTGCTATCGAAGGGCATAGACATTCACATCGCATTTTCCAAAATAGCTGGTCATACAACTTTTTTGCTGCGTTTAGGGAATTCGAACCTAAACTGATTAAAATAATGAAGAACGCCAATAAACAAACGAACAATGAAGAATGCCATCGATTCGAAAGCATCCAACGCACCGACTTCAGATCTTTTGACCAAACCTGTAACCGAATCTCGAGAACATTAGAATCGCAGGTTTGATTATATTCAAAACTTTCTACCAAAGACCCAACCATGAACCGGTATCTTTGATATGGGTCATTTTATGCGAAGTGATCAAGGTACGTGTAATCGACCTCCACGGATTTGAACAAAATTTAGAGGAATTGTTCATGTAGGGCCAATATATAAAAACCCAAATTTTTGTGACAATTGAACCACCCCTCGGGTCATGGGAGCACCCCCCGTTTTGGCATATTGCCAAAACCCTTGATTTTCTTTTGATCATATCTCCGGTTCTATTTACTCTAGAATCAAACCACAAGATGGCTTTTGAAGAAAATTGTTCAAGGAGTCTATTAAAAATATTGTTTTTTGCCGACAGTGTTGCCAACAATGCAATTTTTTCAGTTAAATATTAAAAGTTAATTTTTCTCTCAACACGTATATTTTAATTTTGAAAATTTTAATGCCATCGCGTTCCTCAGACATTTTTACATAAAAAACACTTATCATCCCAATATAATATGAGCGCATCCTGAGATACACCGTTTTGAAGAGAAAAAACTGCAATTTCCCATCGCAAGCGCACAACACTAAAAAACCAACTTGAGTATTCTGAGTTCAAACATAATTTTTCGTGAAGTAGACGAGAAATGATGAAAAACTACGTATTTGGTTTGCTTCTAGCAGATCAGAGTCAATTTTTATGACAGTTTGAAGATTTTCTCAATTTTGGCCAATAAAAATGGATTTTATATGAGAAAATCGGAGTTTTTCCCTTCAAAACGGTATATCTCAGGATGCGCTCATATTATATTGGGACGATGAGTGTTTTTTCAAAATGAAAATATACGTATAGAGAAAAAAAATTAACTTTTAATATTTAACTGAAAAAATTGCATAGTTGGCAACACCGTCGGCAAAAAATTATATTTTTAATAGACTCTTTGAACAATTTTCTTCAAAAGCCATCTTGTGGTTTGATTCTAGAGTGAATAGAACCGGAGATATGATAAAAAGAAAATCAAGGGTTTTGGCAATTTTCCAAAACGGGGGGTGCTCCCATGACCCGAGGGGTGGTTCAATTGACTGGGTTTTTATATATTGGCCCTAGATGATTCCTCTAAATTTTGTTCAAATCCGGGAAGGTCGATTTCAAGTTTGCATCTTTTTTTGATCACTTCGCGTGGAATGACCCATATACTACATATAAATGGTTTATGTATCGTATCCGGTAGCGGGTTTCTCCTTTTCAATCAATGTCAATTGATTGCTTTGTACACTTGATGGCAAAGTGGCTTACGAAGTTGGTCTGTGCATCCAAATGATTTTTTGCATTCGTCAGAACGTAAACTGTGAACAAAACTAGAGTAACAATGTTTCAAAGGTTTTCTTCCATTTAATTCCACTATGTTTCTATAGTTAAATGAACTTGCACTTCACTATTTAACAGATACCGGTATTTCGATTACTACTTGTAATCTTTTTCAGTGTTTGTATCAGTCTATGAACACTGAAGAAGATTACAAGTAGTAATCGAAATACCGGTATCTGTTAAATAGTGAAGTGCAAGTTCATTTAACTATAAAAACATAGTGGAATTAAATGGAAGAAAACCTTTGAAACAATACGTACATTCCACTAAAACCTCCGTTCGCGTATATATTGTAGAGTAACAAGAAACGTAGCTGTCTAGTAGATAAAATAACCACGGGTCCGTAGTATGCCCACCGTCGTACTAAAGAGAACAAATAATGCGCCAGTTGTCCTAATTGTTTAAATTAAAATACGTTGTTACACTAGTGGCATCTGTACAATGGTTCGTTTGGTAGACGTCGATAAATCAACAGTACGCAAAATCCAAAGTGTATTGACGTTATACCAGATATGCTAGAACGAACAAACTATCTTTTATTCTTGTTAAACAATCGTTTCTTATCTTTTCCCAGCTTTTTATTATCTTTTGTATGCACTAATTCACAAAACTGTTCGTTGAAAGAACAAAAAGTAACAGTGAATTTCGGTCATGTTTTTCATGCCGCCATCTTTGAATTTCTTCTGGTCCATTAGTACGGCACACGAAAATTGCTTACTTTGGTTCGATTCCCAAACCCGCACATATGATTGGAGATTTTTAGGTAGGTTTTTTCTACCCCAAAAAAGACGAATGACACTAAGGTTAAAACCTCTAAAATCGAACGAAACAAAAAAGCAGCTAAGTTCACTCTCTGCCCAACCTAAATCTCCGCAATACAATACGTTAGATTCCACTGAATATGGAATCCGGTGAATTTGAATTAAAACAATCCGTTTACCGCATTTTCGACTGCCGCTCTTTTTGAATTTTTTTCAAAAAACGCGGTTTTGTTCTTTTAGTACAACGCCGCGTTTACCGTTCCGCCATCATTGCGGACAACTGCATTAACTTGCATGTATTCAAAATTATAATTGACAGCCGCTTTCCGTTGCCGTTCCGCTTCCGTCGCCATTGCGTTTAGGCCTTTAGGCCCAAATATTTTCATATTATTCAATAATAACCTCTGTAGTAGTTATGAATCTGAAAAAAAAAAACAGTTTGTGGTCCACAGAATTCAAAGTCCCGCAATTCAACGGTCACATTTACACAAAGCCATCATGATTGGTACGGCGTGCAAACATACGTGTGTAAGAACTTCACAAAAAAAATTGTACAGCAACCGATTTTCGCGAGCGGATTTTGACTGCTACTGATGAATGCAACATAGAGCAGCTACCTTCTCTCAGTCACGCTAACTGCTCGTTCCTACTACCGGTGGGTGCGAAGAAGGACCTTCAGAAAAAAATCTGCCACGTTCGCAATTTTCTCGTTTTTCGCACGTATTGATGGATCAGGCAGGATCCTAACTCGTCGCAAAAATCAACTACGCAACCGATTGACGAAGAGGACTGACCAGGCCAGGCCGATTTTTTTTTCGACAATCTACAACCGACTCGTTTGAAACGGAGAGCTTGTATCAAATGGGAGATAGATTGAATTAATTGAATATTGTTCGCGCGCGTTGCAGTTCAGCCGGTCGCCTGTGTATGTAGTTTGAGACTCCGACCGTAGCATTTCGGTTTCCTGACACTTGTACATAGCCGATGGCTGTGAGGTGATCCTGCGGAACCGAACGAGGGTTGCAAATTGGATGAACGATTTTTTTTTGTTTTACTGGCGGATCCTGGTAGCTCCTTTACACCGAGGCAACAGGTGCTATCTGTCGGAAAAAAAAGATTGACTGAAAGTGAGTGACCAGAATGGTTATTAGATTTCACTGATTTGCAGCTGTGATTGGATGTTCGTTCGTTGATGAGGCAGAATCGCTTTAAAATTTTGAACGTCTCTTTTTTTCCCAAACCACGTGGTAAGGTACTCCAAAACCATCGTTTCGAATCGTAAATTTTCACGTACAGTCTGGTTGTGACTTCGAGAAATTATGCATGCAAGATGTGCCCTGGTAGCCGCGGTCGGTTCCGAACGCCAACCTGCCAAGGTAACGAAGGAACGAAGAAATCACCGTTTTGCTACAAATATCCGAGACTATAAAAATACCGCAACATGTTCATTATAATTCCATCGGCACGTTTCATGTGCTGGCTATTGTAGAATCCTCCCGAAAGAGGGATAACGAAAGAAGCTGCCAGGAGAGAAGTGGTAGAATTTATTTCACCCTACTCACTGGCCTCATCGTAGTTCGGAATGGTAGAATACAAAGTCTGGCTGTTGGTGTCCCCTGCTGCCGATTTCAATTTTCTTCAGGTGTGAGAATTGGGCCTTCAACTTGTGCGGGTGTACGGGCCTGGCGACAACGAAGGAACACTTTCGTAAACTCCATAGTTTCGGTGCTTCATCAAAGGGGGGGAAATTTAATTTAGTTGAACTTGTGAATGGAGTAATTAATGAGCTGATTTCGGCACGTTATTCTTTTTTACTAAATTATTGTTTCGACAACATAGCGGAATGTCATAACGTAGAGTACTCTTTAGAACGAGAAGTCACCAAACTACTTAAGAGGATCGGCCATGAAAAGGATACTTTTCCGTAATTAAATTTGTAAATATGACTATAATGCGATAATTTTGTTGTCAATATATATTAGACTTATCTCTCGTAATTAACTAGTAAATCTATCATTTTCAATGTTATAAAATAAATTACCGTGTAACTTGATATCCGGTACCACTCAATATCATCTCATATCCATTCACCATTCTTGTGTGATATAGAGTCGGGTTTCCTACAACGCGGATTCCTACTGCGCGTTACCCGCGTAGTAGGAATCCCATAGCTTATGGGATTTTGACTAATTGGGGCTGTGGCCTAAACTGTCACCATTGGGCAGCCCTTGACATCTCGAACAACTTTGCTGAAGACATTACGCTTCTAAACTACCGTCATTTGGAGATACTGAAATAAAAATATCTATGCTCAATAGCGCCGCCTAGCGGGTGGTATCCAATTTAATCATTACATTATCAAACAGCCCTTGCCGTCCTCAGAAACTTTACAGAAAACGTCATTTTCCTAAATTATTAAACATTCGTGGAAAAACATCACCTAACATGTACTGGATGTTGTGCTCTCCCTAGCGCCGCCCTTCGGGCAGCACTCGACCCACTGATGAATATTGCCGAAGACACCACTTTTCTAAATTATCAAGATCTCGAGATATAGAATTTGAAAAATATTACATGCTCGATAGCGCCGCCTGGCGGATCTACTTAAATTTGATTTGTCCACTATCGCATAGCCCTTTACTTCCTCTAGAACTGTGCTCAAAACGTCATCTTTCTAAGTTGTTAAGACTTTTGAGATTGTAACCCGCCAGGGTAACAATTTAGCACTGGGTGGAAATATACCCTTTTTTGCGTATACACTCCGTAGAGTGTATTGTTTACGTTAAAGTTATGCTCACCGCTGTTCGATACCGTTCACATTTAGTTTGTAAATTTTTATATAGTTTTGCGTTTGTGAACGGTTTTGTGTAATCAGATAGGTGTAGTAATTTTTGTTTTATGTTTGTATACAAGAAACATAGGGCTTAGATAGGCCACCGCTCTCCTCTTGCTGCAATAAGTGTGCTGGATATGCTGCACATATCGATGACAGTTATGCGGCGGTACTGTTTTTTTTTGGTGCTGGTTTTGGTGTTTGTTTTGGGTCGAGTAAAAAAGGCGGCCATCGTGAAGAGACGAAAAGTGACGGACCACGGCAACGTAAAGACGTCCCGAAAATTGTTGATTGATTTTGGGACAGTTTCCCGCCACCGTAACCAACGTTCAGTGCGCGTGTGCGACGGTCGATTTCCGTCGAAAGTGCCGGCCCGTGGTCCGGGTGCTCGTTTGTATAGTGGTGCTGGATCGCCGTCGGGGGAAGCTAATCACCAAGGAGCTTTCGCTTCCCCGGCTAACCGTTAAGGATCCGACGCACCCACCCCTCTCGCTGCAGAGGATAAGTCGAACGAGCCTTGCTCTCCTCTGCAGCTAACAGTCAAGGAGAGGGAAGCAGGTAGGACAACGGCTCCACCTGGGAAGAACACTGCGGTGTCTTCTGGGATTCCTTGCGGGGAGCAAGTGAATCCGGTGATTAGTCACCAACGTCGCTAGGGAGGTTCCAACAAAGGAGCCAAGCTCACCTCCCTAGCTAATTGTCAAGGACCGCTGCCGGAGCAGCCAACGACCAAAGGAGAACGCGGCCGTTGTTGTCCCGGCCGGTCGGAGGAAACCGCCCACCTTTCCGCCAGTAGTAGCAGATCACCAGCAGCAGCAACAGTTGAGAGAGTAGCGGAGAATAAAAGTCGGTAAATTTAATAATTTATTTTGTTTGTTTACTTTTTTCTTATGAAACGAAAATCCGAAATTCTGTAGAAGCACCTAGGCCGCCCTGAAACGAAGGGTACGCCGGGCAAATAAGAACCCGAGTAGCGGGCAAACCCCTACTTACAAGATGTATCATATTCTATAATGTGCTGAAAGGTGATACGCGCACGTAGTGAGAGTATCCTAAACTAACCTGTCACTATATGGTAGTCTTTGATTTATCGAGCAACTTTACTGAAGACAGTACCTCCTTAAATATTCTCGATGTTGAGATTTACCGCCCGCGAAAGAAGGTCTCAATGCACAATGGCAATGACAAGTCGCACACTTGAGATCGTCACTAAAATCCGGTTCCGTTTCGCTAGCAATGAGCTAAATCAAATTCGGGTAATTTTACACAAAAATGATCATTTTTGTCACAATAAGGGCCCCTTTTCAAAATCTTGGAAGGCAAGTCGTGAAAGGTTTGGAACGCTTATATCTTCTGCTGTACTGCATCGATTTAATCAATTTCTTCGCCATTTTGTCGAAAATATGTTCAGCAATGTTGTATTTAATTTTGGGGTATGTATGACATGCATTTATAACGAAAAAAACTGTTTAGAAAAATGTTTCAACAACTACTCGGGGATGGTAAAATTTTTTGGATCATCTCGGTCAGAGCCAAATATGATGCACCAACCGAACACTTAAATGATGAAAAGTTTTAAATATAAGTCCGCTACAGATTTGCTTCACTATCGTTCGTGTTGAGCTGTTTAGAGCGAACGCGAAGCATCTCCTCAAAGAGCTGAACAATACCGAGACGGTATTGTTCACGGCTGGTGGAGGAATGAATTTGTGTCGTTACCTGCTGTCCATTCATTTTTAAATCTAATGATTAGAAAATAGCATACACAACGAAAAACCTGGACTCAACTGAAGCCAGTTCGTGATTGGTTGCCGCTAATTCCATGCACCGAGCTGTAAATCTTGAATACAACTGGGTAATTATGATTTGTGTCAGTTTATAATAGTCAACCTTGTTGGATGGCCGGAGACTATATTTCAACATCGTGAGAAAAAATGATTAATAGGATTCAGCCGGCTTCGTGGGATGACTGTAATAGTTAGTTTGCACGGCTATGTGCTAGTAACGAGGGCCAATTGAAACAAAAATTTCCCACCCAGATTTTCTTTGAAAAACTAATTAGCCCTTATAAGCGCTATCAAAGCATCAACCAAGAATTAAGCTTGATTTTTTTTTTCTTCGACGGCTATTTTTAACCTGACATGTCGAAATTAGCATATACAACCGATTTTACATCATCTCAATGAAGCTCATTCCTGATTGGTTGTCGCTAATTGCATGCATCGTTTTTGTTCGAAGCTTCCTCCTTGACGATGGAAGTAAACTGATTTCATTCGACGGCCAGCCCATTTGGCGACGAACGCAAACTGAACCAATCATAAAACCGGTGGTCGTATCCGATCTCCAGTTTCCTGTCGACCGAATCCACCGCCTGCTGAGAAAGGACTACTACGCCGGAGCATCCGTCTAGTTGGCAGCTGTATTGTAATATCTCGCCACCAAAATATTAGAGCTGGCAGGAAACTCAACCCGTGGAAACAAAAAGATTAGGTTTATCCTCCGTCAACTGCGGCTGCCCATTTGAAATGACAAAGAGCTGAACGAATTGCTCTCCGGTGTGACCATTGTCCAGGATGGTGTGTTGAATATCCATACCATTCTGCTACCAAAGCAGACCGAAAAGAATTAAGTTTTTCTTTGTTGACAGGTGAAACGATGCTGAGAAAAAAAAACTAAGTTTGATTCGATCATTCATGTTTTCATATTTCTTGAGGTTTTTTTTTTCAAAAAGACATACCTACAATGAGTGACACTATCTCTTTTGTCAATAATTCGGTTACTTTAACATTTATCCCTCAACTTTTTGCAAAATATGATCAGTCAAAATTTCGATTTGTACTGTAAAATAAGTGAAAAGTGCTATAGTGACGCCGTAAAAATCGAAAGAGAAGGTAAACAAAGAGAGTCACTCATTATAGATATGTCGTTTTGAATAAAAGCTCTAGATTTTTTAAACTAAATTACAGCTTCCTTGAGAACAACACACGCACGTGGTGAAGGTAAGACGACCGGCAGTACCACCGGAAAAGGGGCCCGGAGAGAATGAAAGTCATCGAAGAAGCGCTATTTCCACAGCATGAATCGGCAACCTGGCCGCCCACGCCATACGGAACGCAGTATGACTACGAAGAAGAAGCTCGGGTAACCAACGGGGAGCTGATGTTGGTGTCAAAAGCCTTGAAGACCAAGAAGGCCCCGGGACCAGACGGTATCCCCAACGTGGCTCTAAAAACAGCAATCCTACCGAACCCGAATATGTTTAGGACCGCGTTGTAAAAGTGCATCGACGATGGTGACTTCCCCGACATCTGGAAGCGACAAAAGCTAGTGCTATTGCTGAAGCCAGGCAAGCCCCCTGGAGATCCTTCAGCATACAGGTCGATACGCCTGTTGGATACAGTCGGCAAGGTGCTTGAAAGAGTAATCCTTAACAGGCTTACACAGAGGGAGAGAATGAACTATCAAATATGCAGCTCGGTTTCCGGAAAGGTAGATCCACCGTGGATGTCATACGATCGGTCGTAGAAGTTATGGAGGCTGCGCAGAATCAAAAGAGAAGAGGTAACCACTACTGCGGAGTGGTTACACTGGACATAAAAAACGCCTTCAACAGCGCTAGTTGGGCCGCAATCGCCTCTGTAGTATTCTGGGGAGCTACCGGCAACTGATCTACGAAACTGACGCTGGAAAAAGTAACTGTAATAGCGGGTGTTCCACAGGGTTCCATATTCGGCCCAACTCTTTGGAATGCTATGTACGACGGAGTGCTGAAGCTGAGCCTCCACAGGTGATTGAAGATTGTCGGTTTTGCGGACGACGTGATGCTCCTAGTGATCGGCGAATAACTAAAGGAAGTAGAAGTACTCGCAACGGAGGCGTTAGATGTTGTGGAAGACTGGATGCGCGAGAAGGAGCTGACGACCACAAAACCGAGATGGTTTTGATTCACAACCGAAAATAAGTGCAGCAGGCAAGAATTTCGGTCGAAGAGTGTAGAGTCAAAGCAAGAAGTTAAACAACTGGGAGTGATGTGTTCAGCAGCAGTAAAAAGCGACTACTGGCGAGTGTCTCCACATCGGTGCTCAGATACGCAGGACCCGCTTGGGTGATGACACTGCAGACGAAGAGGAACACATCTCGGCTGAACAGCACGTTCAGACTGATGGCCATGCGGGTGTCTAGCGCGTACCGAACTATCTCGTCAGAGGCAACCTACGTGATAACTGGAACTGGAACGAGGAGTCGGTAAACGAGCCAGAGCTGACACCTTAATCAAATGGCAGCATCAGTGGGATAATGCTGTAAATGGCAGATGTACCCATCAATTAATTTCATACGTGTCGGTGTGGATGAACAGAGAGCACGGTGAGGTGAACTTCCACATGACGCAGTTCTTGTCTGGTCAGGGCTATTTCAAAAAGTATCTGAACAGGTTCAGCCCCGCGAGTTCGCAGCTCTGCATCGCGTGCGGAGATGCAGAGGAAACGCCTGAGCACGTGGCCCTCCAATCCCCGCGATTCGACAACGAGCGAAAAGAAATGAGGACAAATGTCGGTGAGGACGTTAACATGACCAATATTGTCGAAAGAATGTGTGCGGACAAAGAAAAATGGGACGCGGTGAACAGAACAGTCGTTTAGATCATGTCAGCGTTTCAACGAAGCTGGCGAGAGGAGCAACGACCAGCAATGTAACAGTTCACGGCCTCGGGTCGTCGAGATACCAAAGAACCGGAAGTTACACTCCAACTGGAATCGCCGGACCGATCATGGTACTTGGCAAGTCAGTCTGAGGAAAAGAGATAAAGTAGACCACCGAGCGCGACCGGAGTAGGCTAGATCCACTGCCGGGGACTAGACTGAGCGCATGCATCGTCGTCGGTAGGTGATCGGGACACCTTAGAACCGGAAGTCATCCTCACCCCGGAATCGCAGGACTGACCTCGGCACCTAACCGTTCAGTATCGAGATAACGGTTTCGAGAGAAATTTTCCTCAAATTTTTGGGAAATTTCTCCGTCGAAGTAGACTAGGCCCACCGACGTGGACTAGTTCGAGTAGATCGGGAAGTAGCACCGGCAAATGGTCATCGGGGCGCCTGTGAACCAGGAAGTCACCCTCCACCCAGAATCGCAGGACCGATCTCGGCATCTGCTCGGGTAGCTTCGGTTTCGGAAGATCTTCCACTGCCGGGGAACTCTTCGTTGCGTCCGTCAACGGTTGCGGGAGACATTCTTTTGTCGAGGAACTCTCCGCCGAGGTAGGCTAGCTCAACCGTCGGGGACTACGCCGAGTAGCACCGAACGCGACAAACCACCAGTATAGGGTCATCGGGACACCAGTGAACTGGAAGCCACCTTCCAACCGGAATCGCTGAAACGACCATGGCAGCCAACTGGTCAACGTAGAGAGAAGGACATGTAGAATAACATGCCGTTCAGGACTGATATGGTGTTTATGAGACCAGCGAAATCTATCACGACCAGCTAGACCTGGAATCAAGTGAAATGCATTAGCACGCCTCCCCACGAAGTGGTAATTTCAAATGGAATCAGGGGGATCAGGCAAATGTCGAACTCCTCGATAGGGTTTAGAGGAGTAGGGTTCAGAGCTATCTTCTTTGTTCAGAGTCCCAAACTCTGGTACACGGAGGACGAAATCGTCTAACTACTGATCGTGTGCTGGGTCGGCATAAAAGCTTTACCACCAGGTTAAAAAAAGGAATTAGCATTTCGAGTTTATCTCATCAGAATCCGACACCAACTTAGTGACAGGACTAAGTTAGCGCCGGATTGTAGCTAGCTCCATAAACGAAAACACGATTTGTGACTCTGAACAAACCACTAGTCTACGCAATGTCTGGCAAGAAAAGAAGTTCTTATTAAGCTGATGAGAATTAATAAAACCGAAAATTAGTTTGGCTCAGCAAGCCAATGCAATATGCACTATGCAATATTTTGCCTCCTTCACACATTCTCATCAACAGAACTCCTTTTCTTACGGGACATTACGCAGGGCTAGGGGCTGGCTCAGAAACACAAATCGTGTTTTCCTTTGTAGAGCTAGCTTCGTCCGGTCACCTAGTGAGTGTCAGATTCTGATGAGACGAAGTCGAAATGCAAAGCTCATAACTCATATCCTACTGTTAATGAATAAATTTAATATGAGTGGTCATTGGTGGCTTCCTTGAGGTACACCTAATGTTATCATTCAAAATTGAGCATGGTGTACTTACTCTTAAGAAGGCGGATCGTTTTAAAAGAAAAGACGTCAACATGTCAACGATTGAACAATCTCACGACATGCTTTGTCAAGACACTCGAGGAAATCGGAATAAGTTGTGTCACAACAGGGTGAATCCATAGATTTGAAGAGCGAGAAGAACGAGCGTCCATCATTGAACGATTTTGAAATCAACCGTTCTTAGGGGGGTTTAAAACGTTATGAAGACTTTTTTTTTACGATTTAAGGATAATTTTATTCGGACGTCTGCCAGCTTTTTGGCAGAATTCTGGCTCAAAACCAAAAACCTATTTCGACTCATGGTCCTTGAAGACAACTGAAAACATTTTTATTAAATGTGAAGACATTTCAAAAATATACCTGTTATCACTTCAACATGACCCCATAAGAACGGCCTGTTTCAAAATCGTCCAATGAAGGACGTTCGTTTTTTTTTTTTCATACGTTTATTTGACACGGCATTTGCAAAAGCTTTTTACGCCAGTTTCTTTTTTTACATAGCACGTTACAAAAATCCTTAAGACTAATTTTAACTATACTAGTACTTTGTCTAAAACTAACACTGAAATCACTTTATTGTTTGCTTTTTTCCTTACATTGTTGTATTTCATACTGATCTAGTATTTTCGGGTGTATTTATTTACTTTTTTTCTGTTATTGTCTAAATTTAAAAACTAAATATTCTAGGTTCCTTTAATTGGTGAATGATTAGCCTTGGATGAGAGTATGAGGAGATGAATTTAATTAAATTTTGACAGACGCTGTTTTTAGAAAATGATAGATAAGTTCCATGTATAGAGGATCGCGATACGCCAGGATGTCTCTAACAGGAACATGGATTGGTCTTCCTCGGACTTGTAAAGAATCTACTAATTGTGATCTGGCTTCACGATATTCAGTGCAGGACCAAACAACATGCTCAATGTCATGGTAACCTTCTCCACAAGCACAATGATTACCCTCAGCGAGCCCAATACGACGGAGATGCGCATCTAAAGTATAATGATTGGACATGAGCCTAGACATCACACGGATGAAGTCCCGACTTACATCCAATCCTTTGAACCATGCCTTCGTTGATACTTTAGGGGTAATTGAGTGTAGCCATCGTCCCATATCTCCATTGTCCCAAGATGTTTGCCAACTAGCAAGTGTCCTCTGTCGAGAAGCGCTATAAAATTCATTGTAAGCGATGGGTCTTTCATATATTTCACCATCTAGTGCACCAATCTTGGCTAAATTATCAGCTTTCTCATTGCCCGCAATAGAGCAATGGGCGGGGAGCCACACTAGGGTAAATTTATAACATTTTCTTGTCAGGTTACTCAGAGATTCTCGTATCTTCCCCAAAAAGAATGGATCGTGATTATCAATCCTCTTTGAGCGTAGAGCTGCAATTGTGCTGAGACTATCAGTGAGGATAAAGTAATGGTTCGGGGGTAAAGTATTAATTATTTGCAAACTATAGTGAACTGCTGCTAGTTCCGCTATATAAACAGAGGCGGGTTCTGCAAGTTTGAGAGAAATTGAAAAATTATTGTTGAAAATACCGAAACCAGTGGCCTCACTGATTCGTGACCCATCAGTGTAAAACATTTTAAGGCAGTCTATGTGTTGATATTTACTTGTGAATATTTTAGGGATCTCCCGCGAGCGTAGATGATCCGGAATTCCACGAATCTCTGCTTGCATGGACGTGTCGAAGAATAAAGTGTAAAGTATAATTATTTAATATTGGTGAAAGACCACATTGATGTAGCTTCTCCGAGAGAACATCAATGGAGACTGAGTCGAATGCTCCTTTTATGTCTAAGAACACAGACGCCATTTGTTCTTTTTTTGCGTAAGCAAGTTGGATTTCTGACGAAAGTAGCGCCAGACAATCATTCGTTCCCTTTCCCCTCCGAAAACCAAACTGGGTATCTGATAGCAAGCCGTTCGCCTCAACCCAATTGTCGAGACGTCGTAGGATAATTTTTTCCAACAATTTCCTAATGCAGGATAGCATTGCAATCGGTCGATACGAGTTATGATCGGAGGCTGGTTTTCCCGGTTTTGGAATAGCGATAACTCTCACTTGTCTCCAGTCGTGCGGGACAATGTTCTGCTCAAGAAGCTTATTGAATAAATTCAACAAGCGTCTTTTTGCTAGGTCAGGCAGATTCTTCACCAAGTTGAATTTAATTCTGTCTAGTCCCGGAGCATTATTGTTGCATGAGAGGAGTGCAATTGAGAATTCCATCATTGTCAAAGGCGAATCTATGAAATCGTTACTTGTGGGAGCATCGCGAGTGATTTTCTGCGCAGGAGCAGAATCGGGACAAATTTTCTTGGCAAAATTAAATATCCAACGATTCGAAAAATCTTCGCTTTCATTAGTCACGTTTCGATTCCTCATTCTTCTGGCTGTGGTCCAAAGAGTACTCATTGATGTTTCTCTTGACAAGCGATTAACGAAGTGTCTCCAATAACTAGATTTTTTGGCACGACGTATACTGTCAAATTTGTTTTGCAAAATGAAATAATTTTCAAAGTTCTCACGTATACCCCCTTTCTGTTTCATAATTTCTTTGTAGGCAACTTGTTTAGCTTCATATGCATCAGAGCACTCTTTGTCCCACCAAGGATTAGGGGGCCGTCTATTTATTGTCATTCCAGGATTGCATTTCGTTTGGGCTTGTTCTGCTGCTTCAATAATTAAACCCGCTAAGAATTCATATTCTTCGGTAGGGGGTAGCTCTTCTGTCGAAGCAAGAGAAGTGGAAATTAAAGATTGGTATTTTTTCCAATCAATATTTCGTGTCAAGTCATAAGGGACATTGATTGAATTCGTGAGGCCTAATTCACTGTTAATTGAAATAACGACTGGCAAATGATCGCTACCGTGAGGATCAGGTACAACCTTCCACGTGCAATCTAACCGAAGTGATGTCGAGCATAGAGATAGATCTAATGCACTTGGTCGTGCGGGTGGTCTGGGAATGCGTGTTGCTTCGCCTGTATTTAAAACTGTCATATTGAGCTCGTCACAAACATTGTATATCAAAGAGGATCGATTATCATTGAAGAGGGAACCCCACAATACTCCGTGCGAGTTGAAGTCTCCCAGTATCAGCCGCGGAGCAGCCATGGATTCCACTACCTCAAAAATCTGACGTTGTCCAATTTGAGTTTTGGGAGGTATATATATAGAAGCGATAGACATGTCTTTGCCTTTAATGTTCGTTTGGACAGCTACAGCCTCAATGCCCGCAAACAAGGGGATGTTAATTCTATAGAAAGAATAGCACTTTTTAATTCCTAGAAGCACTCCTCCATACGGGGTGTCTCGGTCTAGGCGAATAATGTTGAAATCATTTAAGTTGAAATTAATGTTTGAGGTAAGCCATGTTTCACATAGAGCAAAAGCATCGCATTTTAAATTATGCAGTAAAATTTTTAAGGAATCAATTTTAGGTATGATACTTCTGCAATTCCACTGTAAAACAGTGATGGAATCTTTCATTGGAGGAGGTGAATTACCCATTGAAAGATACAATCGCTGCAAGGATGGGCCATTGGGCAATCAACTGCTCTAAAAATGTTCTAATTGTTGGGAGGAAAGCTGAAAGTATACTCTTTAGTGGTTCAGAAATATTGAATGCTTTAAAAATCCAATCAACAATTTCAGAAAATTTCAATAATCCTACCCCCGGCTGAGGCTCAGAGGTAGTCGAAATTTTATTATTTCCAGTAATGGTGTTCTGTTTGGATTGTACGTTCCCAAAACCGGGCGGAATTGATTTCGCTTTTGAATCGGAATTTTTCGGTTTTGGGCGCAGTTTATCTATTGGTGGAGAAATTTTAAGGCCCTTTCTTGGCAGCTTGGGAAAAGAAGACTGTTTTCTTTTTCTGGAATTTCCGGGTAAAACAAATGATGTACCTTCGCACGCTCCGTCAGAGTCAGACTGTTCCGAAAATAGAGATGCGTAAGTGTTTTCTAAGAAGATGGGTTTAGGGGTAGCATTTTTCAACATTTCTGCATAGGAGCGCTTAGACCTCTCCTTCAAGGATCGTTTAATTTTATCCTCACGCAATTTATAAATGGGGCATGCAGGGAGCTCATGTGAGTTTTCTCCGCACATTAAACATTTTTCTGAATTTTCATTGCATGTATCCTCTTGATGAGAACCCCCACATTTGCCACACCGTGCCTTATTGGAACAGTAAGTGGCTGTGTGGCCAAGCTGTTTGCAATTAAGGCAATTCATTACACGAGGGATAAAAAGGCGAACAGGGAGACGAATCTTATCGATAATGACATAGTTGGGCAGCGCAGACCCAGCGAAAGTCACTCGAAATGAGTCAGACAGTCGATAAACTTTTTTATCTCCTTCGTGTGATACTGAATGCAATTGCTTGCATTCAAGTATTTTTACGTCTTTAAGTATGGTGTCTTTGAAACGACCAACCCCATGCTTAACTAAGTCATCAACAGTCAAACTCGATTCTGTGATGACCCCATCAATTTCAATTTCTTTTGAAGGAATATACGCTCTATATTCACGCGTAAAAAGCTCGCAAGAAGCAATTGCATTGGCTTGTTTGAAACTACCAACGACAATGCGTATTTTATCTTTATTAACTTTGACGATCTCTTTTACATCCGAGAATCGCGAAGTCAAATCTTTAGAAATTTGAATGATATTTAGCGCCTTTGCTTTACGCCTAATAAATACAATCCATGGTCCCGTTGACGACTCTGGGTAAATTTTAATTCTAGTCGGATTTACATTTTCAGCATAAGGCTTAGGGGGAGGGTCTGTTACTCGTTCTCCCATCTCTTCATCCATTTTACCTAATAAGAAAAACTATCACAAAAAGGAATGAAAAATATACCTGTTATCTGCTATCTATTAGGTGACGAAGACACCGGTAGAACACACCTCATGTGTTACGTTGTAAACTCGGTGCCCGTTGTTTGACAATGTGACACTTGCTGTGCTTCTTCGTCGCGTTGCTTCTTCAGTAGAGAAATAGTCCTACCTGCAACACTTCAAAACTCTCTCCGATTAAGCTGCTCGTCGGTATCACCACCACAAGCGCGCTCTCTCCGTTTCCACCACCTCGGTAGACAAATGTGGCTACCTGTGGCTTGCTGCGAAAATCCCACTGTCGATGCGGCACCTTTCGGTGCCACTTGTTTTCCTTATTCGTCGTACCACTTCTGCGGTAGACAAATAGAGCAAATGGGTCTACCTGTGACGCTTCCCTCTCGTCGATTAGAATTGCCCGACGACACCAATACACTATATTTTTTTCTGTGTGTACAGGCACGATCACTGTCGATTTCTGCCACCGCGGTAGGCAAATTCGTCTACCCGCGGTTTGCTGTGAAAACACCACTTGTCGAGGATGCCGTTGACCACGCCTCCGACGTATCAACTGTCGACTCACACTTAACAAACTGGTCTCTCTCTCTCTCTCTCTCTCTCTCTCTCTCTCTCTCCCACAATAACGCATACAGCGTCTCGCACTCCGTCACTCTCTCGAGAACAAAACCTTCCACCTGGAGGCACAACCGTCTCGGTCGGTTGCAAAAACTGTTGAAGGACGTTCGTTGAATCAACGTTGGACGATGTCGAAATAACCGTTCAACATACGTCCATCGTTGGACACGTGTTGAATGATTTTGAAACAATTTTGCGATTCTAGTTAGAATCGGTTGTGTCACTGGAGCCGTAATACGAACTGGAACCAGCCAGAATTCCGGCTCATTTCCGGCTGAGCTTAACTGGGAAATAGCATTCTGCCCACTGAGAAGCCGCAAAATTGTTTCAAAATCGTACAACACGGGTCCAACGATGAACGTATGTTAAACGGTTATTTGAACATCGTCCTTCAGTTACGCAAACGATTTTAAATAGAATAGTCACTGGATCCGGAATACTAACCAGAATCTGCCAGAATTTCGGCTCATTTCCGGCTGAGGTCCACTGGGCGAATACGAGATATACTTTATTTTAAGTACTAACATTATTTTTCCTTTTACAATTAGCGTGAAATCAACAAGACAATTCCGAATGACAGAAGAATTGTTCAACTTTCCAGAAACCCATTTTCGCAATGACACTTGATTTAATTACAAGAAACCCCGTCCGAAGCACGAATCAATTACATTGCACCGAGTAGGTCTTACTATCCATAAACCGAAGGGCCCATCGATTACGACATCGGAGACACTTACTAAAACTCGGTAAGTGGCCAATAAAACTAAAGCTGCCTGGTCGTCTGGTTTGACCGACGACCCTTGATCCCCAACATTGGCCGAAACAGAGTAAATAGAAAAACTGATTTTCACTACCGCCGCTGCCTCGATTGCTTCGATTGCCATAGTTGATTTTTCTCGTACCCAGAAACGACAAAGACGACGATGACGATGAGGGAGAAGAAATATTAATATTATCATTATTTTACAACGCTCTAAGAACAGCTCATTTACTTCCACTTTGACATGTCGTAAATGGCTGACCATAAAAAAGATTCGGCGAAGCGGCCGAAAAACAAGAGTGGACAAAAGTGCGTCTGTTGAACTTTATTAATTTTTCATCCATGAGAATGAGGCAATCGAGAGACAATATCCTCTACACGATGTCGGAAAGGGATCCTATAGCTTGGGAAGCACGTGTAGATATCTATCCGTGAAACGCCTGAGGAATCTGTCCTCGGGAAAATTAAGTGAATCTCATTTAGTTTAATTAATTAATTTAGCAACGTGGCACGGCGTAGTATCCATAAATCAATAATGCTCGATTTCTGATGGCGGATCTGGGCTGGACGAATTTCGCGTCTCCGGCCCAGGATGACCAATGATGCGTGTGATTGCACCATCAAGCGGAAGTCTTTTTTCAGGAAAAATCATATATGATTTTATTACTCACAGGGTAAGTGAGAGTTAGTTTTATTCATCATCTGATGGAGGTCAAGCCGATCAAGGATATGAGATTATCGATTAGATTTCGAACTAAAGCAAAACTAGTGCTGGTCCACAATGGCTGTAATTTTGTTAGATTAGTGTGAACAGAAGGGCATTAGATCGGAATAACCAACCTGTACCCTATCATGCGTCGAAAGGCTGAATGAATTTAATGAGTGTCATCAAAACTATTTCATTGCTGTGACAGTCGACAATGAGTTGCCGTTAACATGGCACTTCACACTGGGAAGCCCAAAAAATTGTTTGACGCGAGTCCAACGGTGGACGTCTGTTGAACGGTCATTTGGACGTCGTCCAACGTTGGTCCAACGAGCGTCCTTCATTGGATGATACTGAAACCAACCGTTCTTAGGGAACGGAATAGGTTCGGACCTTCTAAGAACGGTTGGTATCAAAACCGTTCAATGAAGGACGTTCGTTGGACTAACGTTGGACGACGTCCAAATAACCGTTCAACAGTTGTCCATCTTTGGATCCGTGTTGAACGATTTTTAAACAATTTTTCTCAGTGGGGAATCCTGAATGGATTCAGCATGGTTTATAGCTCAAATGCAAAAACCGATTCCGACTGAATCGGTTTCGGAATCAGTTGTTCAATTTGAGCCGGAATCCGTACTGACTCCATTCAGCTATTTCAGTCAGTTCTCAGTACGTTATGCATCGTTCAGCAAAACGTTTTCGTCCATAAACCGATTTTCAAAGCTTAGAGTTCGATCATAATTTGAGAAACAAGAGTACATACCCCGAAACGATAATTCTAAATCAAGTAAACATTTTCAATCACGTTCGAGTGAATGTGCGAAATTGCCAAACTCCAGTGACCACCTTACCACAGATATGCGCATGATGGTAAACGAGGTACACATTCTTCCCAAAAGTAATATATGTACTCTATATAAGGCGAACCATACTTCAGTGGTTCATCTTTTCGAATGCAACCAGAGGAAAAAAAGAAACCTACACATCATATCCGTCGAAAGAAATTGGAACGTGACCGAGAATTTAAATCCAAAAATTACCTCTCCGTAACCGAGGTTCGGTGGAACACGGTTTGTTCGATTTCGATACTCCCCCTTCTTCGTTCGGTCCGGCATGGACCGACCGGACTGATTGAAGGAGATGTCGTCCCCTGGGTCGAATATGTGTACCGCCAACGTACCGCACATATGCTTTTCGACGAAATCATCCTCCACCGACGCCTGCTGAGGTTTTTTTTTCTGGGTACGATTTCTTTTATGACGCTACCCAGCACTGGTAAAGAAGTATAACCGGTTGATAAGACGAGATTCATGAACTAACCCAGAGCCAAATCGGGTCGTGAATTTGAATGTGTGATTTTCTCCGGTGTGGGGTAAATTCAATCAAACCGAACGGAAGGGGATTTTTAAAGTAAACATAGAATATCAATTTTCAAGTTCTATCAATTCGGTCATAACACTTTCCGTAAAACGAATCTGTGTGGGATTTTATGGGTGACCTTTGAATTTATTTCGTGGAGTACTTTTCTTGGAATTTGTCACATTTACTGGAACGACACTCGCACCAGAAGTGTTACACGTAAAGGCCCATTGAGAATTCCAAAAAATTCTGAACACGGGTCCAACGATGTACATCTGTTGAACGGTTATTTGAACGTCGTCCAACGTTGGTCCGAAGGACCATTGTCCTTCATTGAACGATTTGGAAACTAACCTTCTTAGAGGGTATGCTCACCCATTCTTGGTACCGAAATACCGGTACTGAATTAATATAAGTACCGCTATTTTCGGTACTATGCAAAGTTTTTGATGAACAATATAGTTGACCTAACCTTTCAGCACATACATAAAGGCGAACACGAAATTATTGCGACACATTCAACAGGGCATAACTTTTTTACCATTAGGTAAAAATCAACCAAATTTTGCACACTTTCTCATTGATGTGTATTGTTTACATGCTGTCAAACTCGAAGTCGTGTTTTTCGATTCAACGAAAATGGAGGTAAACCAACGCGAGTCGAGAGAACAAATTCTTTCCAAACACCTGGAATTTCCTGACCTGTCGCACCGGCAAAAATGTTGAACATTCACCATTCAACCGTCTCCAGAGTGTTAAAGCGGTTCCAGGAGCGGTTGACGTTGGACCACGGTAAAGGAGCTGGAAGAAAACCGGAACCGGAGAACAAAAAAACGGAGGGAAAGGTGAAGCGGATGATTAAAGCAAATCCCAACGTCTCAAGCCGTGATTTGGCTAAAAAGATCGGCATGTCGCAGAGCTACGTCCAGAATGCAAAGAAGAGAGCTGGACTACATACATACAAAGTACAGAACTTCCCAAACCGCAATGAGCGGCAACAATCGACGACTAAAACTCGGACACGGAAGCTCTACGAGAAGATGCTGACAAAATATGGCTGCTGTGTGATGGACGACGAAACGTATTATATAAAAGCCGAATTTAAGTAAATTCCGGGGTTGGAGTTTTTCACCGGCAAGAGCAAGTTCTATGTGGACGACAAATTTCGAAGTTCGCCTCCACATATCTCATTTGGCAGGCCATCTGCTCTTGCGGACTGAGGAGTGAGCCTTTCGTGACAAAGGGCACAGTAAATGGCGAGATCTACAAATCTGAGTGCCTCGAGAAGCGCCTTTTGCCGTTCTTGCAGCAGCACGACGAAGCTCCGCTATTTTCGCCAGATTTGGCATCATGCCACTATTCTAAAAGTGTCCTGGAGTGGTATGAGGCCAATTCTGTCCATTTTGTTCCAAAGGACATGAATCCGCCAAACTGTCCGGAGCTGCGCCCGGCGGAGCAGTACTGGGCAATGATGAAGTGGGAACTTCGGAAGAGCAAGAAGACAGTCAAAAACGAGAAGGACATGTTAAGAAAATGGAAAAAAAAACTGAGAAACTGGTACCGGATGACACTGTAAAGACTTTGATGGAGGGCATCAAGCGAAAATGCGTTCAATTTGACACTTAAGGCTCCATCGATTAACTTTTCTTTTGATTTTTGAAGTAAATATATGTATAAAACTACCCTAAAATTTTGGTTTGATTTTAAACATTATAAGAAAATTGGCATGACATTTTCGGTGTCGCAATAATTTTGTGTTCGCCCTTTAGAGCCCTTTTTCATCCTGTTTCGCACCGCTTGATGTTTCTTATGCATATATTTATTAAGAACTATTATCTAAATCCCACCTTTAGTTAAACTAAGACCACCTTCTTGAAATATCAGCTAATTCGCCTCATTCACACGGTGAACCGAAACAGGGCGCAGCTGCGCTTAGCAAAACTATGTGCTAAGAGCCGGCAATTGCCGCCTCATGTCTCTTTTTCCGCCGAAAATATGTTAAACATTGCACTGATACATACCTTTATTTTAACAGGAGAATCCATTTCTGATTATTTCACTACAAAAGCACTGGTTCAACGCAAGGATAGACCTAGTGTTATTATACACGATTCAGTAGTACGGTGGTACTCATTATTGTCACGTTTTTTCCGATACATTACCAGAATAAAAACAAACTTACTGCATCCATCACACAGGAAAGAATCAGGAGTACAACCAAACTAAATCATAAACTTGAAATTATATTGTTATTTAATTTCAGGTATACAAAATCAATTATTTCTGTTTATTCAACTGATTGCTGATTGCAAAGATTTTATTTTCATCTGGCCACACAAAATTCGGCTCGGGACAACGTAATGTTTGATGTGAAACTAGTCATTACCATTTGTTAGCCTTCGCGTGCTTATTTCCTGCGAGTGAAATGCTGGGCACTCTTCTTCCAACAGCTGATGAGATTCTCTTATGTGTGTGTGATGTTTTCGTTTGTTTTGATTGGCTGAAAAAAGGGAGAATGATTCGTTTTACAAATCAAGCGTTGGCGTCCATGATCCGGATGCCTAGTTGGAATTGACGCAAATGGAATATTGATTTTCGAAGAGGTGAAATCTGGTACACTCAGGAGGTGGATCGTTGAGATGATAATAGAACATTTATTTTCATTTATATTAAAAATAGACATTTCTGCTAAATAAGCAGTATATAGATGCTTAAGAAATATTACACTGATACTTTATTCTGAGAAAGGTTTCCGATAATAAAACTTCATTTACAAGTTGTTCAAAAATAGTGCAACCCTCTCCCTGATGGTGCCAAAATAGGCTCATTATTGTTGGAAATTTTATTCTCGATCTAACGCTGGAATGTGTTTATTTTCTTCTGTCGAAACGCATCGAAAGATGCGATCTTCTACCATCTGTACCATACACTAAAAATTAAGCATCAGATTACCGGTCCGCGAGCGATCAAACAAGAATACACACTATATCATTATAAAATCAAAATTATACACGCGAAGTCACATACACGTGACAAACACGTTAATATACAAATGCTTGAGCCCTTCGCGACCATCCCCGTCACGTTCACCCGCGATTTCGTAAACATGTTAACATCCCGGTGATAAAGTAAATGTCTCAGCTCCAATAAATTTACAAATGCAGTCTCAAGCGTTAACATAAAAACTCCGGCGGTCACACGATCATGAATTGGTCACTTCCGGATGTTTCTATCCTTGGTATCAGCAGACTAGGTCCATGCCTTCAATTGGATCAATTAAAAAAAGAAAGCTCTCATATCCACTGCACACCACGTTACATGGCGACATGACCGAGGACCAGAGATGCCAGGTACTTTTTTCAAATGTCTGCAGCAATCATTTTAAAAGTCTGGGAAGATTAAAAAAAGTCAGGAAAGCTAGTGTAATCAAAAGCCTTTATATTCAAAAATCTGTAAATATCTGCAACCAAACTAAAAAATCTGCAAATATCTGCGTCATCGTAAAAATCTGCAGCTTAAATTAAAAGTCTGCGAATTTACAGACTTGTCTGCAAATCTGGCATCTCTGCCGAGGACTCTAGTGATATGGGGTAACTTACTCCCTGTCAGAATGTGAATTGTACACCGAAAACTAACTATCAGAATGAAGGTCCGCGTGACCATCCAAGAACGCACGCGCATATAGGAATGACCACACGGTTACAAAATCCAGTTTTGTACACGCGAAGTCACATGAACGCGAGCATACGTGACAAACGTGTTAACATACGAACGCTTAAGCTCTTCGCGATTAACAACGCACACCTACGTTCGCGGTCGCGCAAACTTAATAATACCACTGTAATAAGGAGAACGTTTTAGCACTTACGAAGCTGTCTCAAACGCGATCTTACAAACGTCCGTTTTCACGCGCTCATGAATCGGTCACGCCCGGAATCCATTACTCTCTTTCTTAATAACCTAGGTCCATACAATCAAAAAATAAAGCTCATATCCACTAGACAACACGTCCCATGGCGACATCACCGGGAACTCAAGTGATATTACTGTCTTTTAGCATCTTAACCGTACACCAAAAAACTAGTAGATTCACGGTACGCGCGCGATCATCCAAGAACACACGCGAATGTGCGAAAGGCACACGGTTATAAAATAGAATTTATGCACGCGAAGTTGCATACTCGTTAGCACACGCGACATACAAACGCACACGCGATCGAACACGTTAACGTACAAATGCTCGCGATGATACACGCTAACGCGAAGTTCCTACGCCCACACATACCTGAACCGTGCAATGAATATCACATTCAGAATCACGGCCCACTACAATTGGCCTAAAGCAGTGATTTAGTGGGCGACATTGCTTGTCTCGTCTGCAAATTGTAGTGTGTGATTCTGACGGGGAAAATTTTTTAGTGCCGATAGTTCCGAAAAATCGTTTTTTTGTTGTAAATCAAGATTTTGAGGGTATATTAAATTGATCAAACGTGCTTTTGTGTTGTATTTGACCAGACTTTCAACCTTTACTATATCACTTCAAAAGTACATTCAATTATTTTTATTTTGTAGCACCGTGTTATATGTGATTCGCATCCAAAGCCAGGTAAGAATGTTTCGTTATATGGATTCTAACTGTTGGAAAAACATGGTCAAAAGTTTTCTTCAAGTAATGGATTTCAACTCTCCTTTCTTTCAATATGATTCCTTTAAGGAACTCCAAGTTAGTGCGCGGTGCAAATCGACGTACCTTGATTTCATCACCATCCATATACACGGGAATCTTGGTTCAAACGTTGTAGTATTTGATGTTTAATGAAATTCTTCACCATGGCGCTTACAGCCTCGGTTGAACTTCTGTGACCGGTAGCGGTACCACATTACGCCCACGATGTAGCCACTTCCGTGAGGATTACGGCCGTTATCGCATTTAGGAACTGTTCCACCGAGCGCACGTTTAGCCTAATACGAATATGTTTTTAAGCCAGTCTTAATGATAATTCTCGTAGTAGAAACATGTTTCTGATTTCACTGGTCAACCGGAGGAACGATACTGTACTGCTTGTGCAGTGGATAAGCAACAAAGTAGTAGAAATTGATTGGTTGGTTTATCGATAGCTAAAACAGAGTACTTTCTCTTACTTCGGCTCTGGGCGAAATTAGAAGGTAGACTGAAGTATATAAAAGCTTACCAATAAAAGTTTATTTTTTGACATTTTATGTCGCTCAGGTCTTTTTTAGTTTTTATTTTTGACGCAAACATTCCAGTTCCAGTATTTTACCGGTACTATCGGTACTGAGGGATGCAGTACCGGGGTACCGGTTCTCACCACAAAGGCTCGGTACTAGGTACTAGGAACTAGAAGATTCGATGTGGTTAGACTTCCCAGGTAATCAATAAGCATGCGGAATGCATCTTAACGGCTCCTTGATAAGCACTTAAGCCGTTTTATATGCTATTTAAAAGTCGCTTTTGGCAAAATATACGGCTACATTACAGCTGGGCTATGAAAATTCTTTTTTACTGCTGTTGTGCAATTAGAATGCTGCTTACTGGCAAGAAATTTTTAAACAGTTTCTTTGAAGGCTATTTAACAACAGTTATGCATAACGAATGCTAATATACTGCAAGAAGCATCTGAAATGCAAATTTTACGCTACTTTACTGCATACACTAATGCTTGTTGGTTACCTGGGTTGGTATGAACTGCATTTTTTAAACTTTTTTGGTGATATGGTGGAGTGAAGCGAAAGCAATTGTGTGAAAAAGATCCCCCAGGGGAGAGATTCGAACTCGTATCCCTTGAGACTCCGGCCCAATGTACGAACCGTTATGCTATCCCTGGAATATTATAACGTCCCATACATACGATTATAGCACGTCCCATTATTTATGTATTTTTAAGGTTGGTAGTTTGACACGGCACAATGCGTTAACTTGGCAGAGCCGTGGGTTATTTATATTTACAAGCTGTGAACAATAAGAAGAACAACCGGAGTAATGTAGAATGGCTAATGGCTAATAAATCACATATATTGATATTGTATGCAGTAAAGTAGCATAAAATTTGCATTATATTAGCATTCGTGGTGCATAACTGTTGTTAATTAGCATTCGAAAAACTGTTTAAAATCTTTTTGCCAGCAAGCAGGGGTCACATTATGCAACCAATTCGAATCGACTTTTTTCATACAAACTCGTATACAATAAACCTTTCGTTTCGAGATGCGTAATGTCACCTCAGTATTCTGATTGGACAACGGCAGTAAAAAAGCATTTTCATGGTACAGCTGTAATGTAGCCGTATGTTTTGCCGAGAGCGGCTTTTAAATAGCATTAAAGCGGACGAAGCATTGTTTTCGAGTGTTATGTCTGTTAGTCTGTGGTTTGGCTGATACCGTTGAAGACTATGTGTAGGAATGGATTGTAAAAAAATATTTTTGCATTTTGACTGCTATGTATACGTTTTCCAGTATTCCATCTGATTAAAGAACTGGCACGTGGAGTTGATAATGAGGTAGAATAACTGATAATGACTCATTTTTGAAAAGGGCTAAGATAAAGAGGAACATGTAACCACATGATCCATGATCGAACAAATACATTAATAAAACTTGTGTAAATATTCGAATGACGCCCTAATAAGCCTTGGATTCGTTTCGAACATGGCCTTCCGGTGCCCTTGGCAGACTCATTTTTGCGCCCCTTTCGTGTTATTTCGTGTTATTAACTGAGCCGCAAGTCTCTTATATTTTAGCGACGTTGCCCAAAAAATTTTAAATTTTATGACGTTAAATACCCGTCGCTTTCATGTGTCCATGCTCGGATGGTCTTGTTGGTTTATTGGTCTTACGAGTCACCATTGTGTATAAGTTTTCTTCGATTGGTTGTGCTGGTTGTTGATTTGCCGGCATTAGGTGCAGTCGTTGTTGAGTGAGTGCTGTGCAGGGTTTTCCGTGTTGTGGGGTTTAATTACAGAATTGGCACGTAGGGTAACAAACGTTTTTGAATTCCATCGGCTTTGATTTGGAAGTGTCAGGTAGGAGGGAATAGGTTTCGTCGGGCGCTTTCTTGTTACGCGATCACCCTTGGGAACGCATGAGAAAAAGTTCCTCCAACTAACTTTCCCACCAGAGACCACCTCTTCGTAATTTGACATGAGTTGTTTAATTATGGGATTAGAGCGAAGTCGTGCCAGATCGTGCAGTCGTACTTTGACTGAATTATCAGCTATATTTACGGGTATGGTGACTTTAACAGTCTCGTATTCGATTGCGTGCTGCCTGTTGTTTCGTTGTTTGAGTAATTTAGCAATTTAATCAATAAGTAATGTATATTCGACATCTTAGAGTGTATCGTTTTGAATGACTGAAGATGTTTTCTGTTTGGGAAATGACTTTCGCAGTCTTGTATATATAACAAATTTATTTTTTGATTGACCGACGTTTCGGACGTTTTTGGTGGCCTTTGTCAAGGAAAACAGAGAACGACAGACAGATAATTTTCTTGAAAAAGGTAACCAAAAATGGCCGAAACGACGGTCAATCAAAAAATAAGTTTGTTATATATACAAGACTGCGAAAGCCGTAATATATATTACAATGTTCCTGAAGAAAGACTTCGGGTTTAAAGAACGAACATTTTCATATAGACAAAAGAATATAACAGACGTTGTATAACATTCCACTCCACCGACTGGATAAGGAGTGCTTTCGCTTTGATAGGACAAAGTTGATTCGTGAATTAGAAGGTATCGTTGAGCTTGCTGATTCCTCTGTTATAGATAATCACATAAAACATTTTGCTGACACACCCAGGGCAGTTTCAGTAAAAAACCATTCAGAATAATGCCCCTTGCAGACTTCCGGAATTATTACTTCCTCACATAATGTGCAGAGAGAATGAAATACACCGAAGGAAAATTGGTTAGAATTAAAACATCGATCGAAGAAATTTCAATCAATTATGATTCAATGCAGAAACTTACTTTCAGAAAATCTTTCGAAAGCGATGCGGAAAACCGAAATTTCCCAGCCTGTTTCGGGTAAAGTCATGAATGTGGAGCACTAAAGTTTTATGAAATTTTCAATAACAGTTCGCTTCAGATTTGTCTATAATATCATTGCGATATTTGAAGGCGTCGGACGGAGCATTTTCTCGGTAGACATTGTAAAACCAGTTGACGCACGGTGTTTGGAGGTGACGGACAGAGTATTTTTCCCGGAAGACAGTAATTGCAGATCGATTTTTTGAGCAGACGATTTATTGGAGAATACAAGCCGCTTATGGCGAACAAGATTGACTCGGATTTCTCGTTTAAAATCACACTGAAGTCCGTCGGACCATATCTGATGTGCTTCCGAGGGAAAGATCTTCCGCTAAGTAATCACAAAATTTCGCCCCCAGATAATCCCAGATTTGTGTTAAACTGTCTAAAACAAGCAATTGACTTACCATCGACCAGTATTTTATAACTACTGCGTCTACATGCCCGCTCACAAAGTTGAGATCGGCGGTGTGGTTACCATTTCAAGTTTTTCATGTGTGGATCTACTGAAGCACGGGATTAGCTGTTTCAAACATCACTTGCTCCAGGGAGCGAAGATTTTTAATGGCAACCGCCCAGAACGGGAAAATTTTGGGCCCGTTACGTCCAAATGTGGTTAAAACCAATTTTCTCCACTAAGGAGAAATAAAACCTAGTGCATAAGTGAAGATGCCGTCACAGTTTCAAATTTCAATGAAGTTCGGCCAAATTCAAGTATATAATTTGAGTCAGAATATCTGACATACACTAGCAGAAATTCAAATTCGAAGCCTGGCCTACAAATTAGAAATTTACCATGTTAAAATATTTAACATTCCGTGCCAAACTCTGCGTCTATCGAAATCGCCTCCCAACAGAAACTAGCAATAATCAACTTATGAACAATGAAAAGGTTGGCTTTCTTACACTCTGTTTGATTAGGTTCCGGTCAGGTCACCACAGGTTGACCAAATGACCATCCCCGGAACGAGGGCCTATCAATGTCAAAATCTTTTAATTTGTTTGCACCCTCTTCCAAGTGGCATGCTAATACAAGGGACGTAAAACCAAACAACGTTTTGATCTTCTGATCAACCAGGAACTTTCTTAGCAAATTGGTATGCTCCTTGAATTTACGCTCGAAGATTCAATTATAGGAAAAGTTTTTCCCTCATCCTACTGGTTGGATCAAATTTTCAAATTGCTGTTAAATAAATTCAAATTCACTGAGTCCAAACATAGGCAGACAAAGAAAACCCAAAACAGCCCACTGGACCGAAGACTGTCCCTTCCGCTTCCGTTTCCTGCCAAGTGGAATGGCCAACGAAACTCTATCATTGTACGACAAAGGTAGATTGCTCACAAAATTTCCTTCTCGCAAAAATAACCACGAAAGAGCGTTATTTTTGAGCCAGAGCCCCCTAATTAATAGAAAAGTCTTGATTTACCTTAAGGCTGACTTGTACTGATTAATTATTAACGTAACCACTCAATTACACTCCGCCACAGCTCAGAGAACAGAAGCCGAACCTGTTTCTGAAAAGAAAAATTAAACAGATTTGCATAAATTTGCTACCCTCCCTCTCGGAAAAATTCAAACAATCAACCAAACTCCGCGCCATCAACCAGACGACGCTTTCGCCACGCTCGGGATGCTGACAGATTTTAAGGTGCTAGATAACAATCTTTTAAAAATGCTTCCCCGTCCCCCCATCCCAACGCGGCCACCGCTAAAAACAGTGAAAACCGCGGCTTTTCATCTTTGGCCAACTTTTGCCTCAGTGCGCTCCAATAAATTATTCCGTTTATTATCGCGTTTTAATGACTTGTTTGTCATTTTTCTTAACTCCAACCCCCAGCCCCCAGCGGAGGGAGCGGTGGTTCCATACACGGGCTTACCTATAGCTCACATTCCGAAGGAAGAAGATGAACCCAACCAAATCCGGAACGCGACGACGACGCCGGGTAATCTGTGTGGTCGACGTGGGAGCGAAAGTGGTTCTCGAATTAAAAATTCAAATATTTGAGTACACGCTGGCACTGATTAAGTTCGCCCATCATAAGGTATGCTACTGGCAGTCAGGCAGTCAGTCAGTCAGTTGGCCGGGGGTAATGGTGGGAAGGTGAAAGTTCTTTGATTTCTTAATCACGGCCGTCTTCGACGCACTCCTGAAAGGAGAAAAGCCTTCCGGAAAAGAGCGTTGGGTGTGTAAACGGATGAAAACTTTTGCTGCTGGGACTCGTTTCCACATCAGCTCGCTGCTGTTGAGAAAGTTTAATCAAAAGAATTTGCGCAGTTTTTTTCTGGAAAGATGGTTTGTTTAATTGACAGCGAAACGGCAACGGGATCTTAGGTTAAATCGAGTTGGCGCTCATTCATCCCAAATACTACTGGTATAGAACGGGATTCTGGATAGAACTGATAGAGTCCGGACAATCCAATTTCAATTACAATTAGGTTAGACCGAATTCTATTCTATTCTATTCTATTCTATTCTATTCTATTCTATTCTATTCTATTCTATTCTATTCTATTCTATTCTATTCTATTCTATTCTATTCTATTCTATTCTATTCTATTCTATTCTATTCTATTCTATTCTATTCTATTCTATTCTATTCTATTCTATTCTATTCTATTCTATTCTATTCTATTCTATTCTATTCTATTCTATTCTATTCTATTCTATTCTATTCTATTCTATTCTATTCTATTCTATTCTATTCTATTCTATTCTATTCTATTCTATTCTATTCTATTCTATTCTATTCTATTCTATTCTATTCTATTCTATTCTATTCTATTCTATTCTATTCTATTCTATTCTATTCTATTCTATTCTATTCTATTCTATTCTATTCTATTCTATTCTATTCTATTCTATTCTATTCTATTCTATTCTATTCTATTCTATTCTATTCTATTCTATTCTATTCTATTCTATTCTATTCTATTCTATTCTATTCTATTCTATTCTATTCTATTCTATTCTATTCTATTCTATTCTATTCTATTCTATTCTATTCTATTCTATTCTATTCTATTCTATTCTATTCTATTCTATTCTATTCTATTCTATTCTATTCTATTCTATTCTATTCTATTCTATTCTATTCTATTCTATTCTATTCTATTCTATTCTATTCTATTCTATTCTATTCTATTCTATTCTATTCTATTCTATTCTATTCTATTCTATTCTATTCTATTCTATTCTATTCTATTCTATTCTATTCTATTCTATTCTATTCTATTCTATTCTATTCTATTCTATTCTATTCTATTCTATTCTATTCTATTCTATTCTATTCTATTCTATTCTATTCTATTCTATTCTATTCTATTCTATTCTATTCTATTCTATTCTATTCTATTCTATTCTATTCTATTCTATTCTATTCTATTCTATTCTATTCTATTCTATTCTATTCTATTCTATTCTATTCTATTCTATTCTATTCTATTCTATTCTATTCTATTCTATTCTATTCTATTCTATTCTATTCTATTCTATTCTATTCTATTCTATTCTATTCTATTCTATTCTATTCTATTCTATTCTATTCTATTCTATTCTATTCTATTCTATTCTATTCTATTCTATTCTATTCTATTCTATTCTATTCTATTCTATTCTATTCTATTCTATTCTATTCTATTCTATTCTATTCTATTCTATTCTATTCTATTCTATTCTATTCTATTCTATTCTATTCTATTCTATTCTATTCTATTCTATTCTATTCTATTCTATTCTATTCTATTCTATTCTATTCTATTCTATTCTATTCTATTCTATTCTATTCTATTCTATTCTATTCTATTCTATTCTATTCTATTCTATTCTATTCTATTCTATTCTATTCTATTCTATTCTATTCTATTCTATTCTATTCTATTCTATTCTATTCTATTCTATTCTATTCTATTCTATTCTATTCTATTCTATTCTATTCTATTCTATTCTATTCTATTCTATTCTATTCTATTCTATTCTATTCTATTCTATTCTATTCTATTCTATTCTATTCTATTCTATTCTATTCTATTCTATTCTATTCTATTCTATTCTATTCTATTCTATTCTATTCTATTCTATTCTATTCTATTCTATTCTATTCTATTCTATTCTATTCTATTCTATTCTATTCTATTCTATTCTATTCTATTCTATTCTATTCTATTCTATTCTATTCTATTCTATTCTATTCTATTCTATTCTATTCTATTCTATTCTATTCTATTCTATTCTATTCTATTCTATTCTATTCTATTCTATTCTATTCTATTCTATTCTATTCTATTCTATTCTATTCTATTCTATTCTATTCTATTCTATTCTATTCTATTCTATTCTATTCTATTCTATTCTATTCTATTCTATTCTATTCTATTCTATTCTATTCTATTCTATTCTATTCTATTCTATTCTATTCTATTCTATTCTATTCTATTCTATTCTATTCTATTCTATTCTATTCTATTCTATTCTATTCTATTCTATTCTATTCTATTCTATTCTATTCTATTCTATTCTATTCTATTCTATTCTATTCTATTCTATTCTATTCTATTCTATTCTATTCTATTCTATTCTATTCTATTCTATTCTATTCTATTCTATTCTATTCTATTCTATTCTATTCTATTCTATTCTATTCTATTCTATTCTATTCTATTCTATTCTATTCTATTCTATTCTATTCTATTCTATTCTATTCTATTCTATTCTATTCTATTCTATTCTATTCTATTCTATTCTATTCTATTCTATTCTATTCTATTCTATTCTATTCTATTCTATTCTATTCTATTCTATTCTATTCTATTCTATTCTATTCTATTCTATTCTATTCTATTCTATTCTATTCTATTCTATTCTATTCTATTCTATTCTATTCTATTCTATTCTATTCTATTCTATTCTATTCTATTCTATTCTATTCTATTCTATTCTATTCTATTCTATTCTATTCTATTCTATTCTATTCTATTCTATTCTATTCTATTCTATTCTATTCTATTCTATTCTATTCTATTCTATTCTATTCTATTCTATTCTATTCTATTCTATTCTATTCTATTCTATTCTATTCTATTCTATTCTATTCTATTCTATTCTATTCTATTCTATTCTATTCTATTCTATTCTATTCTATTCTATTCTATTCTATTCTATTCTATTCTATTCTATTCTATTCTATTCTATTCTATTCTATTCTATTCTATTCTATTCTATTCTATTCTATTCTATTCTATTCTATTCTATTCTATTCTATTCTATTCTATTCTATTCTATTCTATTCTATTCTATTCTATTCTATTCTATTCTATTCTATTCTATTCTATTCTATTCTATTCTATTCTATTCTATTCTATTCTATTCTATTCTATTCTATTCTATTCTATTCTATTCTATTCTATTCTATTCTATTCTATTCTATTCTATTCTATTCTATTCTATTCTATTCTATTCTATTCTATTCTATTCTATTCTATTCTATTCTATTCTATTCTATTCTATTCTATTCTATTCTATTCTATTCTATTCTATTCTATTCTATTCTATTCTATTCTATTCTATTCTATTCTATTCTATTCTATTCTATTCTATTCTATTCTATTCTATTCTATTCTATTCTATTCTATTCTATTCTATTCTATTCTATTCTATTCTATTCTATTCTATTCTATTCTATTCTATTCTATTCTATTCTATTCTATTCTATTCTATTCTATTCTATTCTATTCTATTCTATTCTATTCTATTCTATTCTATTCTATTCTATTCTATTCTATTCTATTCTATTCTATTCTATTCTATTCTATTCTATTCTATTCTATTCTATTCTATTCTATTCTATTCTATTCTATTCTATTCTATTCTATTCTATTCTATTCTATTCTATTCTATTCTATTCTATTCTATTCTATTCTATTCTATTCTATTCTATTCTATTCTATTCTATTCTATTCTATTCTATTCTATTCTATTCTATTCTATTCTATTCTATTCTATTCTATTCTATTCTATTCTATTCTATTCTATTCTATTCTATTCTATTCTATTCTATTCTATTCTATTCTATTCTATTCTATTCTATTCTATTCTATTCTATTCTATTCTATTCTATTCTATTCTATTCTATTCTATTCTATTCTATTCTATTCTATTCTATTCTATTCTATTCTATTCTATTCTATTCTATTCTATTCTATTCTATTCTATTCTATTCTATTCTATTCTATTCTATTCTATTCTATTCTATTCTATTCTATTCTATTCTATTCTATTCTATTCTATTCTATTCTATTCTATTCTATTCTATTCTATTCTATTCTATTCTATTCTATTCTATTCTATTCTATTCTATTCTATTCTATTCTATTCTATTCTATTCTATTCTATTCTATTCTATTCTATTCTATTCTATTCTATTCTATTCTATTCTATTCTATTCTATTCTATTCTATTCTATTCTATTCTATTCTATTCTATTCTATTCTATTCTATTCTATTCTATTCTATTCTATTCTATTCTATTCTATTCTATTCTATTCTATTCTATTCTATTCTATTCTATTCTATTCTATTCTATTCTATTCTATTCTATTCTATTCTATTCTATTCTATTCTATTCTATTCTATTCTATTCTATTCTATTCTATTCTATTCTATTCTATTCTATTCTATTCTATTCTATTCTATTCTATTCTATTCTATTCTATTCTATTCTATTCTATTCTATTCTATTCTATTCTATTCTATTCTATTCTATTCTATTCTATTCTATTCTATTCTATTCTATTCTATTCTATTCTATTCTATTCTATTCTATTCTATTCTATTCTATTCTATTCTATTCTATTCTATTCTATTCTATTCTATTCTATTCTATTCTATTCTATTCTATTCTATTCTATTCTATTCTATTCTATTCTATTCTATTCTATTCTATTCTATTCTATTCTATTCTATTCTATTCTATTCTATTCTATTCTATTCTATTCTATTCTATTCTATTCTATTCTATTCTATTCTATTCTATTCTATTCTATTCTATTCTATTCTATTCTATTCTATTCTATTCTATTCTATTCTATTCTATTCTATTCTATTCTATTCTATTCTATTCTATTCTATTCTATTCTATTCTATTCTATTCTATTCTATTCTATTCTATTCTATTCTATTCTATTCTATTCTATTCTATTCTATTCTATTCTATTCTATTCTATTCTATTCTATTCTATTCTATTCTATTCTATTCTATTCTATTCTATTCTATTCTATTCTATTCTATTCTATTCTATTCTATTCTATTCTATTCTATTCTATTCTATTCTATTCTATTCTATTCTATTCTATTCTATTCTATTCTATTCTATTCTATTCTATTCTATTCTATTCTATTCTATTCTATTCTATTCTATTCTATTCTATTCTATTCTATTCTATTCTATTCTATTCTATTCTATTCTATTCTATTCTATTCTATTCTATTCTATTCTATTCTATTCTATTCTATTCTATTCTATTCTATTCTATTCTATTCTATTCTATTCTATTCTATTCTATTCTATTCTATTCTATTCTATTCTATTCTATTCTATTCTATTCTATTCTATTCTATTCTATTCTATTCTATTCTATTCTATTCTATTCTATTCTATTCTATTCTATTCTATTCTATTCTATTCTATTCTATTCTATTCTATTCTATTCTATTCTATTCTATTCTATTCTATTCTATTCTATTCTATTCTATTCTATTCTATTCTATTCTATTCTATTCTATTCTATTCTATTCTATTCTATTCTATTCTATTCTATTCTATTCTATTCTATTCTATTCTATTCTATTCTATTCTATTCTATTCTATTCTATTCTATTCTATTCTATTCTATTCTATTCTATTCTATTCTATTCTATTCTATTCTATTCTATTCTATTCTATTCTATTCTATTCTATTCTATTCTATTCTATTCTATTCTATTCTATTCTATTCTATTCTATTCTATTCTATTCTATTCTATTCTATTCTATTCTATTCTATTCTATTCTATTCTATTCTATTCTATTCTATTCTATTCTATTCTATTCTATTCTATTCTATTCTATTCTATTCTATTCTATTCTATTCTATTCTATTCTATTCTATTCTATTCTATTCTATTCTATTCTATTCTATTCTATTCTATTCTATTCTATTCTATTCTATTCTATTCTATTCTATTCTATTCTATTCTATTCTATTCTATTCTATTCTATTCTATTCTATTCTATTCTATTCTATTCTATTCTATTCTATTCTATTCTATTCTATTCTATTCTATTCTATTCTATTCTATTCTATTCTATTCTATTCTATTCTATTCTATTCTATTCTATTCTATTCTATTCTATTCTATTCTATTCTATTCTATTCTATTCTATTCTATTCTATTCTATTCTATTCTATTCTATTCTATTCTATTCTATTCTATTCTATTCTATTCTATTCTATTCTATTCTATTCTATTCTATTCTATTCTATTCTATTCTATTCTATTCTATTCTATTCTATTCTATTCTATTCTATTCTATTCTATTCTATTCTATTCTATTCTATTCTATTCTATTCTATTCTATTCTATTCTATTCTATTCTATTCTATTCTATTCTATTCTATTCTATTCTATTCTATTCTATTCTATTCTATTCTATTCTATTCTATTCTATTCTATTCTATTCTATTCTATTCTATTCTATTCTATTCTATTCTATTCTATTCTATTCTATTCTATTCTATTCTATTCTATTCTATTCTATTCTATTCTATTCTATTCTATTCTATTCTATTCTATTCTATTCTATTCTATTCTATTCTATTCTATTCTATTCTATTCTATTCTATTCTATTCTATTCTATTCTATTCTATTCTATTCTATTCTATTCTATTCTATTCTATTCTATTCTATTCTATTCTATTCTATTCTATTCTATTCTATTCTATTCTATTCTATTCTATTCTATTCTATTCTATTCTATTCTATTCTATTCTATTCTATTCTATTCTATTCTATTCTATTCTATTCTATTCTATTCTATTCTATTCTATTCTATTCTATTCTATTCTATTCTATTCTATTCTATTCTATTCTATTCTATTCTATTCTATTCTATTCTATTCTATTCTATTCTATTCTATTCTATTCTATTCTATTCTATTCTATTCTATTCTATTCTATTCTATTCTATTCTATTCTATTCTATTCTATTCTATTCTATTCTATTCTATTCTATTCTATTCTATTCTATTCTATTCTATTCTATTCTATTCTATTCTATTCTATTCTATTCTATTCTATTCTATTCTATTCTATTCTATTCTATTCTATTCTATTCTATTCTATTCTATTCTATTCTATTCTATTCTATTCTATTCTATTCTATTCTATTCTATTCTATTCTATTCTATTCTATTCTATTCTATTCTATTCTATTCTATTCTATTCTATTCTATTCTATTCTATTCTATTCTATTCTATTCTATTCTATTCTATTCTATTCTATTCTATTCTATTCTATTCTATTCTATTCTATTCTATTCTATTCTATTCTATTCTATTCTATTCTATTCTATTCTATTCTATTCTATTCTATTCTATTCTATTCTATTCTATTCTATTCTATTCTATTCTATTCTATTCTATTCTATTCTATTCTATTCTATTCTATTCTATTCTATTCTATTCTATTCTATTCTATTCTATTCTATTCTATTCTATTCTATTCTATTCTATTCTATTCTATTCTATTCTATTCTATTCTATTCTATTCTATTCTATTCTATTCTATTCTATTCTATTCTATTCTATTCTATTCTATTCTATTCTATTCTATTCTATTCTATTCTATTCTATTCTATTCTATTCTATTCTATTCTATTCTATTCTATTCTATTCTATTCTATTCTATTCTATTCTATTCTATTCTATTCTATTCTATTCTATTCTATTCTATTCTATTCTATTCTATTCTATTCTATTCTATTCTATTCTATTCTATTCTATTCTATTCTATTCTATTCTATTCTATTCTATTCTATTCTATTCTATTCTATTCTATTCTATTCTATTCTATTCTATTCTATTCTATTCTATTCTATTCTATTCTATTCTATTCTATTCTATTCTATTCTATTCTATTCTATTCTATTCTATTCTATTCTATTCTATTCTATTCTATTCTATTCTATTCTATTCTATTCTATTCTATTCTATTCTATTCTATTCTATTCTATTCTATTCTATTCTATTCTATTCTATTCTATTCTATTCTATTCTATTCTATTCTATTCTATTCTATTCTATTCTATTCTATTCTATTCTATTCTATTCTATTCTATTCTATTCTATTCTATTCTATTCTATTCTATTCTATTCTATTCTATTCTATTCTATTCTATTCTATTCTATTCTATTCTATTCTATTCTATTCTATTCTATTCTATTCTATTCTATTCTATTCTATTCTATTCTATTCTATTCTATTCTATTCTATTCTATTCTATTCTATTCTATTCTATTCTATTCTATTCTATTCTATTCTATTCTATTCTATTCTATTCTATTCTATTCTATTCTATTCTATTCTATTCTATTCTATTCTATTCTATTCTATTCTATTCTATTCTATTCTATTCTATTCTATTCTATTCTATTCTATTCTATTCTATTCTATTCTATTCTATTCTATTCTATTCTATTCTATTCTATTCTATTCTATTCTATTCTATTCTATTCTATTCTATTCTATTCTATTCTATTCTATTCTATTCTATTCTATTCTATTCTATTCTATTCTATTCTATTCTATTCTATTCTATTCTATTCTATTCTATTCTATTCTATTCTATTCTATTCTATTCTATTCTATTCTATTCTATTCTATTCTATTCTATTCTATTCTATTCTATTCTATTCTATTCTATTCTATTCTATTCTATTCTATTCTATTCTATTCTATTCTATTCTATTCTATTCTATTCTATTCTATTCTATTCTATTCTATTCTATTCTATTCTATTCTATTCTATTCTATTCTATTCTATTCTATTCTATTCTATTCTATTCTATTCTATTCTATTCTATTCTATTCTATTCTATTCTATTCTATTCTATTCTATTCTATTCTATTCTATTCTATTCTATTCTATTCTATTCTATTCTATTCTATTCTATTCTATTCTATTCTATTCTATTCTATTCTATTCTATTCTATTCTATTCTATTCTATTCTATTCTATTCTATTCTATTCTATTCTATTCTATTCTATTCTATTCTATTCTATTCTATTCTATTCTATTCTATTCTATTCTATTCTATTCTATTCTATTCTATTCTATTCTATTCTATTCTATTCTATTCTATTCTATTCTATTCTATTCTATTCTATTCTATTCTATTCTATTCTATTCTATTCTATTCTATTCTATTCTATTCTATTCTATTCTATTCTATTCTATTCTATTCTATTCTATTCTATTCTATTCTATTCTATTCTATTCTATTCTATTCTATTCTATTCTATTCTATTCTATTCTATTCTATTCTATTCTATTCTATTCTATTCTATTCTATTCTATTCTATTCTATTCTATTCTATTCTATTCTATTCTATTCTATTCTATTCTATTCTATTCTATTCTATTCTATTCTATTCTATTCTATTCTATTCTATTCTATTCTATTCTATTCTATTCTATTCTATTCTATTCTATTCTATTCTATTCTATTCTATTCTATTCTATTCTATTCTATTCTATTCTATTCTATTCTATTCTATTCTATTCTATTCTATTCTATTCTATTCTATTCTATTCTATTCTATTCTATTCTATTCTATTCTATTCTATTCTATTCTATTCTATTCTATTCTATTCTATTCTATTCTATTCTATTCTATTCTATTCTATTCTATTCTATTCTATTCTATTCTATTCTATTCTATTCTATTCTATTCTATTCTATTCTATTCTATTCTATTCTATTCTATTCTATTCTATTCTATTCTATTCTATTCTATTCTATTCTATTCTATTCTATTCTATTCTATTCTATTCTATTCTATTCTATTCTATTCTATTCTATTCTATTCTATTCTATTCTATTCTATTCTATTCTATTCTATTCTATTCTATTCTATTCTATTCTATTCTATTCTATTCTATTCTATTCTATTCTATTCTATTCTATTCTATTCTATTCTATTCTATTCTATTCTATTCTATTCTATTCTATTCTATTCTATTCTATTCTATTCTATTCTATTCTATTCTATTCTATTCTATTCTATTCTATTCTATTCTATTCTATTCTATTCTATTCTATTCTATTCTATTCTATTCTATTCTATTCTATTCTATTCTATTCTATTCTATTCTATTCTATTCTATTCTATTCTATTCTATTCTATTCTATTCTATTCTATTCTATTCTATTCTATTCTATTCTATTCTATTCTATTCTATTCTATTCTATTCTATTCTATTCTATTCTATTCTATTCTATTCTATTCTATTCTATTCTATTCTATTCTATTCTATTCTATTCTATTCTATTCTATTCTATTCTATTCTATTCTATTCTATTCTATTCTATTCTATTCTATTCTATTCTATTCTATTCTATTCTATTCTATTCTATTCTATTCTATTCTATTCTATTCTATTCTATTCTATTCTATTCTATTCTATTCTATTCTATTCTATTCTATTCTATTCTATTCTATTCTATTCTATTCTATTCTATTCTATTCTATTCTATTCTATTCTATTCTATTCTATTCTATTCTATTCTATTCTATTCTATTCTATTCTATTCTATTCTATTCTATTCTATTCTATTCTATTCTATTCTATTCTATTCTATTCTATTCTATTCTATTCTATTCTATTCTATTCTATTCTATTCTATTCTATTCTATTCTATTCTATTCTATTCTATTCTATTCTATTCTATTCTATTCTATTCTATTCTATTCTATTCTATTCTATTCTATTCTATTCTATTCTATTCTATTCTATTCTATTCTATTCTATTCTATTCTATTCTATTCTATTCTATTCTATTCTATTCTATTCTATTCTATTCTATTCTATTCTATTCTATTCTATTCTATTCTATTCTATTCTATTCTATTCTATTCTATTCTATTCTATTCTATTCTATTCTATTCTATTCTATTCTATTCTATTCTATTCTATTCTATTCTATTCTATTCTATTCTATTCTATTCTATTCTATTCTATTCTATTCTATTCTATTCTATTCTATTCTATTCTATTCTATTCTATTCTATTCTATTCTATTCTATTCTATTCTATTCTATTCTATTCTATTCTATTCTATTCTATTCTATTCTATTCTATTCTATTCTATTCTATTCTATTCTATTCTATTCTATTCTATTCTATTCTATTCTATTCTATTCTATTCTATTCTATTCTATTCTATTCTATTCTATTCTATTCTATTCTATTCTATTCTATTCTATTCTATTCTATTCTATTCTATTCTATTCTATTCTATTCTATTCTATTCTATTCTATTCTATTCTATTCTATTCTATTCTATTCTATTCTATTCTATTCTATTCTATTCTATTCTATTCTATTCTATTCTATTCTATTCTATTCTATTCTATTCTATTCTATTCTATTCTATTCTATTCTATTCTATTCTATTCTATTCTATTCTATTCTATTCTATTCTATTCTATTCTATTCTATTCTATTCTATTCTATTCTATTCTATTCTATTCTATTCTATTCTATTCTATTCTATTCTATTCTATTCTATTCTATTCTATTCTATTCTATTCTATTCTATTCTATTCTATTCTATTCTATTCTATTCTATTCTATTCTATTCTATTCTATTCTATTCTATTCTATTCTATTCTATTCTATTCTATTCTATTCTATTCTATTCTATTCTATTCTATTCTATTCTATTCTATTCTATTCTATTCTATTCTATTCTATTCTATTCTATTCTATTCTATTCTATTCTATTCTATTCTATTCTATTCTATTCTATTCTATTCTATTCTATTCTATTCTATTCTATTCTATTCTATTCTATTCTATTCTATTCTATTCTATTCTATTCTATTCTATTCTATTCTATTCTATTCTATTCTATTCTATTCTATTCTATTCTATTCTATTCTATTCTATTCTATTCTATTCTATTCTATTCTATTCTATTCTATCTATTCTATTCTATTCTATTCTATTCTATTCTATTCTATTCTATTCTATTCTATTCTATTCTATTCTATTCTATTCTATTCTATTCTATTCTATTCTATTCTATTCTATTCTATTCTATTCTATTCTATTCTATTCTATTCTATTCTATTCTATTCTATTCTATTCTATTCTATTCTATTCTATTCTATTCTATTCTATTCTATTCTATTCTATTCTATTCTATTCTATTCTATTCTATTCTATTCTATTCTATTCTATTCTATTCTATTCTATTCTATTCTATTCTATTCTATTCTATTCTATTCTATTCTATTCTATTCTATTCTATTCTATTCTATTCTATTCTATTCTATTCTATTCTATTCTATTCTATTCTATTCTATTCTATTCTATTCTATTCTATTCTATTCTATTCTATTCTATTCTATTCTATTCTATTCTATTCTATTCTATTCTATTCTATTCTATTCTATTCTATTCTATTCTATTCTATTCTATTCTATTCTATTCTATTCTATTCTATTCTATTCTATTCTATTCTATTCTATTCTATTCTATTCTATTCTATTCTATTCTATTCTATTCTATTCTATTCTATTCTATTCTATTCTATTCTATTCTATTCTATTCTATTCTATTCTATTCTATTCTATTCTATTCTATTCTATTCTATTCTATTCTATTCTATTCTATTCTATTCTATTCTATTCTATTCTATTCTATTCTATTCTATTCTATTCTATTCTATTCTATTCTATTCTATTCTATTCTATTCTATTCTATTCTATTCTATTCTATTCTATTCTATTCTATTCTATTCTATTCTATTCTATTCTATTCTATTCTATTCTATTCTATTCTATTCTATTCTATTCTATTCTATTCTATTCTATTCTATTCTATTCTATTCTATTCTATTCTATTCTATTCTATTCTATTCTATTCTATTCTATTCTATTCTATTCTATTCTATTCTATTCTATTCTATTCTATTCTATTCTATTCTATTCTATTCTATTCTATTCTATTCTATTCTATTCTATTCTATTCTATTCTATTCTATTCTATTCTATTCTATTCTGTTCTGTTCTATTCTATTCTATTCTATTCTATTCTATTCTATTCTATTCTGTTCTGTTCTATTCTATTCTATTCTATTCTATTCTATTCTATTCTATTCTATTCTATTCTGTTCTATTCTATTCTATTCTATTCTATTCTATTCTGTTCTATTCTATTCTATTCTATTCTATTCTATTCTATTCTATTCTATTCTATTCTATTCTATTCTATTCTGTTCTATTCTATTCTATTCTATTCTATTCTATTCTATTCTATTCTATTCTAACTCTTACACAGCCAGTATTGAAAAGCATCCTGGAAAATACTGCAGTTATTCTGAAGTGTTTTTCTTGTCAACATTAATATTTCAAGCATATTTTCATATGTCGCTAATATTAAAACGGCCAGGCCTACTGTGCAGAGTTGAGTATGAAGATGTTTCAAAATTAGACGGCAATTAAATTATTCATTAATTGAATAATTTAATTAACGACTTGTTTTGAATCTTAAAGGCGGAAGAAACGAGGACAACCGTACCGACCGTTTCAGTTTAAAGGGGATATAATAAATCGTTGGAAGTGACTTGGCTAAGAAGGTTAATGTCACTCCTTTGGTTCTTTGTAATGGGACAGAAGTATTTACTCCTTGTCCTGGCTAATAAGCCTAGGTTATAGCGCCTCTACTCGCTTTTTCAATTACAGGTTAGACCGAAACAAAATAATAAAGAACTATGTATTAATCAGTACAAAAATCAACAATTTGTAACACAAGCCCATTTAAAGGATCCACTCCAACGCCGCATAACAAATTGAAACTACCCAGAGTATTTTATGGCCACAGTTACGAATTTTCTCCACCATTGGCAATTTTTCCCGCTCCGATCTTGCACCGTGAAAAATAAAACCCCTTTTCGTTCAATTTGGACGCACGACGCAATAAAAGAAACTCCTCCCGCTGCTGTCTCCGGTATCGTGTCGCAAGATATATGCAAGTGATTTGATTTGTATCATTGATTTCAACCGAAAAAAACCACCCCCTCCTTCCAAGGAGAAAGCTATCAGCACGTTGAACACACACATGGAAGCAAACGGTGTGATGATATCCGCTTTCCTTATCCTATTTCGGACGTAAAAAGTCATACCGCGAGCAAGCGACGAGCGTAAAAAGAAAACCAGCTTCCTACAGTCATCGTCCGACAATTCGGAAATAAAAATAGATCGGAGATAATAAGTAGCAGCCATAAAAACAAGGAACGCTTCTGGTCCCACAATAGTCGTCGCAGGGGAAATGAATCCTTTTTTTTTGCGATGGAAGGAGCAAGGGATCACGCTGGTGACAAAGATTCAAATTGTCGTTCCGGTTTAACTCGGTACGCTGTTATTGTTGCTTCAAAATGGAAAGTTACAGATTGTTGATTGCTGAGATACGTTTTTATTATGCACGTATATATACAAAGAATAAGTACGGACTGTTTTTGGACCTATAGGACAACACCCTTGAAATCATTTTCCACATAACTAGAAGAAAAGTACCTAAATTTAGGTAAAAACTATTTTTTCCGCGCTGAGGAGAAAATCGTTTAAAACCATCTTTGCGCGTGAAGATTACAAAATTGATAACTAAATAACTTTACGTTTCGATTTCGTCTCCTCAGAATCCGACACTAACTTAGTGACAGGAGTAAGCTAGCGCCGGGATGACGCTAGCTTAAAAAAAACTCGAAAACACTGTGTTTCTGCATGTTCTGTTTGATGTCCCGCAAGAAAAAGAGTGAAGATTAAGCTGATGAGTAGTATGAAATCGAAACTCGGTTTGACTTAGCAAGCCCATGCAATATGAGTAACTCTCAAAGATGTGTGCAATGAAATCGAATCGATAATTCACACTTACCAACTTAAAGCTGCAACCAGTCGCAACATTTTAGTCGCTCTCCAGAATTATCTCCTGCTTCGTCACGTCGTGTATAAATTTACACCGATCACAATAGGCTAGCATAGAATGCGACTGGTTGCTTTCAAGCAAACATTGGAAACAAAAATTGTTAAACATTTATTTCATTTAACTGCACACACTTAGTTGAGCTCGGCAATGTTCCATCCAGCCAAGTAATCAGTAAATCTTTATACTGATATCCCGGAAAACTGTCTTTTGTTTGCTGACTTTCTGCGAAATATTTCCCCAGAGTCTCAGCAAACAATTGTACATTTTACTGAGACCTCGGCGAAAAATGAATTTGCTGAGTACTCGGCTGTTCAAATACCGACTGAGATTTTCTAAGACAAAGGCCTATACGTTACTGCATATCAGCAAAGTTAATAGTAATGCCGATTATTTTAGGGACCATCCATAAATGACGTAGCATTTTTTGAGTGATTTTTAAAACCGCCCTCCCCCATCGTAGCATTTCGTTACAAACCTCTAAATACCCTCCCTGGTAATTACGTAGCTTGACGGTAATTCTCCACCCCTCGTCTCCGTAATTTTTTTTAAAAAATAAAAAACGATGTTAGTTATTCCCCTTTAAAAAATCTACGTAGCATGACATGACCCCCTACCCCCTGTCATCACTCATCATCAGAAATTCAAAACTACCCCCCCCCCCATATAATGCTACGTCAATTATGGATGGTCCCTTATCAGTTTTTTTACGAATTTTTCTACGGTTTTCATTTCTTTGACATCTTTTTATTGTTTTTAACAGGATTTTTAGTACCAAACGCATACAATGAAACTAGCTACCAATCAAATCATTTTTTTATTAGAATAACGCAAAAACTGATTCCTCGGCTTACTGCCTAAATAAAAATTATGTCCAGTTGTCACAAGCACACTTAGACAGAATGAATATTAAATTTGACGTAAACGATTTCGCAACGTATTCATGTGTCTGATAATAAGATTTTGCACGTTTTGACAAGCAAGTTGAAATATTTCGTCTCATTTAATGCAATTTTCGACAGAGTAATCTGGAGCATTGTGAACGTCGCGTATTTTAACCTGTTCTTAAATGTCAATTCACAGAGAACAGACGTCCATCGCGAGCGTCAAAGTTGTGCACAAATTAACGGTTTATTCAATGGTAATTCGGATCATTCGCACAGTGACTCTCAGAGCGTGTGGACGTATTCTTTTCAGTCCGTGCAGTGTAGCGCTGTAAAACAAAGCTAGCTAATCCGCTTTCAAGGTTATCCCGAGCCCTTTCCGCCGCTGCGAGGTTTTAGATTTTTTTCTTCTTTTTTGTGTATGCGTTAAAAGTTATGCTACCAGCAGAGCAGTGGCAGTGTGAATCATTTGTCATCTTGTGAGCTGCTTAGATACCGTTAGAAATAAAAGATAAGTACCGCTATAATTTCACATGCCACTTTCTTGGTTCTCCTACTAACGTGCACTGGGCAATAGGCCCGTACAAAACTAAACCCTCACGACAATGGTTCGTCTTAAGGTGATATGCATATCGAAACAAAATCGGCTTGGCCACCAAGCCTTAGGTGATCTTATTCTGGACCAAACACAAAAAAAAATGTTTGAATTAACAGCAGATTTTTTATGAGTTCTGACGCAACGATATTCGACCGTGACAGACATATCGAAAATTTGCCCTGATAAGCTTCGGGTGGTGGTAAATAGTGTGAAGCAGGTAAATGATACGGGCCGGTTACGAAGGTGTACAGAATATATATATACCAGCTAATCGGGTTGAAGTCTGTGGAGTCGTCTCCGATTCGAGTTAGCATTGCGAGGATCTGCTGGAACGCGGAGTTGGCTGTTTTCAAGATCCGATGCTTCAGTCAGTGAAGATACTGAAGAGCAAAGGTTTTCATTCAGGATCAGTCGCAGCTGACGGAAAGAGGAACACATGTGAAGTCAGACTCATATCGGGTGACCTGCACCGGGTCTACCCTACCGAACTACCTTCTCTTCGACGAGGTTCGACTATCTGTTCGCCTCTTTGTGCCGCGGGTCATGAACTGTACTAATTGCAAACAACTGGGCCACAAAACCTCCCTTTGTAGCACTAAGAGGGAATGCGGTGAGAATCATGTGAATGATTCCTGTGGAAGGGTTGTCGAAACAACGCGAGAAGAATCTTAATCGTTCCCTTCAGGAACACTCTAGGCGATGTTTTGCAGAAATGCTTAAGATAGCTACGCCACCGGCCTCTACGAACATCTATACCAAGTTGTCAACTGACGAAGACGACTGTGATGAACCCCAGGAGGGAACATCTTCTGCTGTGCCTAGAAGCAATAGAAAAAGGAGGAACATTTCCTCACCTAAGCTTCGTTGTAATGGCCAGAAGGTGTCTCTTCAAGGCCCTCAAAAAATGACAGCTCGAGGAAGTACTGGTGTAAAACCGAAGCTCCTGATCTCAGGAACCTGAGACGAGACAAGTAGTGGCTAGCACTTCCTAGGACTTCTAACATCCCATGTGTTCCCATGTCTCAGTTGGAGAAAGATACCAGCGCTGGATTCTCTGTGGGCCATATTTTTACAGCTTTAAATATTTCTGACCCTCTAAATTTACTAAATTTCATTAAACAACTTGAAATGCGATGCATTTGCATTATGCGAAACATGGCTTAATTCAGAGATACACCTTAACTTTCACGATTTTAATATTATTCGTTTGGATGGAGAAGATTCTTACGGAGGAGTACTTTTGGGGAGCCAAAAAGCTACTCTTCCAAACGAATCGACCTCCCCCCGACACCAGGCATTGAAGTTGTCACTTGCCAAACATGAATTAAAGGTCCTTTGCATTGCTTTCACCTACATCTCCCCTAGTGCCTCAGTCAGCCACCGAATTTGAACAAAATTGAATGACACGGATTCCGGCCTCCCCCAGCGCGCCCGATCACCTTAGACTTGTCCCTCTGCCCGACTTCGCTGCGTTTAGATTGCATGTGGAAGGTGATCCCTGGTACCCACGGCAGCGATCATCCACCAATCGTAACTAACTATTGCTAACTGTTCAGGGCCACCGAATACAATCAGTGGTTCGTATGACCTCGCACGAAAGATTGATTGGAAGAGCTACGCGACCGCGATATCCGGCAAAATCGAGTCCACACAAGAGCTTCCTCCGGAAATACAGTACGAGTTCCTGGCTGGCTTGATTTTCGAAACCGCGATTCAAATTCAGCCTAAACGCGTACGAGACGCGAACTCTCGCAGACGTCCTCCCAACCCATGGAGTGCTCAGACGTGTACGACGGGCTACCCGCTAGCTATCGACAGTACGCGACGTTAGAAACGCGACTAAAAAGTTTGATGAAAGCCAGCAAACGAAGTTACTGGCGCCGGTTCGTTGAGGAGTTAACGAGAGAAACATCGATGGGCACTCTTTGGGGCACGGCCCGGCGTATGCGAAGCGATAACAGTACGAACAAGAGCCTGGAATATTCAAACCGTTTGTTATTCGGTTCGCCACGAAGGTTTGTCGGGATTCCGCCCTGGCCCACATAAGATCTACCGCGCCATGTTCTCTCACGATACCGCGAACGAAATACCTTTTTCGATGGTGCCAGACTCCGCCAAGAGACGCTTGTTGAATTTATTTAATAGGTTTATTGAGGATAATATTGTCCCACCTGATTGAAGACAAGCGAGTGTCCTCGCCATCTGAAAACCAGGAAAACTAGCCTCCGACCACAACTCGTATCGACCGATTAGAATGCTCTAATGTATTTGGAATGTGTTCGAGAAAATGATCCTGCTCCATCTCGACAATTGGGTCGAAGCAAATGACTTACTGTCCGATACACAACACCTGCACGCTAAGGCTGCTTGCACATGACGGTGTGGTTTCTGCTATGGGGCCCAAGAACCATTGCAGAATACTTTGAACAATTTGTCTACTTCTGTTAAGCGGGGGGATCGAAGAGAAAACTGAGCTATTTTCTAGGGAACGTGAACCAGCACAACTACAGCATCTACTAGCGGGTCAAACTACCGCTCAAGTCTTCACAGTAAAATATCTAGGGGTCTGGTTCGACTCGAAAGGTTCCTGAGGACGCCACATCTGAAACATAACTGTCAACAAAGGTGGGCCCACCCAAGAGACCTAATTAGGTTCTGTCAAACAACGATACTCTCTGTAATGGAATACGGATGCTTTCTGCTTTCGCTTCGCTGCAAAAATACATTTCATCAAATTCGAAAGAATTCAGTATCGTTGTTTACGTATCACCTTAGGGTGCAAGCACTCAAATTATCGGAAGAGTTTCGAAGACCTATCGGGTTTCCTACCACTGAAAAAATGGTTCTGGAAACTCGCATATCGATTGCTCATTTGATTGAATCCATTGATGATGTAAAACTTCGCGAGGCTTGCCGAGCTGAATTCCTAGACCCATTTTATATCCTTGACCTTTGACTACATGGCGCAGAATAGTAACCCTTCTTCTTGCAATCCTAACCGTGCTTATTTCTAAAATATCTTTGAATCTACTGTTTTCTTCGACACATCCGTGAAAGATGAGATTCGTAGAATACCGGACCACAACTCCAAGAGGTCAACTGCTGTATGATGTTTTACACAGATGGATCAAACCTCAACGGGTCCACTGGCTTCATTATCTTCAATCAAAAGTTTAACGCTTCCTATCACTGACTCTTCTTTTGTTTACGCATTGATACTTTACCCAGAGACCCTTACTTTGTCGTATCGGATAGCCTCAGTTTGCTTGAGGCGATATGCTCAACAAAACATGGAAAGCACGCTCCTTGCTTTCAGGGGTAAATACGGGAACTCCTTAGTGCTATATCTGAAAAATCTTCCCAGATTACCTTGGATTGGTTCCCTTTTCATTGCTTAATCCCCGGAAATGAGAAGGCCGACTTTTGCCGAATTAGTGTGTATGAACACCAGAGGTGCTACTGTCAAACAAACGATATTACTTGCTGCGCGCTTTTAAGAAGGCACTATAATGTCTATATACCAGCTCGGAATGTTGAAATCCAAGGCGTCATAACCGATGAGAGTTTGACGTGCAAGAATATGCTGGTACTAACTGCTTTTGATACTCCATATTACAGCCGGTGATAGTACAGGATTGTAACGTTCGCACTCAGTAGTAGTAGTGGGGGAAAGAAAGAACACATACTGCGTATTAAATTGGTATCGGGTGACCTTTGTAAAACTAAATCATCTTGAATAAGGCCTGTTCATTTGTTGGTGCCGTGGGTCATAAACTTCCTTAATTTCAAACAATTTGGCCACGCAACAATCGCAGTACCTGGCTCTAAAAGAGACATCTTTTGGAAGAACTGTGACAAAACCGAAGCAAGTAACTCCTGGTCTTGGATGATAAAGATTAGGCAAGGAGTTCCCAGTACATTCCGGAACACCAAAACCCCAAGTGTTACATTGTTTTTCAGTTCGGGAATGATTGCTGCACTGAAGATATCAAGCTATCGGACATTGCGGACTGGATATTAAAAACTTACCGATCCTATTAAAAGACTGTTGTTGGCTTTTTTACCTGCAGTATGAGCAGTTTTGAAGCGGTTGGCTGCTAAATGGCCCCTCCTCTCAACGATCGTATCCTTCGATGGCTAATACATCGTAAGAGGTCACGAAATCGATCACTGTTCTACAGTGGAAATTGCAGAAGTATCATCTCGAAAATCGATTCTTTAGAAATTTGGGTTCTGCACCAACGCAACATGACATCATAGAATCTCTGGCTGCACACAGACTAGTTTTAGGAGACTTTAACTCTCACGGCCTTTCCCAACAAACAATTTAGCTGAACAATGGGTAGAACAGTCATTATTCAGCTTATTCGATCGTAATAAAGACTTGTTCAGCTTTCGTTGTTTGTTGGGTTATGATGATAACCGATCCTCCCTAATCCACGATCTTTGCGATAACTTCAATTTGACAATGCTGAACACGGTTGCAGTTAGGTTGGACGTGGAGGGTTTAACCTGATCCTCACGGCACTGATCAACTGCTGATCATAGTCTCAATCACCAACGGCTCAATGCCATTAGAAGCCATCAATGTTTCGTATGAGCTCACACGAAACATTGATTGGAAAAGTTATGGTGCCACGATATCCAACACTATCGACTTGACACTGGTACTTCCTCCGAAAGAAGAGTACAACCTTTTCAGGCAAACATCCAAAAACGTCTCCCCATTCCGTAGGGAAAAGGAGTGCTCTGTCGTATACGGAGAGATGCTAGCCGCGTATAAGCCCTACCGTGATTACTGGTTACCCACTAGCCATCGACAGTACGCAACGTTAGAAACGCGAATGAAAAGTTAAACGAAAGTCACGAAACCTAGCTACTGGCACCGGTTCGTTGATGGATTAACACGAGAAACATCGATGAGTACTCTGTGGGGCACGGCCCGACAAATGCGAAACCGCAACACTACTAACGATAGCGTGGAATATTCAAACCGTTGGATATTAGATTTCGCCAAGAATGCTTTCCCGGATTCCGCTCCGGCACAGAAGATCTCCACGAACGAAACACCCTTTTAAATTGAGGAGTTCTCGCTTGCTTGCTTATCTTGTACAAATAAAGTCCCACGACCAGATAGAATCAAATTCAATTTGTTGAAGAATATGACGGACTCTGCCAAGAAACGCTTGTTGAATTTATTTAATAAGTTTCTTGAGGATATCTTTATCCTACACGGTTGGAGTGAGGGTCATCGCCATCCAAAAACAAGAGAAACCAGCCTCCGGTCATAACTCGTATCGGCCGATTGACGTTCAACGTTTCCTACAAACTTAGTATGGAAAAAGTAAAAAAAAAACATGATAAAGTAAGCTTACCCTATTCATAGGGTTCTAGAGTGCCGCGCACCAAACCTTCTTAGCTTTATTGTGCATAGGTTAGAGAGTTAAAAAAGTGCCTGTTCGTGAATTTTGGTTTGCACCTTTCTTTCTTATACGTAATTAAAGTTGGTGTAAAAAAAATGTAAAAATCTTCCATAACTTTAAAAAAAAGAGTATTTTTACATACAGTCTTCGACAATATTATGTAGTTTTGTTACCTACACATTTGTCTAGAACATAGTTTGCACGAAAAATCACAATGAAAAAAGTTATATTAAAAAAACTAGATTTAAGGGGGTTGTCATAGAAAACGTCTCATAAATCGATAACCTTTACTCCTACAAACTCAAGTTCTTCAACAAAATTCTTCACTATGAGCATTCCTAAAACTATATCGAAGACACCAACTTTCTATCTCGTCAGTATAAAAAGTTAATTTTTTTAGTTCGATCATAGTAAGCCATGCCTAATTTCAATTGTTTTCAGATTGTGAGGAATATTCATACGAACAATTCCTCCAAAGACATCCTGTGAATATATTCGATGGTTTGGCTTCTAGTGAATTAAGTTAACGTTTTTTGGCGTTTCCGACCACTGTGCAATGGTGTCTGCGCTTGTAGTGACGGCTATCACGATATCGAGCATATTGTCTGCGCGTGCACGGAGTGTAGTTCTGCCAGGTCTCAACTGATTGATTCCATCCGGGCTCGAGGAAGATCAGCTAGCGTTTCGGTACGTGATGTTCTGGCATGTCGTTATGTCTCCTATATGCCCCTTATCTACCTTATCTACCTGTTCTTGAAGTCAGTGATCTTCAGTTTTACCACGAGTCTGCAAGCTTGTTTTCTTTTTTTTTCTCCCTTGTAATCGTTGTCTGCGCTGCTTTTCATGATCCTGATACGGTCGCTGCTACTGTCATGTTGGCATTGTGAATGCCTTTTCCAAGAGTAGTTTGCCTCCCTTACCGAATAGTGTTTTTTTACTAGTCTTAATTACCAAATCCATTCAGTTTCTTGCAAAAAGTGCCGACCTGTTTTTCTAGTGTTTATAATTGTCTTCAATTTTCGATTTGTTAGACTGTTCTTGTATATCGATCTGTATCTGTGAAGTATACAGATCGGAAAACTAGAAGTGGCAGGGTTATTAGAACAGGCTTAATACCTGACGGGCTTAACTTTTGTCTTCTGCTGATGGGGGTCGAGACATGCTGGTGGACTTGAGTAATTCGTAGTTATGCTGCCTAAGCTCGACTCCTGCTAGCAGAAGACAAAAGTTAAGCCCGTGAGGTAGTAAGCTTGTTAAAATTACCCCGCCACTTCTAGTTTTCCGATCTGTAGGGGAACATGGGGAGACTTGACCAGGTTTTCAGCTAAAACTGCATAAATCTCTAAAAAGGCCTTCAATTCCTCAAAAGTCATAGAGATATAATGTGCAAAGTTATTGTGCGTCTTCATGATTTGCAGAATTTTTAATTTAATTTTTGAAAAGTTACAAGTTTTTCTGAGATGGTTTTTTTTGGTCAAGTCTCCCCACTGTGGGGAGACTTGACCAAGACGTGGTGAGACTTGACCAAGAGAATTTTGAAAAATCATATCAAAAATAATGACATAAAACATACTGTAAATATTTTTTTTCCATATTGTCGAGACCTTTAAGTAGCAGTAAAAAATATAAAAGGGTTGCGTTTGATAAATTTCGGTTTTTTAATGCATTTCTTTTTAAGGATTAACTGTACTGCTTGAATTGCATGTTCACACATTACGAAATCAGTCCTACTATTGCTACCTTTGTTTACTAATACTAAAATATAAAGACTTATGTTTGAGGTGGGATTTTTTATGGCGCGATTAACATTAACAGTAAATACCAAAGTGTAATAAATATCAGGAATTTTGTATGTTTCTACAGCTAATTGCCACTTGGTCAAGTCTCCCCATAAAATCTTGATCAAGTCACCCCAACATTACTTATTGCGTTCAATGTCATTCAAATTCTAGTAATAATTTTTGCAATGTTCCAATTTATGTAAAATTATTTCACTGCTTCACAAAGATCAAGATGGTATATTAGTACATTAATAGGAATTAGTAGTCGAGTAGATATGTTCATACAAAGTTTGATATAAATTACATCATTTAATGCAAATTTATTAATCACATAATATTTTCTGTAAGGAAAGGATTTTTCATTCCAAACTTTTAAAATTACCTTAAGCGATCGAAACCAGTATAAAAATATTTTTGAAAAAAAAAATTAAGAATCGAATAGAGGATCCCCATGTTTCCCTATACTTCACATCCTTGCTCTCACTTGGTTACTATGGCTCTAAACTTTCATAACTTTCCCTACCCAGTAATGTCTAGCTAATTGAATGTCGTTAAAATATAAAAAAGTGAGGCCACGGTAACTCTAAGATGTGCGTATGTGGATAACCACATACAAAAGAGATAAAATCAAAACGTTAATCCCAACTTACCAACTTCGAAATGCTGCAACTAGTCGCAACATTTTAGTTGCTCTCAGGGATCGCACGTCGTGTGTAAATTTACACGAACAATCATAGAACACTGCTGGTTACTCTCGTTTTAAAATTGGAAGCGAAACTTGTTCGATACTTATGTGATTGAATAACTAATATATAATTTAGTTGCCATCGGCATCTGATAGGAAAAATATAACAAAACCTATTGCTGCTATATACGTTACTTGATATCAACAAAATCAATAGTACTCGAGTGTCCATTAAATGATTCCTCATCTCAGTAATGACGATTTGAAGAGCAGGTTGCCCAATCGACCGATTAATCGGTTGTATAGTTGGGCAATTGTGCCGACGCAAGCCGCAAGATTTAGTCGAGAGGACTTATTGCGAGACGGAGTATAGCTGGAACCATAATTCTGCCAGAAGATTAGCTCAATCGCAATAACCGATTTTGGCATTATTAACCAGTACTGCTCGCTTCAAATTTTTCCTATTATTATTAAAAATGGGAGATTTTGGAGACAAAATATCCCAAAGTCTCAATCCCGGATTTTTCACGAAACTAAAGTCTTTTAAGAAAAAGGCATAAATTATAATTTTTCGAGAGCTAGTTCAAAAGTTATAGGATTTAAAGAGTTTTATTTCCCCTAGTGACAATGCAAAAAAAATCAATCGAAGTGGGCGGGGGTCAAAAATGGTCCAAATGATGTGAAATTTGGCAACTGTACTTACTTTGGCATTTCTCGTAAAATGAAGGGGAGTGGGGAAAGAAATGAGTGTGCTTCAGAAAACTTCAACTTCAAACACCTGGTTTCAAATGATTTTACAGACACATGCTCAGTAATTTAATTTTTGGTTGGTATCCTACAGTGATATTCTGTCTGAAATAGACGCTTTCAAAAGATTTTCTGAAAATAAGTTTTTGCGTTATTTGTGGAAGTCACACATAATGCGAAATTTAATACATAATTTCTGACCAAACTTCCCAAATGAACATCGAACACCAGCGAACAGTTCTGTGCTCATCTTAAACCCACAATTCGTGTGCAAACTCGAACGCGCTAATGCGTACCAAAACACGTACACATGTTCATCTGCACAACCGAACCCCATGTGCGTACGCGGTGTTTGTACACGCAGGTTATTGACACTAGTTTTCTCTTTCTATCACTCATCACTATTGTTGACTCATTTTGTTTTGTGTGTGCCCTTCTTGTGTACGCACACGGTGTACGTACACGGTGTTTAAACCTATGTTTGCACATCGTTCGTTCGAAGCGAACCTGTACACAAAGGCAAAGAAAGTTTTAGGTTGAACGTGTGCACGAAATTTTGTACACAGGTACAAACTTATCGATGTGCATGGGAAGACTGTTTCTGACCATTTTTCCCACTGATTAGTACACCGTTTGTGTAATTTCGTCCAGTTCAATGAAGGTTACTGACGATCAAAAACTTACACTTCTGTTTTAACAAAATGTTGACAAAGGGCCTCATACTGAAAGAAAAGTCATTAGTCACGAAGATATGTTTAGCTGGCACTTTTCCTTCTATGTTTGGTCATCTTTTCCCATACAATGCCTGAACACTTTACGGAACCACATTCAATATCAGATGCATAGTGTGACTTCCGAACTGTACACTTTTTCCATTTACGCCAATTTAAAATTGCGAACCAGAATATACAAATTCCCCAGTTTTATTTCTCCAATTTCCTCGAAAACTAGACCCCAATACCTGTCAGCCACATATCAGTGTCCCAGATATCCCGCACAGTTTCGCCCACCCATTCCCAATGCCTCTGTCCCCGAGGACTTCCGAGGGAACGAAGCGATCCGATAACCGAAGGGTAATTTATGTGTTTATCGTTATCTTTATCGAAGGCGATGTGTGGAGTATGACGGCGATGCCGGTATTTTGCTGCTTCAAACTAGAACCTCGGTAGGAAAAGGGAGCGGATCCAATAATTTATGAAACTTCTTCCGAGAGTAAAAGTATTCGCCGTTCTTCTTTGGTGGACAGGAAAAATCGCTTCATCAGATCATTGCAAAAGAGCGATGGACGACGACGAGTGGGAAGAGAGGAAAAAAAACGCGTGTTCTCTTATCACGGAAGGCAATAAAACGTAACTTTTCGTAACGTCAGCTCAGTGTCACCCGAAATGGTCCAGTTTAGGACAAATCTCAGGTGATAAGAATTGGGTGGAAAATGTGCGGAATAGATGAACGGAACTTTTTCGTTCGACGAGGGAAAAAGTTTAGAGATGACTCAGCTTCCGATATTGACCAGATATTGTTTGCAGAAGTATCGGGAAAAACTAATTAATAAGCGTGGGTTCTATCCGGAAAGTCAACAGTAGCGGCCACTGTAGGTTTGCCTCCCGATTGGATAATAGTGCATGATCGATGCGTCATCGTTTTTCATCTGCGTGCTAATTGAGCGATGGAACGGACAATTATCGATGCTGTTTGTTCACATGATCGACTTATTTGATCGATTAATTAGTTGTGTCTAATAATTAGGAAAATTGCTATTGTTTTGGGTGTCATCCAAGCAATGTCGAGAAATTTGGATTAGCTGGAACTGAACAGCTCGGACTCGATAAAATTGATTCTTCTCCAAAATCCGCTAAAAATAAAAAAGCATCATTTAAACGAAACGGAACCAATTTTAAATCCGTCAAATAAATCTTACCCTCTGTACATGAAAAAGGTGGTACACTGTACGAGGAAAAACGATTGCATTTTCCCCCTTTAGTTTGTCTATAGATATCACCTAGCTGTTAGAGGATTGAAAGTGTTAAATTTGAAGAATATGTAAATTTTACCTCACATTTCGCTATCTTTAACCTTTTCTTTCTGGCAGGATAAATATCAGTGTCAGCAGTTGTGCCATCCGAAAACGGATCCAACTAATGTTTTGATTTTGTTAGCCCCGTCGCACACTGTTTTCTTCACTAAACGGCTAGATACGGCGGGTAAGGGAGAAAAAAATCCAAAGCCTACTGCTCGCCAACATCTATTTAAACCGGCCTAGTCGCCCTTTCGTTGACTGGGATAGATTCGTTGTTTTCTTCTGAAAGAATCAATAAAATTTGCACTTTTCTACATTGTATGTGTGATTTCTTCAATTCTGGATTACGGATATTTATTATCCTTAAAAGCAGTGCCCCCACCCCAGCTCACCTTATTCAATTTAACTTTCACCAAACGATTCCGATGCCAAGGTTAATCTATTTCAATTGAACCCATTTCTTATCCACCATTAAAACGACAGCTGAAAATTAGTTCCTATCGAACGACCTTTCTACCAAAACAAAATGCGAATTTCTGGTTACGGACTGCTTGCTCGAATGAGGCAACATTTAATCCTTCGCTCGACCCTTCCGAGGAGTTATCACTCTTCCAATCCCTGTAGTTGCAAGTTTCTCCAATTTCATCCTTCCTCCCACCAGATCGACCCTGCTGTCATCTACCATTAACGTTCAAATTAATTAAAAATTAAGTCAAGCATTTATGATTTCACCTCACTCGGATCCCCCAACCTCGCACCAGCCAGTCAGTCCTCAGTCAGTTCAGTAGCAATCAGTTTGGGTGCTCGATTCTTGATTTTTCTATCCCTGGCCGCACGTTTCCTCCTTCCGACCGGACTTTCCTTCAGTCCTCCTTCCATCAAGTGCGATTTTCCTGGATTTTGAAAGCGGGCGAAAGTGTAACCTTTTTGTTCTATTTCTCTCCGTTCTTCTTCGTTTCAGTCCTCTTCCGACGATTTCTCACTCTGACAAAGGTGACGTATCGAATTGGGATCATTTCTTCCTTTGTCGTCTCAAACTGGTCCACCACATACCATTTGATTGCGAGGGGTAGTGGGAAGTGTTTACTCATCGGACGAGACACGGTTGCGCTTGTGAGTGTCCTTTGTCCAGCGAGGAAAACGTCGCATTGGCCCTTGGGAAAAGGTTCCTTTCGGGAGGTTAGTTGCCCACAGCACCGAAAGCACGCTTACCATCTCTGGAGCACTGGATGGATGAGGTGGATGGTTTCTTTTCATTTGTACGGGTCATTAAATAATGTAGAAAGACAAATAGAGCTTTCATAATGGATTCGATGGTGGTTTTCGGTGACAGGAGACATACCTAGACGCAGGCACATTCATCGAGAGCTTGTTGTTTTGCGGCCTGGCTGAAGAATGGCCTTCGGTCATTCCTAGGTGGAGGAGGTGAAAAAGGTAGGATACTTCGCCGAGGGACATTATTTATTTTTCAATCTTGATTTTTGGGTCAGCGATAAGGTTCGTTTGTAAATGCTGGTAAGAATTTACATAGAAACAGACTACACGTTTTAAAAGACGTCAATCCAGTTCGAAATATTTCGAAGTCAAGCTGTCAGATGATTATGACTGATGTATATAAAATGTTCAGCTGTACGTATTAGTTTTCGGACAGGCAAATAACGAGAACGCGTACTGTTCGGTTCAATTGATATTTAAAGACTTTTTTATTTTTACGTTTCTTGTACACTATAATATTCCACACGCTACAAATACGTTAGCATACAAATGCTTGAGTCCCTCGCAATCATACAGGCATACCTACGCCCGAGATCCCACAAACATGATATTACCCCGTAGGTTAAAACTGTACGCACACGATGCGACAGGACATACGTTACAAAAAATATTCACTATGGATTTTGTAGATAGGTAGAGCTAAATCCATATTGAACATTTTTTGTGGCGTATACCCTGTCGCCTCGTGTGCAAACAGCTCAAGCGAACGTTTAAGCACTTCTAAAATTATGAGCGGAATTTCCAGCGTGAGCCTACAAACGCCGGTGTTCGCGCGATATTGAATCGGTTACATCCGGAAGTCTCTACCCACGGTCCTAGCAGCCTAAGTCAAAGTCTTCAGTTGTTGGAGCAATAAAAAATGACGCTCATATCCACTAGACAACACGTTCCATGGTGACATTATAGGGAACTCTAGTGATATGAGGAACTCACTCTCTTGTAGCATCTGAACCGTACTCTGCAACTTAAGTATCAGATTCACGGTCTGCGCGATCATCCAAGACCATACGAGAATATGCGAATGAACACACAGTTATAAAATCGAATTTATACACTCGAAGTTACATACACGCTAGCATACGTGACAACTAAACGCCTATGCGATCGAATACGTTAACAAACAAACGCTCAAGTCCTTCGCGATGATACACGAAGACAAACATGCAATAGCGATCATCCAAGCACAACTACGACAAGATTTCATAAGCTATAGCACTTACAACCTGATTAACGTAGTCTCAAGCGTGAACAAATAAACAGGCGATCATGGAGTCTCTACGCCCGCACATCGGAACCATACACGCAATATCACAATCAGAATCAGGGCCCGCTGCAATTAGCATTAAGCAGTGCTTCGGTGTGTGACATTTTCCGTCTCGTCTGCATTGTAGTGTAGTAATTCCGACAGGGAGCCCCTTCGATAACCCAGCTCTACAGGTCCAGTACGACAACACTAAAAAAATTCTCAATTCTTAGCACGATATTTTCGAAAAAGCTTTGTGAACATTCAAACCGAAATTCGTTGTGTCCTCACTAGAACCCGCCCACTGATGATTTCCATTTTAATTTAACGAAATAATGCATCAAGTTGTACAATGAAACGTAGATTATAGATGTCAGCTAGTTAGATATTAGCAGCAGAGTAGGAATACTATTCGTTTGCAGTTTGCATCTCGTTTCAGTCAACTTTTCCATGGCAATGACATGATAAATCAGAAATTGATTTCCGCCGGGCCCCACAGACTTCAGTATGAAAAGGGACTGTCTGCGCGTTGCAATGATTTGAAAGATGTTCACGACATTCGTCATGCTTGATATTACGGCTTAAGAAGCTTGTGTATCCAGCTGGATTAGTATTGATCCATTTAGAGGTTTTGATTTGGAGGAAAATCTATCGATTACTCGATTAATTAGGTGGCAAACAAACGTATTTTAAACTTCAGATAACTCTGTTTTCACAATTCACTACCGAGGAGATACATAGTGTTTTAGCAGCGAATAGGATTTTTACATTGTACTTCAATCTGTCAAAATGTGTTATTCAATGGAATTTTATGTAATGCACATACCTGCAAATATTGCGAAACGTTGCTTAAATCAACATTGCGACTTTTCAGCCGTGCGCCGCCGGGCCGTGCGTTAAATTACGCGCCCATCTTATTTGCATCAGTGGGAGTGAGAAAACGTTTTGACGTTTGTTTTTGTTTCGGTCGCGCTCCATTGTTTCCCATATAGCGACAATTCAACGAAATGCTAGATTATCTCGGGATAGACAATATTTAGCTAGCCCTAGGAACAAGCTTCCCGTAAAGCTGATCAATTTGACAGTTCGTTTTTAACATGGTGTTTCCGCAAAAATTCAGAAAGGTGTGAATATGGAAGTTTCGTCGTTTTGTAAAAATAACTTAAAACACTTTTAATGATGGCATGTCATATTTATCTGAAATTAGTAGTATTTTTAACGAAATTTTAAATGACATGCAATAAAAACCCGCTTTATTTACATTTTGCGTCTTACGTCCATTTGAAAAAGTATTCGAGATATGCCATTTCATGCGTCGGCGGTAAAACATGATGATGAGTTATGTTCTACCATAGACCATGCGGTAGACTTGGGTGCAACGCCCAACTCCTACTCTGCATAAGGCAAAGAATTCTTCACATTTCCTTTCGATCATGCCCATATGAGCCTGCCTAGTTCTAGTTTTCCGTTCTAAGTTTATCAGTTATGTGTCCAACAAAAAAACACCTTTAACAGGCCAACGAGGGTACCCGGGTACCCACAAATTGAAATGCTCATAACTATGGCTTCCTTTAACCGATTTGGACACTTTTAGATATTTTGGATTCAGGAACTCGTCCACTTTTTGGTTCTGTACAATAGAACCGGAATAATGGATCTGGTTTTTGGTAATCCGGATTTTCCGGAGTAATGTTCCAGTACTAGGATATGATTTGTAAATTTTAATAATGTACTGGCAATATGAGTATCAAAACTCTTCAAATTGTCTCGGAAGTCTGTTCTTTATTGTTACGGGACCCTATGACAATTTGAAAAATGGAATTGGAATGGAATGGCCACTCACGGCCCCACGGGAACCTGCTCCGGAATGTCCGTTCCGGAGTCAAATCACCAAATGGTTTCAAAACCACGAGATACAGCCTACTGATGCAATTCCAAGAATTTTGATACCCATATTGCTAGTATTCCATTGAAGTTCGCAAATAGTACCCCAGCACTGGAACCTGCTTCCGGAAACCCGGATTCCCGGGAACTGAATGAAGTAACCCGATTCATTTTTATCAAGTCCAAAAGTGGATGAGTTCCTGAATCCAAAACGGACAAAAGTATCGAAATCGGTTGGATATTACCTTAGTTATGGGCATTTTAGTTTTGTGGGTACCCGGGTACCCACGTCGGCTTGTTACGTAGTAAAAAAATTCAGGTGCCCCTCCTCTCTCCCACCCTTACTATATCAACAATATTATTAACCCAAAAGCTTGACTTAGTCAAGTTCTAAGATGTCTCAAAGTTTCAATTTCCAGCTATGGATAAAACATAGGAATTTAATTAATTGAAACTTAAAAAGGTACCCGGGTACCGCGTCGGACACACAACGGTTATAACTGATTCGCTCTAGAATACCTATCCGTCTTTCAATTTCATTGCTTTCGTTTCTCTTAGTCTCAAATTTGCCGAAAATAACCAACAAAATCGATACAGTAGAACCTTGCGGCAATTAAAAAAACATAGTAACATTTAAGTTGAATCTACCTAATTTTGAGTATACCCCCAAACAACTCAAAAGTGCCTTATTCCACGGAAGATCTCGACTGAGTCGAACCTCTCGCTTTGTTTTTGACAACACTGATAGGTGCGAAAGCGACGCAAAACTCGAAAGTACCTAAATTTAAGTTGAAAGAACTTATTCTGTGGGTTGTTCTATTTTTCTGTGTGGGAATGAGCCGGAATTCCGGTTAGTTCCAGTTAGTATTCCAGCTCCAGTGACGGAATACTAACTGGAACCAGTCGGAATTCCGGCTCATTTCCAGCTGAACTTTACCGGGAAGTACCGCCATGCAACACAGCGTATTTTGCCTGATTGAGCTCTTGTCGACTGGTCTCACGAACACAAATGCAGTTTCTTTATTCAACACAAACCCACTTTGCTTTCATCGTTTTTGTTTATTACTTTCCACCAAGTAGTGATATAGTCTTTGTGTCATGTGTCGTGAGCCGTAGAAAAGTCTATAGCATACACAGATGAATGTACATAAAAAGCATTTAATAAAAACATAAAATGATACACAATCGTTAGTGTTGGTAACAAAAAAAACAATTCCTATTTCACGATATGCTAAGTCCCAGGTTCCCGTTCAAGTTGCGCACTGTATTCCAGCGGTTCCAAAAGGTGAGAAATTAAGCACGTAGATTTGCTCCTTCGAACTGGATCTTTAAGAAAAAGGGCGCACGGCAAATAACTGCCCCGCTGAGAGTGCTCGGAAAAGTAATTTTCGTTAGCGTCCTCAAGCCATTGGCCGTTTAACGCAGGAATCCACCATCGCACCAATTCGCTTGTTGAGTTCTTGTTGACCGGTCTCACGAACACTAATGCAGTTTCTTGCTTGAAAGTAATCCCGTTTGCTTTTGCCATCTTTGTTTATTATTTCTATCAGGTTTTGATAGTGTTTGCGTACATAAGCCGTATGTGTATAGGCTGCGTTTTGACGTTTGAATTGGGAGGAAAACACACCGCTTCTGGGCATAAGGGGAAGCGCGGTAGTATAAAAATGGAGATCTCAGTAGGTGTATTTTAAATGTCAGATATCTCAATAACGTGTTGTGCGTGCGAGACACAGCCAACTGAAGATAGCGTCAGTTGGTTTAGTGTACATTATTGTTTACCTACGTGCGCGCCGTGCTGGAGCACAAGGATTTTTGAAAAAATAATTTCGGAAAAGCTTTGAAGTTTTGCGGTGGAATTTTATTTTGCAATTTGGTTGTCTTGATAATTCAAAAGAGCGTGAGTGAAAGTGAATACGGTGCAACCGAAGAATAAAATGGCGGCCGAGAGAAAAATAAGTGAGTTACGGCAGACGAAACAGAATAATGTGGTGGCTTTGCTGGAGTATTATGTGAAGGAGTTCGAGAAGGATAGTATTTTTGCGGGCGAAAATGCTGAAAAATATTACGACGAATTTTACCGGATGGTAGCGAAATAGGGGATTTTTTCCACCGATGATGAGGAGCCAATCAACTTGAAACGACGGTCGCTATTATGATCTCCGTTGCTTCTACTTGACCAAACTGGCGAAGAAAACCCGGTCTCCCCATTCTGTCAACCTCGCACCATCGAGAACAGCAAACATTAGACATCTGGAGCTTAACCTCACAAAATTTAGCGGTAAGTTGGAAGACTGGCGTGTTTTCGTTTGAATCCGCCGTAGGCTCTCGGAGCGACATCAGTACAGGAACGCTTGCCGAACGTAGCAGCTAGTCTTTGGGAACAACCGAAACAAGCGGTAATGAAGTGTTACATTCGGATGCTTTTCGACACTTCAGCGATGCGCGAGAGATCAGATGAGGATCTGCTTGCGCTGATCGATCGAGTTACGAGCAACGACTACATTTCGCTCGCAATTCGATTGCCGCATGTAATTCCGATAAGCGGAATCGATAACCCGTCTTCTCTCGAGACACGCCCTTCTCCGTGAAATGCTCCATGCTCGTTCTTCCTTCCATTACCATGGAGCTGTCCCAGTGGACGGTAGAACCCCGCCACTAGCCGATTCCAAAGCACGCGGAGCTTGCTGATCCAACGAGTAACAACTGGCGACAGCGACATGATTCTGGATACCGCCTATTTCTTCCGAGTTCTTCGATACGGCAGGATATCGCTCGGATATATACAGCTGATTTGTATTTGTATTTGTAAAAATTTTATTCATCTAACATATGTCTCAATGAAATTTCCTAAAACTAGTGTGATTCAATTCGTCTTCTAAATACAGATGCGGTGAGGTTAAAATCAAATAATTCGGAGAACTCGTTGAACCTCCGAACCATTGCGTTGACAGGATTGTTGGCAGCATAGTCAGTTGGTCTCATTTCAGGAACAAGCATCACTCTTTGGCGAAGAGTACGAGATGGCGCATAGAAATGCATTTGTGCTAGTAGGTCAAGTACGTCGTATTCATCCAGCAGTATTTTGGCCACAAAGACTGCATGCGATGTCATTCTCCTTTCAGCAAGGGTGTGCACGGCCAACAAACGACAGTGGTCTTCATACGGCGGCAAGAAACGCAGAGCGTATCTGACAAACCTCTGGGTCTCTGAACGCCTTCGAAGACATCGGCGGAACTTCAGCACAACTTCCAAAGCAGGATGGTGATTGTCAAGGGGTACTAAAATTTCGGGCCCCTCCACAACAGAACATTCTCGTACTGCACTTTCACTGACAAAAACTAGGTCCAAAAAGCGGGACTGATGATTGGAAATTAGACTAACCTGTTTCAGTCCATGAAAGGCTATTCCGTCAATTAGGAGACGACTCGCAGGAGTGGTGGTCGAAGCAGTCGGGTCGAAGAATGCAAAATTGTGACCAGATGGGGTCCAAATGAGCCCGGGTTGGTTGAAATCTCCAAACAGGAACAATTCGTCACTAGAATCTGCGATAGAACAGACGTATTCCACGGAATCAATATGAAACTGCACAATATTACAGTCATGTTGCTTTTCCGGAGGTATTAAGGCAGCTCTAATGAAACAGTTTCTAGATGCTCTGCTAAGTTTCACCCAGACACTCTCAATGGAAGAAAATCTTCCTTCCGCAATCCGACAAGAGACGAGAATGTTCGAAACAGCCACTGTTTCGAACTGTTACTACGCCACGCCACGCTACGTCAAATAGCTGCACAGAGTTAATCTTATCATTCAACCAGGTTTCAGTTAGAACATAAACGTCATAATTTCCATCCATAACAGCCAGATATACATCGTCGACCTTCGTTCCTAATCCTCTCGTATTTTGATAATACACTCGTATCGTGTTGTTTGCATCAACCGCGCTTTGTGCACATTGTCCGGGGACGGTGGAAGTAACGAGACAAAATACAGAATTCGGCTGGGTCGTCTCCGGAGTTTTTTTTTTTTTTTTGAAGAATGAAGATCACAGCGATCCACGCATTTGCCAGTTCAGAAATCCCTTCACGATCGATGCATTGTGTAGAGACTGTAAAAATAGATAAAATAAAATTAGTAAACAAGCCACGACTACAAAAAATAAACACTCACATTTGATTTCAACCCGAATATAAAATATAAATTTTTCCTTTCTGTGATTATATCATTACCGTACGAATACATTTGTTTACGAATGGAACCAAGAAAATTGGCTCCAGCGTTGTCAGATGCTTTCATATGAAATCGGTAAAACTTGAATCAAAACAATCGGTATTTATCGGTATGCAAATTTTGTATGCAAACTATAACGTGCAAGTTATTAGCGAAAAGGCCGGGCAGAATTTGAACTCAATGCTTTATCGGCACAAAAAATGGTATTCTTTAGGCTTTGTCGGTATGTCGATATTGAATATAAAAATCGGAATAAATACCGATAAATAAGTATATCTGGCATCACTGACCGGTTCTAACTGACCAAAAGAACAAAGCGAAAAACAAACCACTGACGTTTATCGTTCCACTGAAAAAAATATATGCCAGATGGAAAATATGTCACAGTGGACTATTTGGTCGAAGTCTTGACTAAACGCTATGCTACCCATGATCGCATAGTTGTCCCGTTTTCTATGGGATTTCCTATCTTTATGGGACTTTATGGGTCGATGAATGAAAAGGTACAAGTTACGGAAGTCGAGAAAAAGTGAAATGGAGAAAAGAATTATTTCCGGAAAAAAAGAGTGGATAGATTAGAGTGAGATGAAGCCTGTTTGATGTAGGAATATGACGAGAAAGAAAGAGAGCGCATGTGAGGGTGCGAGGTATGCGCTTTTTTCATCCGTGAGAGACCATTCTGATGACGACTTTTGAGGCGAACAGTTTTATTAAATTTTGCGGCTTAAAAAAATATACAGATTGCGAGATGTCGGATTCATCGGATGAAAATCCCGGACACTACATTGGCGCAGATAACGCTCCGAGAGGGTATGTATTTCTGTGAATCGGAAATATAAGAAACTAGAAACGGGGTTATCAACCGATTATGGCAGCTTGGAAAAGTCCACGATGCAAAGGAATGGTCTCTGTCGGACGCATATTGCGGGGAACATTTCGTGAAGAACGGAACTCCTGCTGTTCTGCTTGTTGGTCCCACAATCCAAGATTCTTTCGTTACGATTGTCCTCCGTTTTCCAATCCTTCTGTTCATAATATTTACAGACATAGAAGAAATGTAGCGGCTGCTGTTGGTCCACCTTACCGACCAATCGTTGTAACGCATGAACTGGGGCGATGATTCTGAGGCTCCACTGAAGAGTTGCCAGCTCCGCACCGCCACCTACGGCACAAGCAGTATCCAGCTTCTAGCAAACATAGTGCTGCAGAAGCTCGCCGATGGTGAAAGGTAAAGTCTTTGGACCGACCAACGCAAATAGAGAGATTGTAAACAGTATACGTCTTTAAAGTTTTTCGCTATTCGGAAGATAAACCCAAGCTGTCTTGATGCTTTATCCACAATGGATGATGTATATGGTTTGAACGTTAGTGCCGAATCCATGATGACTCCGAGATCCTTGACGTTAGAGTGTCTTGGAATACTCGAGTCGAAGAGATGGTAGTTAAACTGAATCGGATGGCGTTTCCGCGTGAACGTAACGATTGAGCATTTACTCGGGTTTAAAACCATTCTGTTTAGATCACATCACGTACTAAAGCTCTCCAATTCACTCTGATGAAACTCGGCATCGATTTTATCCCGTACTTGTCGAAAAATGTTCATGTTGTCAGCAACAGAAAGGCGGGGTCCTTGTAATTTGATGTTGACGTCATTAAAGTAGAGGAGGAATATCAGTGGACCGAAATGGCTTCCTTGTGGGATGCCGGATGTAGCGAAGAATGGTGTAAATAGACAGTCCTTAATGCTGATTTGGAGTTGCCTTCCATCGAGGTAGGAACAAAATCAGCGCAGTAATTGTCCATGAATACCGAGTTTGTCCAGCTTCGCTATTGCGATATAATGATTGATTTTGTCGAAGGCCGTAGATAAATCCATGCAAATAGCATCGGCTTGCAATCCGTCAGCGAATCCATCGAGTATATATGTTGTGAACGAGAATTTTACATCCGGATTACGAGTTCAGGGAGATTTGTGGGTTCAGCGATGCTGTGGAGTCTGCGTTAGGCGCATGAATCTATCTGCGGTTAATACCTTTGTATAGTTTGCTTATTGATTTCCAAGTCCAAGATCGCTCGGATGGGGACTCAAACTATCCCACTGCGCTGCTCCACTATACGCTGCTCAACTCCTGTTCAGCCTTTTGAGACAATTTCGGGTCAGAATAAACATCCACATGGAAGGCATTTGTAACCAAACGAGTGGCTGAAATCCAAGAGCTGGGGTGGCATTACTAGAAAAACTCTAGAAAGAGAACTGCGGAGACTCCATGTTGGATCGATTGGATTCGCGTTTAGCTATCAAAAAACGAATCCAATCGAACATTGCCTATCCTTATAACATTGGACGTGTTGCCATACAATTCCGGGGCATACGTTGCCAAAAATGCTGTTTTTCTCTCCGCAGTTCTCTTACTAGAGTTTTTCTAGGCATTACGCATCTCGAAACGAACGGTTTATTGTATGCAAGCTTGTATGAAAAAGTCGATTCGAAATAGTTCCATAATGTCGCCCCTGATGTCTCACGCCGTTCGAAATCCTGTCCCATCCGAAGACAATCCTTCCGATTACGTTTCGGCCGTAGGTCGCAGAGTTGGTAATCCAACCTGCGAATCACAACTGTATATCGGACTGGACTTAATTCGTTCAAAAATCGGTCCAACACTGTAACAAGATCGTACAAATTTGTATGTTCTGTTCTCCACAATATAAACATTAATTCAATTACTTCAAATTTATGTATCACTTTGTTCGCACCATCACTGCAGAAAAGCCATAATTTCCGACATGCTAATAAGGGACCACCATCATTCCGCAAACGGGGGCTTAATCGTGGGAAAAACAACCTCATTGAAACACAAATTCTCGTACTGCGTCGTTCGTCCAATCATTCCGGAATGCCAGACAGATTGGGGAAGTAGCAAGCGGTAAAAAACATGAGTAAAATCCCACACAGATCTGCTCCGTTTCTTCGATTGGCCCCAGGAGCAATCGGATTTGACATAGGTACACGGACACTGGGGTACAAAATAACAATAAAATGCAAATTCGAATCGAATTCATAAAATACCTTATCCCGGACGGAAGCAAATAGATGGCATTTGAAGCAAGTCGACGGTGGTGTCCGGACTATTGGCAGACTATCGACACCCGGACCAATCGAAGCCGAAGCAAATCAGCGCAAATCGATGTATAAACACATTTTCAAAATGCGATTTGTGACATTTTTACAGTCACTTTTGCTCTCGTCTTCAATCGCTTCTTGCAGCCTCACGCGGGGTTGGACAGGGGAACGATAAGGACATCGTTTTGCACACGACACGGCCAAACTACTACATCACACGGGGCTTCGCCTTCTGGTTCGGGTTCTTGATGGCGGTTCTCCTGGTTTCTGGTTTCCTCGCGTCCTGTCAGGAGCTACCCATAAACATTAATTTATCGGAATTTATTTTTATAGATAGATTAAATTCCGGAATGTCTAATAAATTTTTCAATACGCTTTCTGCAGAGGGGTTTTCCCCCCTCACGAAAGTTAAGAAGATTCCATGTATTCTCCTTTTTTGATTGGAAGAATAGCGACTTGGCAGGATGATAACAACGACGACGACGATGGCGAAAGAAGTGAAAGGTATTTTGATAGCGGTGGCGAGTTTTATTGCATATTTAAATCTGGTAAAGTGGACGAATTTTTATCCAGCGTTTACTTTGAAGTTTGAACGAAAACGTGATAAAAAATTATATAAAAATCTCCGATTGTCAGACTTGGAATTATTTCGGTTAAACAGACTTTGTGCTACTAAAACAACTTTAGTTTCGTAGATCGTTCCGACGTTGCGACGCAGGATTCACATCATCTTCATAGTATGTAATCTAACTGGTCATTCCTCGTTATTAGGCCCTTCTAAACTTAATGCCTTCAAGCGTGAAGGTGGTGCATGGTACATCCATGGTCGGATCCTACTTACAACCATATTTTTTCGAGAATCGTCCTACTGGAGCTGTGGAGCTAGCTAGGATCTCGGAAGGACTCCCCGTCAAAAGCACTCACTACAATTGCATACGAGACGGGAAATTTTACCCACTAAAACACAGCTTAAGGCCAGCTGCAGCGGGCCATGATTCTGAATCTGATATTGACGAATTTCGCGCCAACTCGAACAAATGTTGGCAGCACCATCGCAGATTTTAATAGAACTTTCTGTACATGAGAACTTTGTCACAAAAAGCCACTCTGCATACTTTGTTTTCCCAAAAATGATCTAAACTGTCCTTTGAAAAGGGTCAAACTTTTTTTACCAATTTTTTTCAAAAGGCTATAGTCTAAAAAAATGAAAATATGTTGTAGAAGTGATTTTCACCAAATTAGTCAAATTTTTGAATAAAAATATTGAAATAAATGTTCATCGATTCCTACACTGAAAAAAATCGATTTTAAAACTTTATAAGGGGGTGGGCGTAGCGTACTTGGTAAATCGATTGCCATGTACGCAGCGCACCTGGGTTCGAGTCCCGATCCCGCACATAGAGTTAGAAGTTTTTCATAAGAGATTTTTCTAACCCGAAGAGGCGAATGACCTTAAAATTTAAACCTCTATAATCGAAATAAAAAAAAAGAAACTTTATAGTCGATCTACAAAAAATCCATATTTGATTTGGATGAAATTTTGTTTCAAGATAGGTTATTATGTTCCTTACCTACCGTCAAAAATTCAAGTTGGGCACTTTCAAGGAAAAAAAGTTATTTGAAAAAAAAAGTTTTCCTTGTCCAAACTGATTTTTTTTCAGTGCATTTTTATCGAAAACTGAACCAATGAAAGTCATAATTATCTCAGAATCCAATTTCCCAACCGCTAGTTGCCTGATACATGCAAAAAGTATTAGTAACGAATTTGGTATAGCATCTCGGACTGGACTGGAACGAGGCCGAAGGGATTCTATTAACGGAAATCTGGTACTAGAACACTTAGCGCACGACCAGACAACATGTTTAAAAACGCGATAACCACCACAAGCACAGAGGCCGCTCTCCACGACCCGAATTCGCCGGATTCCCATGAGAAAAAAAAATATTTTAAAACTCGTTGAAGCTACACGTTCTTTTATAAATATCACCTTAAAATGCCCGAATGTCAACCTTCTTATTATCATTCTAATCCAAAGGTAATCTGCTATGATTTTTCAGATGAAGTACTTAGACACTCCCATGTTTTCTTCAGGAAATGCAAGGAGTGCTTTCCATGCTCATTCAAACGGAGAGCCTCCTGTAACTGTAACGATCTGGACATAATCGTTGATAGGTAAATATAAAGCCATCAGTTTTGTGGGTAGAATGTTGGCAGCACAGCCTCTTTTATGATTGCACTCACCACTACTGTCATAATAATTAGCATAAAAGCGATGCATAGCTGTCATCATATGACGAACGTTCGGTGTAGTTCAATCACAGGATGAATCGAATACACAACATAGGCCCTAGCCACCAGAGGAACTCATTGTTTCTCTGATGATCCGTCCGTTAACTCGTCGACGGACCGGTGCCAATAATCGCGTTTTTCAGCTTTCATCAAGCTTTTCATTTGCATTTGTAGAGTCGCGTACAATTCTAAGCAATCTCTGTGCACCACGAAGTAGAAGACTGTTCATGGTTGTTAGCGTCGGGTACTCGTTTCATCTGATCTTAAATCGTAGTGCAAATGCATTGTGTGAAACCTGGGGGGAAAATGTAGAGACTGAAATATAGGGACACTTTGGGTTTTTGATGTCCCATGTGGAAATTCCTGCTAGTTTCTAAGATTACCGAAACCAGCAAACACTTACTTCGGTCCCCCTCCAAGGGACACTCTCAGGCCTTTGCGAGGAAGCTTAGTGGACAGAAAACTGATTTTCCTCCTTCGGAAATTTATCGGCATATTAGAAGATGTTCCCACAATGTGATGGTCAAACTCTCGCTCTTTATGGTACAAGGAAACGTAGAAATATGTCGTTTGCGGCGGTGTAGCGCTTTTTTTAATTTCTTATCGGAGCGTTCCTTAAAAGAATGTTTCATTTTGTCCCCATATAATTTATATGCAGGATATGTCGAGAGATCTTGCGTAGTCTCTCCACAGTAGGAAACTTTTATCATTGTTTGCAATGACGGCAGTTCATGCCTCGCTGCATAAAAAGACAAACAGACAGACTAGCCCGGTTCAAAAGATCGAAGGTTCGAAATGAAAGCGATGGAAATTAAGTTGTTTTCATATACTCCTTGATTTTTCCTGAACGCAATTTCTTGCGAACCAGAAGCAAAGGGTTCTTCAAGGCGCGAACCCCATACTTCGCAGTTAAGGCTCCTGTTGGATACTACTCCATCAATCTCTACTTCCCGGCGGGTACATAGACAAGATACTTCTTCGTACACGGCCAAGTGATATGTGTGTGTATGTGCGTCTGTGTGTGTACGCGAACACAATCTCACTCACTTTTCTCAGAGATGGCTGAACCGATTTTCACAAACTTAGTCCCAAACGAAAGGTGCAACGTTCATGTAGGTTGCTATTGAATTTCTAATGGATCGGACTTCCGGTTCCGGAATAACAGGGTGATGAGTACGATCACGTAGAAAATGTCGATTTTAATAAATTCTGCAATGAATGTATAATGGTGAAAATTTTTCCAAAATATGACCACAACTGCTTCGATTTGTAGTACTAGGTCACTAACAGCCATTCAAAGTCTTTTTGGTCACATTGGCCACCATCATCGGTTCCGGAAGCCCCGGCGGAAGTATCCAAATTCAGAATAACAGTCACATCGGTTTCTCGGAGATGGCTAGACCGAATCAACCAAACTTAGTCTCAAATGAAAGATGTTGCGTCCCCGTAAATGGCTACTAAATTTTATCCCGAACCGACTTCCGGTTCCGGAGTTACGGGTTGTGGCGTGCGATCACATAGCAAATTGTGTTTCAAACCGATACTCCGATGAAAGCAAAAAAGGTTTTTACCTTTTTACGCTAAAATGTCTCTCAAACAACTTAAATTTTCAGTTCTAGGTCACCGACGGCCAAACAAACTTTCGTTGACTACATTGTCCGCCATAGCCGGTTCCGGAAGTGTCCGGGAAAAGCGGTCATCTTTCAAAACTAGCAAACTTATATCAGTTTCTTAGAAATCGACCCCCAATGTCTCCTATAAGCAGATCGTCACCTCTCCCTCTCACCGATCGGGCCAAATCTCTCTCGTTATCTATTTTTAGGTCCAGTGGACTGCGCTCAAGGCTTGAGATATTTATTATCACTGTTTGCCCCATTTCCTAACTCAGTCGCTACCAGACAGTTGGCAGTGAAAGAGCTATGGAGAGGCATGTTGATGTCTGCCCTCAAAGCCTATCGGCAGAAAAAATAGATAACGAGAGAGATTTGGCCCGATCGGTGAGAGGGAGAGGTGATGATCTGCTTATAGGAGACATTGGGGGTCGATGGGTCAATTAGGAGGTATAGGAGGTGCAGCGGTGATCACAAAAACTGTTGGGAACATGTGATGGCATCATCACAGTTCCTCGATGGCGGAGTGGTTAACGCACCCAACTAGAGACTGGGAGATCGCAGGTTCGATTCCTGCTTGAGGACATATCTTTTCTCAGTGTTTCCGATAAAGGTGAGTTTTCACCGTTTCTTCATTCTCACCGTTCCGGTCATTCTTTCTCTGTCTGTTTTCCAGTAACACGTTCATAAAAAATCCTTAAGAAAGGAAAAAACAAAGACTCACGTCCAAACAAGGAATATATAAAACCAATATGTTTTTCAAAATAAAGATGAAATTCCCCGTGAACACTCAGTGCCTAGATCAAGGATAATTTGTGCAGGACTGTCTCGATATCCTTGCTTCAATAAAAATACAGCACTGTAACGTGACAGAGTCTGGTTGTAACGTGACAGATCAAAAAAAATCGAAAGCAAACGTTTTTTTTCAGGAAAACTATATTTCAAACTGTTCCTTGTTTTCCAAGCTTCAACTTAAAACTGTGTTCATGCAAATTTGGGGGCCAACGGAACAGACTTTTTCAATTTAGTCGGGCAACCTCCACACTCACTGCGAAAATTGTGTAACTCTAATAATGTGCAATTGTGATAGAATCTGATTTTATCGTTTTTGCAGACTTATCCTATGAAATATGCGTAAACTTGTAACATGACAGACAGAAACCTTGACCATATACCGCACTCCGCAAGGAAGCCATCCCGACCCAGTAATATTTCTTATCTATTTCAATGCCGTTAATTTCATTTTCTTGCACAAAGACTCCGTGGGAATGTAACTATAAAATCTATAAGATATGCTGATGATATTCTCATCCTTCTACTTGAAAACCTCGGAACAAAAATATTAACTATTATTAATTAATTTATTTAGACTAGATTTACAAATTCATAAAATTTATTCAAAATTGTCTCAGAACCAAATCAGTGGTACTAAAGGAGTCGGCAGGCTTCGGTAAATTTGCTCACAGTCAACGCCATCTACGAACACCAATACCAAAAAAAAAAACAATTAGGGCTCTTCTCACGACGCCTATTAACCTGTGGTAGAGGTATTCCACCTCTTGACCCCCAAGAAGATCTGCAGCTTCGCAAGAAAATCACGTTCACTCTCCGGTGTTTTTTTTATAAGCGTAAAATGATGCGTTAATTATTTTTCTTATTCTCCCTCTTCTTGTGGGCCGAGCAAGTGGCTTCTATTATCTTCCAACTGTACTCAGTTGGAGTCCTGTCGACTCTCGCACGGGAAAAGCGTGGAACAAATGACTTTTCGTCTTTTTCGACTTGATTGGAAAATTAGCTCTGCTTCTACTGTGCTGATGGGAAAAGACGTTTCGTCAAATATTTGATTAAGCCCTTGCGGTTGCTAAGTTTCCTGTTAGAAATTTAATCACCTCGACGTTTCGATTGGCACGGTGTGATTAAAGAAAATTGTCCATCTTCAACTGACTTTTGTTTCGTTTTACTTAGCAATACACGTCGGAACAGGGGCAACTTCACCGGGTCCATGAAAGCTTTTGGTGACCAACTCCGCCAGGCCAGGATGGTTGGAAAAGCATATGTGTTTTGTTCGCTTTTCGGGATACGATCCACTGGCACATGATTTACGGCCATATTGAACGGTCAAGCAAGTTTTAAATTTATGCCAAACAGACATAAAATCGTGCGCACTTCCCGCCAGGAGATCGGGAATCCTGTGCAAAAATTTCTGGTCCCGCTGTGAAAGAACGATTCCCCCGGTGTAAACGTACATATTTTATATTTTTACTACTACACAAACACACACACACGAACATGAGAACATTAAAATTCGAGAGCATTGCACGTGAGTGTGGTCCATTCGGTGGCTGGAAATATAAGGCAGACAAGTTTACAGCATTCGCTTTCCAGCTTTCAGCCTTTTTCACTTTGAAAGCGGAAATAAAACTATCTCCTCCCCTGCCTGCCTCACTGGTTGACACCCGTAACCTTCGGTGGCTTCAAGCTGACTTTCCCATCGCAGGATACGACAGAAAAGCAGTGTTCACACATGAATTGATCTGAATATTCGCTCTCCACACGAAAGTGTCCATATTGTTGACCATACCCTCAAAGCCACTCCACTTCGGAGTGGGGTTCAAATTTTTGTACGGTAACTTTATAGTACCTACACATTTTTGTTCGAACCAGGAATCGGTTTTTTTCTACAACTGAACAAGCGGCACTAGTGCGGTGTGGTGGAAATATAATTTTAGTCATAGATTTTTTTTGGTTCGAGAACTTTCTAACCGAATGCTTTGGCCGGCAACAGATGCAGTTCGCACGATTTAGAGTTCGGTGCATGCGACATTGTGACTTAGACAATAGAATACGGTACACGGAAAAAAATCCGTTCATAATTCATCAAAAAAGGATCACGATTTCGTGAATTGAACGATTTACGGAAACAAGGACCAAGTTCCTGAAATTATGAACATTAAACTTCGTATTCATGAAACTATTTGTGTTTTCAAAAAACTAGTTCGCCCAGTTTAATTTTTGTTATGATTCTTGTTCATAGTTTAGGAATGCACAGCCGAATGTCAAACGATGTTCATGATTTGCGTTTTTGTGGTTTCTCATCACGTTACTGTGCAATTGTATTCATGAGTTTACTATCGGTTTTTCTGTCAGACCAATGGGATTTATGTTCATGATTTCAGAATCTTAGTTACGATTTTCGTAATTTCTGTTCACGTTATCGAAATATTTTATTATAATGCAGCGGTTCTTAACCTTCTTCGTATCATGAACCTCTTCGAAATCACCCGGGGTTGTTGCCGAACCCCACATCCACACAAACTTACTGCGGATAGAAGGAACTTGTGGATGCAGCTAGCTGCTGCGTGCTGAGAACCTTTTTCTTCGCGCTAATGCATTAGCTGTGTTATCCACTGCTTGGGAGTTAACCCATTTTCCTTCTCGTGCGTTATTGTTCACGTTCATGTCTTGATCGGTACAGCTTTCAAGATGTTCGAAGTTCTTATTTGTTTCTTGTTCTTGCGCTGACGTTAATCCCTATTTATCGGATTTTATTGTACTGGTTGTTAGTTTGGAGAAACTAGACCAATCGTTTTTTCGTTGTCGGTGCAGGAAATAAGTTTCGATGCATAAAGCGCACCAATTATTTTTTGGTCCATTGATTATGTTTTATCAACATCTGTTGAAAATTGTTTTTTTGGTTTTAGTTGTAGTAGGTTGATTTTTCTTAGCGACTTCGGAGCATTGTTTTTCGTAATGTGCCGTCTGGTTGCAAAACTGGCACCTAGGAATCCGACCAGGGTAGGTGCATAGCGTTGGGAAGGACACTGAAATTTCTTTCTCAAATAATGGATGCCACGTCTGCGTATTTCGCATCGGATTCCACTTCTTCGTGTTTTGGCATAAATCTTTTAATGCGTTCTGGCGCTAAGTCGTGTAGGCGCACCTTAATTTTATCGCTATCCGTATATTCAGGATCCTGGTTTCAACGTTGTTATATTCGACGCCGTGTAACATATTGTACTTCCAAACGAAATTTTCTGCTTGGGCTAAACTTTTGAACGTTATCTATACACAGTTTCTCACGTGGTGTAACTGTATATATGCTACTTCAACAGTACATGCTACAATTCAACAGTACAGTACATAACCACCAAAGTGACTGATTCGCGCTGTCTTGTTCTGTAAACTATATCCAGAAAACGATTTGTGGTGTTCAGTGCAGTTTTCGTTTTCTATCCATACATTACACTGAACCTTATCGAATGAATAACGATGTTCGAGGTCCTAATAGTTTTCTTATATCTACTGCTCGTACCTATTACTGGTCGCTAGCAGCTGGACATTTCATGAAAAAGTGCATGGAACATAGACGATTCCACGAATATTTTGTGAAAAAGTTCACGTTAAAATTTCATTAGCATGTTGCAGGAACTATGCTATATTGCCCCCTAGGGAGATAAATTGGGTAATCACAAAAATTTCTCACCAGGGAGAATTTTTTTTTGGTAAAACCAGTCTTTGTGTGTCAAGGACACAAATCCTAACTTAATGGTCGTGGGTGCGTTTCGACTTTAGCGTCAAGCCGACGCCAATCTATTCCGACAAAACGTTAGTGTCGGTTTCTGATGAGACGAAGTCGAAACGCACCCATGACTATTATGTTGCAGGAAATAAAAAATTCTGTCTAAAGCAAGCAAATGACGTTAATGGTGACAAGGCTTGTATAAAAGACTACCGCGTCTACATGTCCGTTCGCAAAGTTGAGATCGACGGTGGGGTCACCGATTCGAAATCGTGCGTGAATCTACCGAAGTACGGGGTTGGCTGTTTCAAGGTTCCTTTGCTTTCTTTGAGCGAAGGTTTTTGAATAGGAATGGGATTGGATTGGACATAATTATATGTGTTTCTTCAAACTCGTCTCGGGTGAATTGTGGTGTATAATTACGTCTTCGACAAAAATCCTGTTCGGCTGTTTGTACCGAGAATCACGAGAATGACTCTTGCATTGAGAATGCTGCAAAATAGGTATACCTATTATGGGGAGCGTTCACGGGATCTATTTACATGCTTCGTGTACAAACAGTGCCCTAGGAATCTATAGAGCGTTCCCTTTAAAGACGCTCTTAGCACTATTGCAGAAAAACTAAAAAGACCTACGCCACCCACCACGACAAATCATTATTATTGGCAATATTCATTTCTTTTTCAGTGTTCAGTTCACTTAAAAAAGGGCACATTATTTTGATTTATTTAATGATTTGACACAAATTTTGTAACAAATAAATTCTAGGTCAAAGATTAGAGTAGTTTTTAAAATAAATTTTAGAAAAAATTTTTGAAAAGGAAAAAATGGCTAAAGTTTAAAACAAATTCTACAATAAATTTCCGAATGGACTTTAAAACAAATTTTAAGACGAATGTTTGAACAAGTCTCAGAACAAATGTTTGCAAAGATTTATGAACAAATTTTAAAACAAATTCAAGAATAAATTTTAGAAACAAACTTCACGGCAAATTTTAGATTAAATTTATGACATACTTTAAAACAAGTTTTAGGCCAAATCGGCTAATATTAGGATTTTTTTCAACAATTTTAAACACAAATTTTATAACTAATTTTAGAACATGTTTTAGAACAAATTGCAAGATCAATTCTAGGACAAATTTTAGAACTAATTCTAAGACAAATTTCAATATAAATGTAGGACAAATTTTTAATCGACTTTTGGGCCAAATTATCGAAGAAAATCAAGGCCAAACCATGGATAATTTTTAGGACACTTTTACAAGCTTCAGATAAGCATCGGGACAAACTTTGGAATAATTTTAGGTCTAATTTAAACACAAACTTCAGAAAAAAAATTAGGGTGATTTTTAGCACAAAATCTAGAACAAGATTACGGCTTATTTGTAGAACGAATTTTTAAACGAGATTTAGACCTAATTTTAGAAAATATATTTAAAGTAAATTTGAGCAACTTTTAGAAACTTATTTTAGAACATAGTTTAAAATGAGATCTTGACCCGCTTTTAGAACAAAGTCTCGGTTAAATTTCAGGACATATTTTAGAACAAAATTGGGAATAAATTAATACATTATGACATATAAGAAATATTTTAAGAATTATTTGCAGAACAACTTGGAGGACAAATTTTAGAATCAATTGTAATACATTTGTGTCACATTTCAGTATAACTTTTAGAAAAAAATTGTGAAATTTTAAGACAAATTTACGAAATATTTTAGGAATTATTGGACAAATTTGAGAACTAATTTTTGAGCGCAGGGCTTAGGCAACATGACAAATTTCAGGTCATAATTTTGTGAGAGCTATTTAAAAAATGGCATAATTTTAAAACAAATTTTACAATAAATTTTCCAATGGGTTCTATAACAAATTTAAAGAAGAAGTTTTGGAATAAATGTTTGCAAAGATTTATGAACAAATTTTAAAACAAATTAAAGAATAAATTTTAGAAATTTAGAAATTTCACGGCAAATTTTAGACTAAATTTATAACAATCTTTAAAACAAGTTTTAGGCTAACTTTTTTAACAATCTTAAACACAATATTTATAATTAATTTCGGAACATGTTTTAGGACGAATTCTTTAATCAATTCTAGGACAAATTTTAGAACAAATTTGGTACAAAACTCGATTGATTTTTTTTTCTAAATTTATATTGATTTAGAAAAAAATTCAATCGAGTTTTGTACCAAATAATTGAAGAAAATCAAGACCAAATTGTGGAATAAATTTTAGAACACTTTTACCAATTTCAGACAAGCTTCGGGACAATCTTTGGAATAATTTTAGGTCTAATTTAAAGACAAAGTTTAGAACAAATTTTAGGGTGGTTTTTAGTACAAAATCTGAAAACGAGATTAAGGCATATTTGCAGGACAAATTTTTAAACGAGATTGAGACCTAATTTTAGAAGAAATCTTTAAAAGAAATTTAACTTTTAGTAACTTATTTTAAAGTATTATTCAAAATGAGACCTTGACCAGATTTTAGGGTATGGTCATAACAGATTTTAGTTTTAATTTACGTCAAATTTCTGGACATATTTTAGAACAAAGTTGTGAAAGAATTAATAAATTATAACGTTTAAGAAATATTTTAAAAATTATTTGCGAAACAACATGGAGGACAAATTTTTTATTACAAATTTTGAACAAATTCTTGAAAAAAAATGGCCAAATTTTAAAACAAATTCTACAATAAATTTCCGAATGAATTCCAGAACAAATTGTAAGACGAATATTTGAACAAGTTTTAGAACACATTTTTGCAAAGATATATGAACAAATTTTAAAACAAATTCAAGAATAAATTTTAGAAACAAATTTTAGGGCAAATTTTAGATTAAATTTATGACATACTTTAAAACAAGTTTTAGGCCAAATCGGCAAATATTAGGATTTTTTTAACAATCTTCAAGGCCAAATCATGGAATAAATTTTCGGATATTTTTACAGATTTTAGATAAGCTTTGGGACAAACTTTGGAATAATTTTAGGTCTAATTTAAACACAAAGTTTAGAACAAATTTTAGGCTGATTTTAGCATAAAATCTAGAAGGAGATTAAGGCCTATTTGTAAAACGAATTTTTAAACGAAATACAGACCTAATCTTAGACAAAAAATTTAAAAGAAATTTTGAGAACTTTTAGAAACTTTTTTTACCATAATTTAAACTGATACCTTGACCAGATTTTGGGATATCGTTATAACAGATTTTAGTTTGAGTTTAGGTCAAATTTCAGGACATATTTTCGAACAACGTTGAAAATAAATTATTAATTTATGACGTTTAGGAAATATTTTAAGAATTATTTGCAGAACAACTTGGAGGACAAATTTTAGAACGAAAGACTTGGGAACATCCTGGAACAAATTCCAGGTCATAATTTAACACGAGTTTTAAGACAAAAATTTCAGGATAAATTTTAGAACAAATTTTCCAGGACAATATTTTAAAACATTTTAGAAATTAGTTTTAAGAACATAATTTAGGAATTAGTTTTAAGAACAAAATTTTACGACAAATTTTAGGATTTTAAAACGAGATTTAGAATGGATTTTAGAAAGAAACAAAACTAAAGCAAATTTTCGGAAACTGGTTAAACTTATTTTAGAACAAAATTTAAGCCAAAACATTTAAGATAAAACTAGTCCAAATTTTAAGATATATCTAGGGAAAATTTTAGAACAAGTTTTTGGCTAAATTTCAGGACATCTTTTAGAATAAATTTGTGAATAAATTAATAAATTAGGACAAATTTCATAAATGTTGACAATTAAGGAACAATTTGTAAAATAAATTTTTGTACGCGAGGCTCAGGCATGAACAAATTTTTAATTGAGTTTTGAGCCAAATTATTGAAGAAAATGAAGGCCAAATCATGGAATAAATTTTAGAACACTCATAAATTTCAGACAAGCTTCGGGACAAACTTTGGAATAATTTTAGGTCTAATTTGAAGACAAAGTTTTGGAAAAAAAATGCCTTACTTTTAGTACAAAATCTAGAACAATGTTAAGGAATATTTGTAGGAAAATTTAAAAGCGAGATTTAGACCTAATTTTAGAAAAAATATTTAAAGCCAATTTTAGGAACTTTCGAAACTTACTTTAGAACATAATTTGAACTGAGACCATGACCAGATTTTAGGATATAGTTATAACAGATTTTAGTTTTAGTTTAGATCAAATTTCAGGACATATTTTAGAACAAAGTTGAGAATAAAGTAATAAATTATGACGTTTAAGAAATATTTCAAGAATTTTTTGCCGAGCAATTTGGAGAACAAATTTTGGAACGATTTTTAATACAAATTTTAAACAAATTCTTGAACGCAAGGCTTGGGAACATCCTTGAATAAATTTCAGGTCATAACGCGAGTTTTAAGACAAAATTTTATTTCAAATTATGAGACAAATTTCACAATTTCAGACTAAATTTTAGAACAAATTTCCCAGGACAAATTTTTAAAACAATTTTAGGAATTAGTTTTAACAACAAAATTTTACAACAAATTTTTGCAGGTTAAAACCATCAAATAAATAAATAGAATTTTTAAACGAGATTTCGACTGAATTAAAAAAAAAATGAATCGAATTTTCGGAAACATTTTAAAACTTATTTTAGAACAAATTTTAAACCAAAACGTTTAAGACAAAACTAGACCAAATTTTAAGCTGAATCTAGGGAAAATTTTAGAACAAGTTTTGTGCCAAATTTCAGTACATATTTTAGAACAAATCTGTAATAGATTAATAAATTAGGACAAATTTCATAAATGTTAACGATTAAGGAACAATTTTGAATACAAATTTTAAACAAATTTTTGAACGCAAAGCTCAGGCAACATGTTAGGACAAAATTTTGGAACATAGTAGGTCATTATTTAGAACGAATTTTCTAATTAAATAATGATCAAATTTTAAGATCAATTTACAACAAATTTTATGACAAATTTTACGACGAAACTTGAATAAATTTTAGTATAAATGTTAGCAAATATTTTAGCATAAATTTTACAAAAAAATTAAGAATAAATTTAAAGAAGGAGTTTTTTCACAAATTTTGGTCGAATTAGTACACATTTTAGAACAAAATTTAGCTTTTTTCAAATTAAATCCAAAACAACTTCAAATTTGCTTTTATGTTAAATTATAAATAAAATTTGTTCTAAACATTGTTCTAATGTTTGTGTTTGAATTTATCCTTGAATAAATTATATTTTTAACAAATTGTGGGACACGCTTTGGAATAAGTTTTAACCAAATTCTTTTATAAAGCAGATCATGATTTCAGAACCCCCCCCCCCCCCTCCCTGGGGCTGGCGCCCTTGGAGGGGGCCAACCTAGCCAACCGCACGCTACGGGCCTGTGTGGGCGTCAATGAAGAGAAATTGAACATAATTATAAAACACACAATTTTTGTTGATGGTCCTGTTTTCGTGACGTAAAAACGTGATTGTTCTAGAATTTTGGGAACAATTTTTTTCGAGTATTGAGTTTAAAATAGAAGGACATTATCTCACCACAGGTTTTCTAGGAAAAAAATTTTGAAGCAACGAAATTTAAAATTTCAAAATTTAAAGAAAATTAATAAAACTATAAAAATATTTGCAATTTTAATTTAAGGAATAAAATTCGAAAATTAAAAAAAAACTAGGAAACTGAAATTGGAAAAATCTTAAAAATTCAAACATTTTAAAATTTAAACATTTGCAATTGTAAAAGTTCAAGAAACTAAAAATTTTAAAATTTCAGAGTTTAAATAATTAAAAATTTTGATCCCCGCAAATTCAAAAATTTTAAAATGCAGGAAATTAAAAAATTAAAAAATTGTAAACATAGACATTTAAAAATTCAAAACATAAAAATTTAAAAATTTTGGAGTTTAAAATTATTGACAATCAAAAATTAAAAGAATAAAGCTTTGAAGAATTGAAAATGAATAAAAATTCAAAAGTTTAAAAATAAAAGATTGTAAAATTTAAAAACCTTGAAATTTAAAAATTTAAGCATTAAAACATTTAAAAATGTATAATAGATTCAAAACTGCAAAACTTCCACAATTAGTAAAATATAAAATAATAATAAAAAAAATTAAAAATAATGAAATTAAGAAATTGAAAAAATAATAAATCAATGTATTCAAAAGCAGGAAAACGAATATATTAAATTGAAAAATAAAGAAAAAATTTAAAAACTAAAAAATTGAAGATAAAGGAATCGGAAAAATGCAATTTAATAATTCGAAATTAATTTCAAAATTTCAGATTTTCTTAATTTTGATATTTTAAAATTCAAAAAATATCAATTTTTAAAAATTCTGAATTTAAAAAAAAATAGTTTATTAATTTAAAAATCTTAGAATTTTTTATCTTATTTATTTTTATTTATTTTTTTATTTTATTTTTTAAATTTTTGATTCGATATCTAAAGTTTAAAAAAGATTAAAAATTTTGAAATATATATATTTAAATTTTTTAAAATTTAAGGATGGATCAAAATAATAAAAGTTGAAGATAAATGAAGATAATAACAAATTTAGCAACCACAAAAAAATAAATTTGAAGCACCAAAAATAAGAAAAAATCAAGAAATCCAAAAATACACAAAATAAAAAATTTGGATGTTAAAATAGGAACAATCTAAAAAAAATCAAGAATCCAACAATTTTAAAATTAGATAGTTTAATTAACTAAAAATGTTAATGGATCAAAATTAAAAAATTTAAAAATTTTGGGGATAAAAAACTAAAAACTCAAAAACTAGATAGGAAAATTTAACAAAATTAAGAAAAAAGAAGTTTACAATAATATATTGAAAAATTTAAAAAAAAATAAGAATTTAAAGAGAAACATTTAAAAATTTCAAAATTCAAGCAGTTGAAAACTTGAAAATCTAAAAAACGATAAATATAGATTTGAAAATTAATTATATTAGAAAAATAAATTAAAAAACTAAATTTTCATTCTACATTCAAAAGTTTAGAAATTCAAATATTAAAACTGTAAAAATTTGAGAACTTTTAAAATTCAAACATTTAAAAATTTGCAAAAAAAATAAAAATTTGAAACTTACAGAATAATTAATCTTTGATTTAAAAATGAGATAGCTGAGAAATGAAGAAATCAAAATATGGGAACATTATTAAATTAAAGGATCAAAAAATTGGAAAACAAAAAAATTATAAATTTAAAAATTAGAAAAAAATAAAAAAAGTTTAAAAACTGAAAAAAAGTATTAAAACTTCAATAATGAAATTAATTTAAAAATTTCAGAATCTACAAATTTAGAAATTTTAAGATCCAAAAATTAAAAAAAAATTGTTGAATAATTCAAAAATCTTAAAATTTAAAAATTCAAGCATTTAAATTTTTTTAAATTAATATTTTTTAGAGTTAAAAAAATTTGGGATGTCCAAAGTTTTTGTTTCGAAATCTAAAAATTAAAAAAAATAGAAATTTTGGAATATTAATATATAACTAAAATTTTTAAAGTTTGAAAACCAGAATTGAAGGAGAATTAATCAAAAAAAAAAATAAATAAAATGAAGCCGCTGCAGAAAATTAAATTAAAAAAATGCAATCGATCAAGAAATTCTAAAATATACAAACTAAAAAGTTAGGAAATTAATATCGCAATTTTTTAAAAAAATTTACCATTTGAAATTTTGAACATTTCGAAATTTAAAATTTCATGTTTAAAATTTTAAAGATTCAAGAATCTTAAACTGGAAATACAAATCATCTTAATATTCAATGTAATACTCGATGTTACCAACTCTAGATTGAAAATCAGCGAATTTTAGAAGATAACAAAGACTTACAGAACTAAAAATTGTCACCGATTGTTGCTTCCAACAGCAATCAAGAATTAATTCGAACTGATTGTTAGTCATTCATTCATCCCTTTATCCACTCGTTGATCCTGACCGGATCAGCTCACAAACAATGAATGCACTTCACCCGGGGCCATCAAGATGATGAAAGGGACAGTTTGCAGCCCTGTAACGAACTCACAGCCGCTACTGCTTGATGCAGCTGTAAAGCAAGTGTTTCAGGATTGATAGTAAAATTGAATACAATTGCTTCAATCTACCATTAGGACACTTTTTTCCCACTGCAACGGGACGGGCCGTTAGCCTTTACGGATGGATCAAGCCAAAAAATCTCCGTTGCTCGTCGGAAAACCTGTGGATGGTTCACGCACCCACGAAATACGCGTGTGAACGTTTCCAGTAGCTGATACCGGGAGGAGGGTGTAACACGCTCCACTATCGGAAGGGAAAAATCTCGCGTTCCCTATGACACGGTGTGTGACGATATTCCGGGGCTCCAGTTCGCGTCAAAAGTCCGTAGTCCTGACATCGACGCGGTCGCTTGTAGAGAATAATAGGTAACGGGACGCGCCACGTTGGATCGTCGTTTTCCAGAATTTAATAAAATTGCCAACAAACGAGCAACGGCGGATAACAAACACACACACACACACCGACACCGACACAGAGCAGAGCAGAAACAATATAAGCGATGTGTATGCAAATTTCGAGGTGCTATTAAATTGTCATTTATCCGCACAAGTCACATCACTTCTGGTGTTCGGTTCGTTCGCGCGTCCATCGTTTCCGCCGACGCGACGCGCCCTTTGGAAACCTGGCCTGCTGTGTGTGATCGACAACCGATTTGCTGTGTGTGATTGCTACTCGCCTGCATGACGGTGGTGGGGTGACTGCTGCTGCTGCTGCTACTGCTGTGTGTGAGGGCAGATTGCATTGCAGCTGGGACACGGAACAATTTTTTCCCCATTCAAACTTAACCCGTATTTGCACGGTGGCTTAGCCTTTGGATATTATCAACGCCATCAACGGGTTTTCGGCTTACTCCCATGCAGCGGCCATAGGTAGGTACTGGGTATAGCGCGGGCGAGGGGAATTTAACGGCTGTGGATATTGGTTTCACAGATTTTGTCGATGGTGCAACACCTTTTCAGTGCGCGATATTTGTTCAGCCTTTGTTCGAGTGCAAAGGATTTATTATTTATAAAGCTGCGGGATTAGAGAGTCGAAGCAGTAGGCGTAGACAATTTTCAAAATTTATAAATTAATGCACATGGTGAATATCAAGAAGACATTGCTATATTTTGTAAAGGTTTATTATTTCCATTTTCAGCGGAGTTTTATTTCTACACTACGCTAAATTCTTGGCCATCGTCCATCATCTTTACCGGTGTCAATTTTTCAATTTTTGAACCATTCAACCAATCAATTTCGCGTTTTTCCCGCCTAAAAAAGACAACCTGTAACCTATCGCAATGTTTTCATCGTTAACGATTTTTTACAGCCGGCCAAAATGGAAAAAACATGCGAAAAAACGATACTTTATTTTCAAGTAGCCGCCATTTTGTTTCTATAACGATTTTTTTCATGTTTTAGGTTGGGTTTTCTGCTTGTAGGCGACAGCTTCAAAACAGCTTTTGCCGCCATTTTGACAGCAGAATAGCGCACATATCTAAGTCATTTTACTTCTTCAAAAAACATTATCAAACATTAGGAATTTTTGGCACAATTATATAAGGGGACCCTCTAACAGGTATCATCTAACAAGTTTAATGGGATTTGTGTTTCAACTTTGTCTCATCAGTATCCGATACTAACTTAGTAACAGGACAAAACTACCGCCGAGCTGACGCTAGCTATAAAAACGGAGACACAATTTGTGTTTCTGAGCAAACATCTAGTCAAGTGTGGTGTCCCGCAAGAGAAGATGTTCTGTTTACAGTGATGAAAACCAGTGGAATCGTAACTTGGTTTGGCTTAGCCGTTACTAAGTTAGTGCCGAATTCTGATGAGACGAAATGCAAATCCTACAATTAATTTAGGTTTTGTAACAACGATTTTTACTGCATTGATTTTCGTTTTTTCTTAAGATTTCGATTTCTCTAATCAACAATACGGAGCCGGACTTGTTGAGCGGGATATAAACGATGACTTCTTTTATTTCTTAAACAGTTCTAAACCCTCATCAAAAATAGTTTCGTCTCTTCAATAAAGCCTAATTCAGTGAACTAGTTACTAGATATTCGTAAGGGCCGGTGGCGTAGCTAACTTTAGCATTCCCGCAATGGATCGCTTCAGTTTCTATTCGCGCTGTTTGTACGCGGCACATGTCGAGACTTCATGTGGACTTGTCCCACAGAAAAGACTCTTTTCGGCATCACTTCCACAGAAATCATCCCCACGATTTTCACCGAATTGCCCCCACGACGAAACTTATTGCTACTATAAATGGCTGTGTATACCAATTGCTTACAATTAATTGCAGTCCACGAGCCGTGGCACAAAATGGCGAGCAGGTAAACGAAATTTGGCAAAAATTTGTTGCTACTGATGCTGAATGAAAATGTTTGCAGTCTAGTATCTTCAGTAGTTGAAGTACGGGGTCTTGAAACTCGAATCGAAAACAACGCCATCTATTTCGACCTGGTTAACCGGTACATAGACTCTGTACAACTTCGTAAAATTTCCGTAGATAGCAATATCAATTGCCTGCTTCAAAATATTCAGCACCACCTTAAGCTTATCACGCCGGGGAACTCTCCGTCGGTGTAGACTAGGTCCACCGTCGGAGATCAGTTGAGTAGCTTGCGACATAACACCGGGTTCGCGTTGTCGGAGCGCCTGCGAATCGAACGTCAGACTCGAACGGAATCGCCGGACCGACCTCAACACCCTACCGGGTGAGGCTCGTGAGTAGGCTAGATCCACCGCTGGGGATTACCGTGAGTAACTTGCATCGATCAGCTAGCAGAGGGTCGTTGAGGCACCCGTGAATCGGAAGCTAAGCTCCACCCGGAATCGCTAGACAGACCTCAGCACTTACTGGGTGGCTGGCCCGTCAAGTAGACTAGGTCTACCGCCGGGGACTAGATCGAGTATATTGGGACAAAGTGAGGGAGCTAATTGGCTCACCGAAACGAACATCGCTATAGGCACAAATGTACCAGCGGGGAATTCACACCGCCGTGAACTATCCATCCGACTATATCGTGACAAAAATGTAAGCTAATTGGCTTACGAAACAGATAACGGTACTGAGAGAAGTTCCGCCGCCGGGCAAGTCTCAATCGAAGTAGATTCATCGCCGAATAATATTCGAGCAGATCTCGATAAAACTGGTAGCTAAATTGCTCAAGAAAGTGGGTAGCGGTGTCGGGAGAAATTCCTCCGTCGGGGAACTCTCAGTCGGAGTAGGGTGATTCCGTCGCGGGGGACTATCCGAGTAGTTCGGAATAAGGCTAAAAGCTGAATGACTCACGGGAACAGAAGCTAAATGACTCATGGAATCACCATTTAAACGGCTCGATGGGACTAGAGCCAAATGGCGACGTCGTAGAGTGGAGAGTTAAATTAAAGTTCAAAGGTCTCTGTTTGCCTTTCGAATGCCGGGATAGAGATTTTTATTAGACTATTGCTATTGCGCTTACAGTCGTAGCGGGTTTGCTACATTGTGTAAGGTGGTGGCTGTGTCTACAGTGGCTACCCACCGCTGCCGATGGATTCCCATCAGTTGCTTTTTCTTTTTTCCTTTTTTATTTCGACCATATAGTCACATTTTCTTTTTTACATTTTAACGACATTCAATTAGTTATGCTGCCTAAGCTCGACCCCCATCAGCAGAAGACAAAAGTTAAGCCCGTAAGGTATTAAGCCTGTTCTAATGACCCTGCCACTTCTAGTTTTCCGATCTGGATAGTTCACATCCTTGCTCTCACTTGAGTAATTTTCCCTACCCAATAATCTCTAGCTAATTGAATGTCGTTTAAATGTAAAAAGAAAATGTGACTATATAGTCAAAATAAGAAAGGAAAAAAGACAATATATTGACTTTAAATTTGCTTTATAGTAGCACTAAATTCATATAAAATGCTTTCATGGTTAAAAGTGACATGCGTTATATCATCCTTATACATATATGTATGTAGAGCTACCAATAATGCTATATTATTCCTGTGAAGTTAAGCATTCACAAAGCTTATGTAAGGCTTGCTTGCACTGTAAATGCTTGAAATTGAAACTTGCTAATTTGCAACCAATACAGTGCATTGACTCAATACTTATGGTTACTTGGGAGCTTTGCCGGATATGTAACACTACATAAATTACGACTGGTTTAAAAGTGAGTAACATTCGATGTCTTTTATTGCTACTATACATCATCGGTTTCTCAAATTAGAACCCGGCAATTGAATGACTGGCCTCCAAAAGGGGCTAAGCCACATTTTTAATTTTTTTGCATTTTTTAACAGTTCTAAGTAATCCACGATTTTTTTTTCTATTAGCAGTCAAAGTTGACCATGGAGGTAACCCCAGTGCCGGCAGGGCGTCCAAAAGGGGTTAACCCCACGTTGTGTCTTATGGAAATTTGAGTTTTCTCGTACGTTTTTCGAGGTTGTAAGAAAATGTAGTCTAACGATTCGCCATCAGTAAATGTTATATTGTAGCTCACATATCGGTGAGCTCGATATAATACTGTTTTTAGTTGAATTGCATTACACGTTGACGTTTCGGCCCAAACAGTTGTTCCTCAAGGTGAGGGCCTCTCACGTAATTGCTATGTATGGCTTTTTTCTATTTAACATATTTCTTGCATTAATGTATTTTGTTCAGAATATTTTAGTCAGTGTCATGTCTCTACATTGAAATTGACCGAGCAATAAGGGATCAAGAAAAAAAACAATATTCAATTCTACAAAATTCAAAGGAATTCAGTCGCTAGGGCGGCGCTGTAATCAACTTTTTAATAAAGCTAGATAGAAATGTGGTGTCTTCGAGAAAGTTATAGGTCCTATAATTTTAAATATATCTTCTGAAGGTGCCAACTTTGTAGGACCCGTCTGTTTCGACATAGAACATGTTTTGGGTAAAATTTTAACTTACAGATTATGTTTTTAGGAGTGATTATGAGTAACTTTGCTGAAGAAACAGAAAAAAATCAGAAAAAAATGAAATTCAGAAAGTCGAAAAAATTAATGCACACTAGCGCCACCTGACGGCAGTACACTGACATATTCATTCACCCATCCAAAAGGTCATAATCTACTGCCCAAGTTTGCAACGATGTTCTAAAGGATAGGAATCGCGGGATATTCCAAAGTGAAGCAATAAAACTGTCTGCGTTGTACAAAATACAACCCGCGAGTGTCTCCGTTACAAAAAGTAGAGCGAGTGCCGCAGGGCTAAATTTAGGGTTAATGCAGTATGATTGAGTGTATCTTCTGTACCGTCCGCATAGTATAACAAACATGTTGCTCGTTTGGCATACGAGCAACGAATACTGTAAAACGGACACGTTTGATCTGTATGTATAACCTCCCGGTATTTGATTGAGTCGCTTAGGTACCTTACGTGATCATGTAACTCAAAATGGCGCTTTATCCTCTTTGGTGTAACACAGAATATTTGTAAATAAAAAACACTTTTTCAGAGCGACTACATTTTTACAAAAAAAAGTTCCAATGCAATAGAAAGATTCTCTTTTAAAAGAAACATCGCATCAAAAGCGAATCAAGTAGTAACCAACAGCAAAACCGGGATCAAAATTGGGTTAAATGTTTGGATTGAAATTCACTGATGAGAGTATGTTGTGAATCTACACCACTAATCGAATTCAAATGAGTATCATACACATATCAGAACTTATTTGATTCTTCGAATAAGAAAAATTCGTTGAAAACCCTTGTGCGTATTACTAATTAGTCATTAATCTGTTTTTATGTTGTTAAAACAGCGAGATAATCGATTAATGGAAGTAATCGATTAGCACGAAAAAAAAATCGTTTATTGATCAATCGATTGATCTAAACAATCAGACAACTCTATTCACAATTAATGCCATTCAAGTAAAGCTGGTTTCAAAGTTTCGAATCTTGATTCAGTATAAATTGTACTACAATTATTTGATGATATGAAAGCTTTGTCCCAGGTTTCGAATGCTTCGCACGTTCGAAATATAATCCAATGTAATGTAATATTCATGTCTAGCTTTACTCTCATACTTTCCACTAATCTCACCAGATGGAGATTCTTTAATGTTATTAAATTTACCGAAAATGTCTAATTGTTGCAGTAATTAAATTTCAACCGTTGAGCCCTGTGATACCGTTTAAGGTTTCGATGCCACTCGCAAACGATAATCGTGACACTTTGAGATGATATCTTTGAAATAGAGAAGGAATATTAGTGGTTCGTGGTGGCTTCCTTGTGGATTACTCGATATAGTAAAGAAGAGTTCAGAAAAATCGTGTACACCTAAGTTGACGACTGGGACTGGGATCGATAGTGCGACGCTCAGTAATCAGAACAAATTGGCTCTAATGGGCGCATACCGGTATGTAGTGCTCTGGCAGTTGCGCCACGTTTTTGAAATAAAAGAAAATTCCGATCGGACAAGAAATGATCATGCTCACTTCGTTGATGATCTAGATTCATGCAGGACTATTAATAGAAGTATAATTTAGTTTTTTTCGAGAGTTGTCCTACTGGAGCTGTAGAGATAGGTTCTCGGAAGGGCTCCCCGTCAGAATCACTCACTATAATTTCAGACGCGACGGGAAATATCACCTACTGAAATACGGCCTTAAGCCTTAAGCGATTGCAGTGGGCCATGGCTCTGATATTGAGTGTATGGTTCAGATGTGCGGGTGTAACGACATTACTATCGCGTGGGAATACGCGTTAAACCACCCCAAACAGATTATAAGTCATACTCTGTTGCGTTTCGGCTTCGCCTCATCAGAAACCGACACTAACTTATTGTCGGAATAGATTATCCCTTAAAACTAAAACACACTTTGTGTTTCAATCGAACGACTGATCAAACGTGATGTCCCGTTCGAGCAGAAGTTCTGTTTATGCCAATGAGACACAGTGAAGCCGAAACTTGTCTTGGCTTAGCAGGACTATGCGAAAGCACTATGCTATATTTCACCCTAAGGAGGAAACTTGGGTAAAAACTAAAATTTCTCACTAGGGTGAAATAAGGATTTGTGACCTCCTGTACAAAAGACTGGTTTTACCAACAAATTCTCACCCTAGTGAGAAATTTTGGTTTTTACTAAATTTTCCTCCTTAGGGTGATAGCATAGATTATAAGTGCTGTAGCGTGCACTAAATTATCGAGGCGTTTTTGTGTTTGCGTAATCTTAAACGTAGGTGTATTTTTATACATGAGTAGTGGAAAAGCAAATTACTAGAAGCAAAGAAAAAACAGACTATTGAAGTAGAAGAATATAACATGTGTTCTTTTCTTCTACTTCAACCAAACTACTTGAACTCGTCTAAATGCCAGAAAATGATGTTTACTTACCATTAAGGACAATTGCATTCTATTAGAATTTTGTCATGCTATGCTCACCGGGAATGGATGATTCATGTGAGTCAGTAAACTAATGGTACCTTAATTTAACCAATCCAATCTTCCTGATTTAATCGAATATAATGAACGAATTGAACACCGGAAGAAAGTGACCAACGAATCCTATCAAGTATTACCCACTATTTTATCATATACGCCAGTTCTGCATAACAATTGTACACTGTGTGTATGTGTGTTAACCATCCTATCTCCCACTAGCTGGTAATGATTTACAGAAAAAAGATGTTTGCATGTATTTAAATATATTCGTGCAAATAACTTGGTTCATGGATTTAGGTAGGTGTTAGCTCAATTGACTTTCCGAGTACCCATTTCGTGTTAAGCGCCAGACATGTTCCGAGGTCATCGTTCCGTCAACCAGCCCGCCTTAAGGACATTATACATGCAAGCCACAACATAGCTCCCATGCTGCACACACCCCTCTCCCCTGCCACACCATGTATCTGGCATTAGCAAATATAAAAATACGTTTTTCAATACACTAGCCTTGCCGGTGTACCACGAAACTGCTACTTGAGGAAGCTAGAACATTTTCCTATACAATCAACCCGAGTTTTTGACGGAATTATATCTGTAGCTCTTATTTTATGCGAGAATATCACACCTCTTCACTTGGGGTTTCTTTTCTTATTTTTCTTCTTCTCATTTTCACAACACATTCAAATGCACTGTAATCACACACCACTGAAAAAACACCCGCGAAACTTTAATCGTTTACTAACTAAACTTCAAATTTTCTGCCAATGTGCAGATGAACGAAGAAAAATGTCCGAAAACTCATTTGAGCGTTTGAATTTTCACTTCGAATTCCATTTTTTCTCAATGTAAACAAGCGCTTCGGTGCCTAGCAACAAGCGTGCGTTCCTGTCTTCCACATATCTTCACCTTAATGTAATGTTTGTATCAATTGGATTTTAGCATTACAGTAAAACTTTCGATTCCTTTCCGGAAGGACTTACTCAAAACATCTTCCATACTTAACCTTCCGGCGAATGCGCTGAATTGTATGACATTAGTAGAACACATTTAGAAACTTATTTCTCAGCTCGAATATCAACTACCTGAAGCAAAAATAATATATAATATAAATAATTTTATTAAAAAAATCCCTAATTCTATAATCAACTGAGACTGTCTGACGATTCTAGTACAGAAGCTAATGATGTGACCATCAAGAATACGTCAGACAACCTTAATTGACCCCCCTCGACACCAATTTAGCCTTACCAAGCCGTAACGTGGGTGGCGTTGTGAGAGCTGTCGAAAAGGAGTTGAGAGCAGTTTGAAACAACGTCTGATGTTGTTACAAATGTATATGATCGAGACACTATTTCTTGGATCCGCCATCGAGCCTAGTTTGCATACCGTACATAACTAGACTCACTGTTCTCCGTTCACCCACCAGAACATAACAATTGTACACTAGTACTAAAAACTACAGGTACTACAACTCAAACACTGATAGGCTTCTACTTAAACTTTTTTTTAATCAGCCTGTGCACGGTGACAAAGTCGACCGATAAATCAACGCACAATGACCTCCACTGCGAGCCGTATCCACCAATACCGCCATTATAAGCTGTGGAACAATGTTTGCAAACACGGACCACAGACAGTTAGTCGGCCACGCCAACGCGTATGTGCTAGTGGTTGATCATTAGTTTGGGCAGGTGCAGAGTATGAACAAGCACAAAACAAAAAAACACCCAGAAAGAAGGCTCGTAAGCTTTCTCGGTTTCTTTGATGCACCACTATAAAGGCGCAATGCAAAAACCATCTTAAAACCATTGTCTGTAAGAGGTTCTTTAGAACTGATGCACGAAATAACCCATCAACCTAGACTAGGGAATAAACCTACAAAAGACGTTTCGTGGGCTTCACGAAAAACTCATAACAAAAATAAAAGTGGCTACGAATGATTCATCATAACTACGAAAAATTTGTAAATTTTACGATAGTTTTCTTTACGAAATCAATTCGTAGCAGATTTACGAATGTATTACCTCAGAGTGGGAATGAATTGTTTCCATCACTATTAGAAAAACAAATGCTTATAAACGAAGTCCAAAGATATTTTTTTCTTTCAACGGAATATACAGAAGAGAAAATAAATCGCCAAAAACCCGTTTATTTCCATTTCGTGGAAATTGTTTCCGGAATCATTCAATAAATCTCTCATAATCGCCTTTTAAGACGCCAGAAGCACTGCCAATTTGGCAATTATTTGGCTGTATTTAATACACAACATGACAACCATTTCTATCATCATTATTCCCATCCATGCCATCCAAAATTAGACCATCAAATCATGGCCAAACAAAAGACAATACGGCAGCCAGCTCGGTTCTCCCCAACAGGAATAGTGTTCAAATTGTGGTCCTAACAGAGTTTTTACCGTCATTTGGGAGCAACTGAGAGCAAAATTCAGAGCAAGAGACATTTCTAGCCAAACATGTCAAATGGTCCTAAGTGCAAATGACTGTTTCTCTTTGTTTACTTTCTCTTTCGCTAATAACTCGGCCGTTTATGCGTTTGTTCCTTAATTTTTAGCATAATATGTTAGTCAAAATCAGAGTTTTTCGATATATTCTGACACAATATTGAAAAGTTTTATGATGACGCCGTAATAATCGAAAGAGAAAGTAAACAAAGAGAGGCTCTCATTTGCACTTAGGACCATTTGACATGTTTGTCGAGATTTGTCTGTTCTTTTGGACCTGAAGTGGAACCTGGATTCTAATCAAAGATAACTTAGATGCTTAGTTTGTCGAAATTGAATGATTTCAAAATGGCCGACATAGTTGGTTTAATATACGCGGATGTACGTTTATCGTTTTAAAATGCATTTGAAGGTTCTTTCCACATTCTCACATTCTCGTCTCGTTCATAATGCCTTAGCGAAGATTCATGTAAAAATGTCAGACTGCTAAGAGGCTGTCAATTCAAACCAACCAAGAACCGAAACAAGTACATTTCCCTTGCCTCTTTCACATTGTAGTGCGGAAGAGTTAAGAGCCCCCTTAATCACAAATATGTTTTCTTTCAAATTGGCCATGCCAAATGAGTTCTGTACATCCCTCCTGGCCCCACCCGGAAAACCCCCACTTCGCTTCTCTGTCGAATCCGGCCAATGGATATGGCCAATTCCGGGCACGCTTTTATCTCGAATCGCCCGAATTATTGCCATTACTGTTTATTTGCGAGAAGCAATTTTGTTTATTATTGCACACTCTCACTCGCCAAAAACTGTCCGAACTGTGGCCCCCGGGAATGTGCTGTACTACATACAAACAATAAGGATGATGATGCTGCTGCTGCTGCACTCCACCCACACTTAACCATGGGGTTAACATGCTCGGGTAGTACATTATTATTGCTGTCACTGTCACTGAGGACGGGCAATGGACGGGTGAGTATTGTCATAAATGCTCATTCGTGCCATTGGACGGGTCGGCGGCGTGTGCCTGCCAAGATGATTAGCGGATTATAATTACTTCCGAGTATCGTTTTCTTACTTTGTAAGATACTTACGGATGCTGATAGGAACCACAAAGGAGGCGATGTGTTTCTTGTCATAGATCTTGGAAAAAACTTTTGCAATAAATTGAGTGGAAATATTGTCAATATGAAAGGGATTTTTGGTAATATTCTTTTCCTTTTCCAAAAAGATATTTACCTCTAATAATTGCGATTACTGCAGGTTGTGCGGTATTATTTAGTCTTTTTTTTCTTTTTCAGTTTTTTTAAATACTCAAATAACCTGGACTAAAAATAGAAAACACTTTGACGGGAAAGGAATTTTCCCAATAGAAAGTGCAGTGTTATGGAATTGAATTTGTTGACATTTTTCGAATTCGGTATCCAGCCTACTGTGATGACCACCAACAAGTATGTGATATCCCACTCAACTCAGCACAACACGCCACCCAACCCAAGTTCCTAATTGTAACACCAACCGAAAATATAAATCCCCTAAGCCGAATTTGCCATTTTTATTATTGCCCAGCCAGGCCCATCTATCAATACGTAATAAAGCCATAATGTCTGATTCGCGATGAGTTGTTACCCCTAAACCAGGAGTGGTCAAATATAACTACATGTTCGTGGAAACTGCGCAGCAAGGGCCAAGAAACATCCAAAGACAATTGCTTTTCACCCGAAAAACAAGCTCGTAGATTTATGTGTCTCGCTTGAAATCGAGATTCTCTAACTGATTGCGCCCGTGTTCCGACCGCCGTATGAAACAGGGATTTTTCACCATTCTAAGCAGTTCTAAGTTCTTCCCAAAGGCCTACATTAGATCCGCGCGTCAGGGAATCGGATTAACACATTAACCACAACTGGTGTTAAAATCATCGCACTTTCTCGCCTATTGCCAGCGATGAAAAGATGACATATTTTAATGGCGTCGTATGCAGATAACAATGGTTCGAACTATGGCACAATGGGTATAGGGGAGCTCGCTCATGAAGATGCGCGCCGAGCGAAAAACGGGAACGGTTAGCAAAGGGTAAATTGCCCGTATCAAATTACCGCCACCTTGAGCGACTCGACTATTAACTATTGTAGCGTTGATGTTATTTGTCTGTTGGGTCGAATTAATCGCATCGAGCCATATCCGTCTAATTGGAAAGGGAAGGTGAAATTCGGATAGAGATACAGTGACTTGTTAGAACGTCGTTTTTTAGATTTTCAACTGATTTAACCCTAGAACGTGGCACTGGGGTACAAATATACCCCTATGCAATCTTTGGAGCCGTGTGAAAACGAGAATTGGGCATTTATCGACGTGGGACTCTAATCATAATTCGAGTTAGAATTCATAGTAAGAGTAGGAAAAGCTGGTAAAGACAGTTTGTTTTTGGACTTCGTTGAAGCAGAAGTCAAAGTTGGCGTGGGGTACATTTATACCCCAGTGTACCGTTGGCGTTAGCGTTTCGTGCTGTCAGTGAAAATGTGACTGATACCAGTTTAAATACCGGTTGTTTTACTACGTAAGTAACAATTAATATTATTTAATCGTTTCTAATCATGTATCCGATGAATTTAATTTAATGTTGAGGTAGATAAAAAATTTCGTTATCAGCTAGGCTGATCTTAATTTTTTTTATTTTCCATTTTGCATTTTTTTTTTTTTAAAAAAACGGTTTGCATGTATAATTTGTGGACAGTAGCTGATGTAACAGTAGCGTTGCGTGTTACCAATGTATTACTGGACAGAAATATTATTTTCATTTCAATTTCCGCCCCATTTTGTGGTATTTTGCAAAACCAGATTTTTCACTCTTCCAAATAACTGCATTTTATTTTAAATATCAAAATTTTTATTTTATACCGTTTTTAGACATTTCTTCAACTTATAGAATCATTAGATTTTTTCCAAATTGGATGAAAATTCACAAAGTTATAGTAATTTTGTGAAAAAAAGCCAAAACCGCGATTTTTTCACTTATTTTTTGCTAAAGCCAATTTATGTATCATTGATTCAATAAATTCCGTACTTTAAACTACACAGTTGTTTTCGCAATTAAAAACGAAGAAAATAATAAATTATACATTACTTTTGTTTGGATTTCTACCTGCCAAAATTGCGATCAAACGCGTGGGGTACATTTGTACCCCAGTGCAACGTTCTTACGTAAAATAGAAAGTTAGTGTAACGTTCTAGGATAAAGCCAAACATTTGCAACGTAAACTCCTTCTTATGCAAAGTGTCGATTTGTTTCAGAAAACGAAATCCCCTGATTGTACCGGTCTTCTTCGATTAAGGTATCAAATTCCTTTCAATAACTTAACTTCGGAAAACATTTTCTCGTACTCTCCTTCCATTAAAATTTCTGCAATTCATCTAAAATATTTATTAGTTATTTCGAGTGCATAGAGGTTCCTTATGACAACTACCGTTGGTTCCAATCGTCAACTCTTCCCGCCTACTGCATCCCTATGTATGCCACAAGGAAGCCACCATGTGCCATCAATAATTGATCTCTATTTCAACGGTATGAACTATCATCTGAAAGTGTCGCATTTATCTTCAATCTAATCGCGAAGCTCAATGGATACTCTTTATTTACAGCAAAAGTTAGACATTTTAAGCTAGTTTTGTGAAGGTGACCGAATAAGATGAAATCCTGCAGGATCTAAATATTTATTCGGTGAGTTCTTCTCCATGCAGCTTAATTGCTCTATTCGGGGCACGAAGATCACATTCAAGCATTATATTTCAAACATGGCTGGTGAGGCCCTCGAAACCTAGGATAGATGTTCCGAATGGTCAAATCATGTTGTAGCATTATCGTAAAATCCTTTAGTACAGTCAATAATAGATTCCAATTCGGCACTTTGAAAGCCATATTATTTGAACGGCAGGAATCGTAAAAGAAGAATTCAAATACACACACACACACCTATGAAAACTACTAGAATGGGCCTGGTATAATGCCCACTGGAGTTAAGTAACCGCGAAGAACGACAAACTGGAGATAACCTTGATGCAGCTTGGCAACAGGATCACGAGAAATGTCAATTCAACAGTAACATAAATACTGAAAAGCCATTGGGCGACGAGAGAGAAAATCTACGCTAGGAGTCGCTGCACGTTTACCAGTCTTCCCATATCCACATCGTACACAATGTTCGCTCTGGTTCTGTGCTCATATTAAACCCACACTTCGTGTACGAACTCAAACACGCTATTTCGTACCTAAACACGTGCACATGTTCGCCTGCACCACTAAACCCCATGTACGTACATGGTGTGCGTACACTTCGGTTCGTGGCACCAGTTTTCTCTTTCTCACTCTCATCGTCACTAGCGCTGACTCTTCTTGCCATGAGCGAATCGTTCTCGTGTACGCACCCGGTGTACACTTACACGGATGTTTGAACTAGAGTTTGCACATCGTTCGCTTGAGTTCGATGTTCGAGGCGAACTTGTACATCGAGACGAAGCATGTTTGAAGTTGAACGCGTGCACGAAATTTTGAACACAGGTACAAAATTGTACATGTTCATGGGAAGTCTGGCGTTTACAGTCAACAACACGATGAAGAGGAGTGTGTAAGCACCGATTATGATAGAAAACCGGGATGGTAATCTATTGATAAATCGTTTAGCTGTTAGGTGAAAGGATTTATTTTATTTTACTAATTTGTTTATTTAATTTTTCTTTTTTCATTTTTTATTCCGATTAATATGTTGTCCTATTTTTTCGCTTTTAACGAAATTTAATTAGCTAAAGATTATTAAGCGGAGAAAATTATAAAAATATGAGCCGTACTCAAATGAAAGCAAGAATGTGAAATATTCAGATCGGAAAACGAGAAGTAACAGGGTCATTAGAAACAGGCTTAAACTCATACGGACTAATCTTTTGTCTTCTGCTGGCAGGAACATGTCTCCGGCAAAGGGAGACTTGTCCCTCTTTACCATGAGAGTCATATATTTTATCTATCGATACTTATTTTGGTTATCTTTTTTATTTATTATACACTGAAGTCTTTTTTATGTGGTATTTTATGCGAATTTTCCAAGTTATGCGATTTTTATGCGTTTTTTTTTAATGCGATACGTATCCGTCGCATAGAAAAAACTTCAGTGTAATCTACTCATATTATTCATTTCATATATTTTACTTGCTTTGTTAATTTTACAGTTGAGATCCGTTTTTATCAACGCATTGGTGTATTTTAGGTTGACAAAACATTGACATTGACTAAATCATATTTTTTTCTTTTAATTAAACCTTTTAAGACGTTAAAAGCTTTTCAGTCCCAACACATAGCCTCATAACTCATTTCGAGTGTATGGTTTTAATTTATAATTCCAATTATTTTTATTTTTCTATGTTTATTTCTTTAAGCTAAGAAAAATACGCCCAAGAGCCCATCAATCGGATTTCCATGCGAGTTTTACAAAATCGAGTCAAAATTTTATTTATTGATCCATTTAAATTATTTGGTTTATTTTATTCTTTTCTTATCACGTTTTATTAATGTAATTCATTTTATTTATTCTGTTCATTTTGTTTATTTGATCGATATTATTCATTTCCATCATTTTATTTATTTTGTTAATTTTATTCATTTTACTAAAATTTTTTTCCATTTTTCTTATTTTCTTCATTTCGTCATTTTTTTCGATTATTTCGTTCAACTCATTCTATTTATTTTATTCGATTTATTCATATTATTTATTTTTTTCATTTAATGCAGTTTATTAATATTATCTATACATGCTATCAGTATTTCATTTTATTTATTTGATATTTTTTTTAATTCATCTTATAAATTTAACTCGTTCTATTATTTTTATTTTATTTTCCTGGTATTTAGTTTGTGCATTTCAATAATTTTATCCATTTTATTCATAAATTCATTTGGCTGACTTTGATAACCCATGCTGATGATTTTATCCTCCTTATTCATTGCGCTCATTTTATACATTTTATACTCGGATAGAATAGCGTAGTTGGTAAATCCATTACTTTGTACGTAGTTCACATGGGTTCAATTCCTAACTCCGAACACAGGGTTAGAGATTTTTTTTAAAGAAATCTTTATAACCCGAAAAAGTTAATAGTTTCAATGGCTAATTTTATTTGTTTTCTTCCTTCTATTCCTTTAATACATTTTAATCGCATTATTCGTGAACTTATTATAATTATTTGGTGCATTTTATTAAACTTATTCATTTTGTTCGTTTTATTATATTATTCAAGCAATTCATTTTGTTCCATTTATTTATTTTATTCATCGGCGCGAATTTTTATTTTATTTTTTTTATTCGTTTCAATCCTGTTTTTCTGTTTTTTTCGTTTCTTGTGTACGTATTGCGCATAAATTCTGAAAGAGTTATAAGTAAAAAAGGAAGTGACGTGACAAAAGTTTTCATCTCACTGCTAGGTGGATTTAATAGAGGTTTCAGTGTACTTTGTTAATTAAAACAGTTCATTTGTCTTGCTACGCCCTTTTAAAACGAAGTGTTGAAAAAATTGACAAATTTGAGTGAACCACTGTGAGACGAGGAGATTTCATGATCGCGTGGGAACGAGCGTTTATATGTTGGCCCTTCAGACCGCGTTTATAAGTTTATAAGTGCTAAAACGTTCACTTAATTACCGGGGCGTTGTCATGTTTGAAGTTGTTTACAAACCACGTGGACTCTAAGAGGAGATGGGGGGAAGTCTAGGAAAAGTCTGCTTTTGTCTTTCAAAAGGGAGAGCGTTTATTCCAAAAGTCTACGTAGATTTTATACAGTTTGTTTGTACTACTAATCAATAAAAGGTCTAAATGATGGGCTTGCGCAGACCAGTAACTTAGAAAAAAAGATACCTGGTTGAAAACAAAATGGTATAATCTCATATGTCAAATTTATTTCAGCTGCGTGTTTCAATGAGTGGTTATTTTTCTGATCTTTGGTCAATCAACCCATAAAACCACACGAATAAATAAAAAAACACAAAAGGTATATATTTGTGTAAGAAAAAAAGTACACCTAAGATTCTGCATTAATGTTCAGAAGTGCTATGGAAGAAGCTATGCTGCCAACTTTGATTAATGAAGTTTAACTAGTACGAGAAGTCATTGACTACTACGAATCGAAGTTTGGTTTAGTTCTTTTCATGTGAAACACTGGAAATAAGCCTGAATACCTCAAGATTAATTTTTATTTTAACACTAGAATGCTCGCTAATTTCGAATTATTCCACATATTTGAAGAAAAATCGAAAAGTCCACGTAGACTTGCGGCGGATGGGGGGAAGGGGAAGTTTGACAAAAGTTCAATAAATTCTACAATGAGAGAGGAGAGGTATAAAATTGTCAAATTTTGGTTTACGTTGTTTATGAATGAACCCCCTGTGAGATCGCAAGCGTAGATGTGCGTGGATAATCGCGAAAGGTTCGACCGTTTGTATGTTAACGTGTTCGATCGCGTGGGCGTGTGTGTGTCGCATGTATGTTACTTCGCGTGCATGGATTCGTTTGTATAACCGTGTGGTCAGTTGCATAATCGCACTGACCGCGACAGTCTGAATTTTAATTTTTAGTGTACTGTGTGCGATCTAGAAGGGAGTGTATGACATACCTTAATGACAAAATAACTGTGTCTTGACAAATCTTTTGTAAACGACTGGTAAAAAGTGAAAATTTTCAGCCCGTACCGCGACAAATCCACCGCGGTGAATCTATCACAGTATGATAGATTCACCGCTGTGAACTATCCAACTCTATCGAGACAAAGCTGGGAACTAATTGTCTCACTAAACAGACATCAGTACCGAGAGGAATTCCGTCGCTTACGAACTCTCAGTCAGAGTAGGGCAGTTTCATCGCAGGAAAATATTTATCCGTGTAGACCTTGATACAGCTTGTAGCTAAATGGCTTAAGAAAGTCGGTATCTGTTTCGGGAGAAATTCCTCCGTTGGGGAACTCTCAGTCGGAGTAGTATAAGTTCACCACCGAAGACAATCCGAGTAGATTGTGATAAAGCGCTAAATGGCTCTCTGAGAGGAGAGCTGAATGGCGAGGCACCGAGTTAACTGCGGTTTTTGAAGCTTTTTAAATCTTTCAATAAAAACAAAGAGAGAACACAAACACACCACCTATTCTTGGACATACATCGTGATGGATAGCAGAGCTATAGCTTACATTCTATATTTTAACAGCCATGTTTAAACGATCAAGTCCTAATTAGTAATTCCAGAGCGTGTTTAAAAGAACGAAAACCATTGGCAAAAAAAATGATCTTGCAGGTGATTTGTAGATGTGGTGAAAGTACTCTCTAATTCACTTACAGATAAATAAATTGTGCGAAAATCAAAATAGAAAAAAATGAGAAGATTTAGTCTGAAATTCACAGAAGTATACACAAAATGAAAAATGTTAAGCTAAAGATAGCACTTGGAACGCATCCCAAAATTATTGAAAGTGAACTGAAGTTGAACAAAAAATTTAACCCATCTAGAATGAAAACTACACTAGACAAGTTATAGTTCGGTGGTACATCTCGTTCAAACAGCAAGCGACACATTGCTGGCTTAAGTTTGTAAGAAGACAACATTTTGGTTGAATCTTTCAGATGCTTCATATTGGCGGCTCTGTTCGAGAAATGTTAAATTATGTGTGGCAGTTTACACTTTTTTCGCGAACGGCATTTTTCAGTGCTCCATTTAAAATTTGACCGCATTTCATTTCTGTTAATCTTTTCCACCGCTTACGTAAATCAAATAATTGATGGTTTAATTTATAATTGCCCAAAAATTTTCGATGAAACTAGTGTCTGGACTTATTGAGGTGATAATGAATTTAAAAATATATTCCACATTATTCTGATTCTACCATTCTATAAAATCATGGCTGAAACGACAGCTGACAACGTTAGACAAGAACTTCACGGAACCTCTATGTGATTGAATGAATGGAAAAATTTGCAGCTGGAAGCAATATTCCTTGAAAAGTTGTACTCACTCTAATCATGAAAATGTTACTTTTTCTTTCACCACTGCGAATGTCTTGCAAAACCATCAACAAACATCGATGAACTGTATTGTACATCCCAGTGAACATTTTGACCAAATCATGCCCAGCAGCTCTAATGATTTAGTAGTTTTCTAAAATTAGTTATGGAATATTCGTTTCGACTCCGCCTCATCCGAATCCGACACTAGCTTAAAGACAGGGTTAATCTAACGCCGGATTGACGCTAACTCCCAAACACGCTTCCCAGGGACACAAATTGTATCTCCGTCTTTTTAGAGCTAACGTCAATCCGGCGCTAGCTTAGTCCTGTCCCTAAATTAAAGCTTTTAGTGTTATTAGTAGTATTCAGATGTCGAAGGACCGCGTAGGACGATATGACGCCATGACCAAAGTTTGCCCAGCTAAGCTCAGTACCGTATCGACGTACCTGCCCACAAGGTAGAGATAAATGGCGCAGTCACCGATTAGAATTTCACATGCGTGGATCTTCTGAAGCACAGGATTAGCTGTTACAAAGATCCCCAAATTCAATCAGTAAAAATTTTGCAATGCATTGCAAGATCAATCACATATTCAATCAGACGAGTGACATCGGGTCTGCTTTACCAAATTACGTCCTATACGACAAGTTTCGCCTGAATGTTCGTTTTTTTCTGTTCCTCGGGTAATGATTTGCACTAAATGCAAGCAATCGGGCCATACAGCAAGTGCTATTGGAATCGAGGGGATGATTCTTGCAGCGGGATTCCTGAAAAGTTTTCCTACTGTGAGCAGAGTTCACATGAACTTTCGACATGTTCTGCGTAAATATAGCGCGAGAAAAAATTACACACTTAATTCGGCTCGGTAATTTCCCAACAGCCGTGTAGTCAGCAAATTTAGAAACTTATAACTCAGTAATGTGAGATTTGTTTGCTGGTTTGAATATTTTCTGAGTCTCAGCTATCAGACGTCACTTTCACCGAGATCTTAGCAAAAAAATTGTTTACTAAGATCTCAGCTCTTGAGATTTCGAAAAAGATCCGAAAAAAGCTGAGATGCGGCAGAAAAAATTAAGTGTGTATAGCGTTTAACGCTGTTCCTGTGAATGGTTTCTCGTAATGTGCAGTCTGATCACCGAATGCCGACGAACGTATGTGTCCTGGATGTGTGAATCGCTGGCACTGGTTGTTGAAAACAGACTGAACATCGTTTGATAACTCTCTTCTGTTCCATCACACGCCCTACCAGCATGTTCATAACTAATCAAGTAATGCAACTAAAATGTTGCTACTGGTTGCAAAATTGAGATTCTCGCGAGAATCTTGAGAGCGAAAACCGAAGCAAATATTGATACGGGGAAATATTTACGGTCCTACAGTCAGGATATAATTGAACATCACGTTTTATAACGTCCAAACGTTTCGACGGTGCTGGGTCATTAGGCCGAAAGCCGGTAGGCCGAATGTCGTTCGGCCGAATGCCGTTAGGCCGACTGCCATTAGGCCGAAAGGGTCATTAGGCCGAAGGCCATTTGGCCGAACGGGTCATTAGGCCGAATGGGTCATTAGGCCGAATGGGTCATTAGGCCGAATGGGTCATTAGGCCGAATGGGTCATTAAGCCGAATGGGTCAGTGGGCCGAATGGGTCATTAGGCCGAATGAGTCATTAGGACGAATGAGTCATTAGGCCGAATGGGTCATTAGGCCGAATAAACCAAAGAGAATGATAAATATGTATTGCGGTTGTAACTGAAAACTTTCAATGAAGGGGGACTTTTTACGATTTTTTAAAACTTACAATAATAATGTTTAGAATATTTACAACACCTTTCTCGTTGCTGTAATGGAACAAATAAGTGAAAGCGACGCCTAATGTGGCTACGCCACATCGCTTTATGTCAAGTGCTGTCCGACATCGCTCCGCTCCGTCGGACTTAAACTAAAAAAAAGCCCCTATGTTTGAGTAATCCGGGCAAACGAGTGGATCACAGGTTTTCTTGCGAGAGGCCGCCGCTTCCGACGGCGGGTCGGCGGCCACCTCGTCCGGCGGATCCTCAGCGGCTTTACACCGCTTCGGATCCTTGTCCTCGGTTATGCGGCTAGGCCGCATGCGCTAGAGCAGTGTAACAACCGAAAAATAGTTATAGCTAGTGGTTATATTAAGTTAAACTGATTTTTTTTTTATTTTAATTTTCTTTTATTGCCAATGCTTTTTATAAATGGGATTTTATTTTGAAATATCAATCATTGGCAATATACTTTGGGGTTGATTTTCTGATGAACGGTACATTCTGAGAAATTTTTTCCGGATATTGATATTATAATCAGAATGGTTTTGTATGGTAATTTCTAGGGAAAACTCTTCGATATTATATTTTCTAGGGAATGTTTAGCTAAAACTTATAGAACCACGTTGGACTCTATCTGATTGCAGTTAACATCGTATATTTTATTTCGGGAATGATTCCTACAAAAGCAATAATATATTCATTAATTGCATAGGTATTAAAATTTTTAACGACTTTAAGGAGTCGTTCATTCTTCAGAGCGTATTCATTCCTCTATGCGGTTCTTCCTCCAACAAGGAACACATTCGCCCACACACTACCAGCTATCTGTCCAAACGAAGTTCGTCAATCGTCTTCCATGTTCTCACATGCGGTGCTCCAACAAGTTTCGACTGGTTATGCCACGTTTCGACCTGGTTTGTTGATAATTCAATACATTGGAATATACAGATCAAAAAGACGGAGGGTATATAGGAAGACAGCGCAGCGGGGACTAACTAGCTAACGATCAGAAGTTAATCGAGACTACCAACTCACAAAGAAGTATTCCAAATTCCATGGTACATCGTACACTAGATCTTTTGAAGTAAAGAAGAAAGAACGGTCCCTTCAGTTTTTGCGGCCTTGACAACCAAATTTGATGATCGAATTTTCAATCAGGCTCGTAAAGCAGGTAGCAATTGTTTATTGTTCGTTGCTAAGCTCGTTTCTAGGATCGTTGCTATATGCATCTGTTATTTTTTACGAGCAAAAATGCGTAAAGATATTTAAATCATGCAACTCCACCGAGATTGGGAGAAAGTAGCTCGTTAAATGGACTAGGAAAATCGTCAATAGAATGGTGAAGCGTGAGGGAATTAAGTACTCAAAGGGAGGTTCCACTTGTACTCGTAAAGAAATTTTATGACGAGATGTTTTGAGGCGCTTGCTAATATTAAAACTGATAGCGAATATGCGTCATTGTGTCAGAGAGACCTTATGACGCACTAGGGGTACGTTGTAAACATCGGAAACAATTTGGGTTGAAACTTTAATTTTTCGGACGTTATGACATACACTCAATTTTTGATCTCATGACATGTTCCGGATGATACATGCAATGCTAATGAATAACGTATTGGTATCCGCAATCAGCAAATTAAAAAAAAGTTTCTGAATAAAATACATATAAATAAACCCATCACAACCGATGTTAAGGAATATACAGCACTCTCCAGAGAAAAGCCAAGCACCTTCGATTATCAACGCGTCATCTCAATAAGTCTCTGAAACGATGCTTTTAATCAAATGACATTCAGCGCAATGGTACATACGTCCTAATGAGCCATTTGGCCCTACTGCCTCATTCGGCCTAACGACCCATTCGGCCTAATGACCAATTCGGCCTAATGACCCATTCGGCCTAATGACCCATTCGGCCTAATGACCCATTCGGCTTAATGGCCCATTCGGCCGAATGGCGCTCGGCCTAATGACCCATTCGGCCTAATGACATTCGGCGTTATGACCCATTCGGCCTAATGGCGTTCGGCCTTGCAGCATTCGGCCTAACGGCTTTCGGCCTAATGGCCCGACACCGTTCAAAAATATTATGGAAGAAGTCATGCTGTCAGCTTTGATAAGTGAAATTTGTCTATTACGAGAAGAATATTTGGTCGATGTTTGGTTTAGTTCTTTTCATATGAAACACTTTAAATAGGCCTGAGTACCTCAAGATTAATTTCTATTTTAACACTAGAATGCATCTCTCGCTAATTTCGATTTTTTCGGAAGAGGGGAGTTTGATAAAAGTAATAAATTCTACGAGAAGGGGCAGAAGGTAAAAAATTGTCAAATATTGGTTTACGTGGTTTATGAATGAACCCTTTGCGAGATTGCCTGTATAAATGTGTATGGATAATCGCGAAGGGTTTGAGCGTTTGTATGTTATTGTGGTTGATCGCGTGTTTCGCATGTTTTCGGTCGAAACGTTTGGACGTTATAAAATGTGATGTTCTAACTGTAGAGCCGGAAATATTTCCCTAGAACAAAAACAGTCGTAAAACACCAAATAGTTTGCAAAAAAGTACCTAGAATCCCTGATCATATTTGATCTATTTCTAAGTTTCATCCTATGTAAAGTAAACCTTGAACATGTAATTAGCATTATTACTACTATCATTTCGTCGGAAGTAGGAACACATTTTCTTCAAATAGTCTAAATTTACCAACCATTTTTCAAACGAAGCTGACGCCATTCTCCAATCAAGCAGCATTGTATTCGGCTCAACAATTTTAATTATGACATCAGACAAATCATCATTCCATTCTTTCTTTCTTAGTGCGACGCTTTTCTTTTTCCTTTCCTGAAACACTCAACTCAACAACAACAGGAGGATTTCGGGAAAAATCCATCAAAACCGAAAGAAAAAATTAATGAATTTCTAAAGCAGGACAAACACGAAATCATTAGTCATTATAATCATGTCAAATGGCACATTTTTCTCCACCTCCAACAGCGCAAAACAAAACGGGAAAGTCAACTCCGCGCTAAGGCTGACGCTAAGCACTATACAGTTTGAGGTACCATCTACCGCCTGACAATGCTCCGGCTCAGTAGTGCACGGAAGGGTGACGAGGAAAAATATCGCAGCGACAAATTTTTATCGTTTTGAAATTTTTCCATTTCCACTTTCCTCTGATGGGTTTGTTTTTTTAGTTTCCAATCTTCCAGTCTTGAACCATGCTGGAAAAAAAGGAAAAGACAACACAATTAAATGATAAATGAAAGTATCTGCTTTTTTTTCCTGCCTTCCGAAGTCATCTTTCTTCACGCTTCGAAGCGTGAACGGAAAAAATCCTGTTCAAACAATAATCAATTAACAACAAGAAACAAAACGCCAACACGGTGCTGCCCGGTGCTGAATAGAAATGGAGAAGTGAGATGGAAGTTGAGAAAAAAAACTAATGATAAAAAAGTGCGAGTGAAAAGGAAGCAGCATAACAATTATGACATCTTGGGTTCTCGGGTGGAGGAAGGATGCTGCCTCCTAAGCATTATGGCGACAGTGACGCATTCGGAGGCAAAAATCATCGATCCTTGAAATTATGATCCATGTTTTTTTTCTGGCTGTTGAAGTACAGAAGTATTTTTATTATCACCGAGAACTTTTTGTTTCGGTATTAAAAGTATTGTGTGAATCACGGATCTATTCTAACGAATAATTAATACACAATCATTTAAAGGGTGCACGGAATCAAACTGTTTCACAAGAAAAGGTTAGTCAAAATTCTCCCATTCCATCAATCGTTTTCAAACTTTCGAGGAACAGAAAAAAAAAACAGAATATTTTTAACATTTTTCAATGTTTGTTTTATTCAATTTCATAGCCTTATCCAAATGCATATACCTTCCTCTTAACAGTGTTCATAAAATCTTGTACAACTCTTGGGCCAACTTGTTTTTGTGTGAATACTCATTTTTTATTCCTCTCTACTGCCGATTTCACTTCCTTAGCTTTTTGGAGTACCTGCTTGCCGGTGGCCCAGCATTTTTGAATTGGCTGCAAATCCAGTGCGTTTGGGGTATCGAGGCACGAAATTAACCTCTTTAGTCTTGTACCACTCGAAAACATCTTTCTTAAATCCAACCAGAAAAGCGTAGGACTATCGTGGGACCTCAGAAGTGGAACTGGACGTTTTGGGGAGGCATTCTTTCACGAACTCCTGCCCCTTTGACCATTCCGGTTGTCACGAACGGGGTGCTCTGTTTTCCACATGAGCAGTTTGCTTGCCAAATCATGTATTTTTTGGCAAATTTGGCAAATCATCTGCTTTCACATGACCCTAGTAATAATTGTGGTTTTATGGCACTCTTGAAGCCCTTTTTAAAACTTAGAATTCACTTGTAGTGTGCTATAAAACCAGAAATGCTACTTGGGAAGTCTCGTCATCGTTCGTTTATGAGGCAAAGCTGTTTCGTCAATAGTTGATCGTAGAGCTTCGGCGCATGTGAACCCTTCACTGTTTTCTTCCGTTCATCGCAAGCTGCCGTCTTGTGCACTTTGTACGTTCACACTGTACGAAGATCTATTTTGGCCACTTCTTTCGGCCCTATTGACGGTCAAACGTTCTAAGTGTCGTGTCTAAACACGACTAGACCATTTTCTTGCCATCACCAAAATGACGAGAAGAAAATACATAGCAAGGCACAAGTCCCCGAAGAACCAGGGGAACGTGCCATTTGAACCAATTTGTTCTGATGTCTGATTACTGGTTTTGGTCTCCGCGCATCTCTATAAAGCAATATCTTTGGTCCTATATAAAGACTCTGAACATCGGAATCGGTCTAGTCCCCGGTGGTGGAGAAGTTCTCTCTAGCCTACTACTCGAAACCGAGCCAACGCCTATTCCGGTGGAGCAGGGCGTCCGTTTCGCTGGTGCCCCGACGACCCGCTTGCCGCTGTCTACTCAGTCTAGTCTCTCGTGGTGAAACTAGTTTACGCCGACGGAGAGTTCCCCGGCGAAGGAAGTTCTTCCGATACCGATTCTTCTTTGGTTTTAGCACTAGAACTTCTTCATCCCTTTGGCTCCTTGTGTGGTGCCATTTAGCACCGCAACTCCTTTAAGCCCTTTGGTCTCCTCTCGTTCCATAGCAGCTTACTTGCCCGATGCCCCATCCACCCCTCCCCCCCCCCTCCGAGACTTTACTAAAATCTTGTTCGCAAATTATTCGCTCTAATCCCCGACAATGGATCTAGCGACAATGGAGGGTTCCCCGGCGAGAGAGGTTCTCCCGATACCGATGCTCATTTCCGTGAGCCATTTAGCTCTCCGCTTCATCCTGATCTACTCGATCTAGTCCCCGACGATGAACCGAGCCTACTCAACGGGCCTGCCTGTTGGTGCTAAGGTCCATCCAGTGATTCAGCGTAGCTTCCGTTTCACTGGCACCCCAACGACCCGCTGCTAGCTGTTTGACGCGACCTCCTCGGCCTAATCCCCGGCGGTGTATCTAGTCTACCCGGTAGGGTGTCGAGGTCGGTCCGGCGATTCCGGTGAAGCCTGACGTCCGGATCGCTGGCGCCCCGACGACCCAAATCCGACGCTGCGTCGCGTACTACTCAACTGATCTCCGGCTGGGGAATTTCCCTTGAAACCCGATCATGAACGCTACTTCATTGGTCCCTTCGCTACTTCCTTTGCAGCTCGAAGTGTATACTCGTAACCACTCTGTTCATAGGGTCCCAGGTATGCTCATCGTGGCACATCTCTTCGACATTATTGTTAGCTGTCACACCAGGCATACCCCCGCGAACTTCCTCGCACTTAGGACATTCGAAGACAACGAGTCCCGTTGTCTCTTGCACGTTCGCACACTTCGGGCAAAGCCGAAGTGCATGTCCAAACCAATGCAAGTACTACCGGAGTCATCCGTGCCCGGACAAAAACTGCGTCAAATGGAAGTTCACCTCTCCATGCTTCGTATGCACCCAAACCGACACATTTGGGATGAGTCGGTGGTTCCACCTTTCTTTCTCTTCGTTGTCCTACTACAGCTGCCACTTAGCCAACGAATCCGCTCGGACCAGTCTGATGCAGATGGGGATCATCCCGGCGAGAACGCATACTGTCTCCGACGATATTGTCCGGAAGGTTCTGTTCAGCTTTTCACGGTCCTACTTGGTTTTCAGCATGAACCCCATATCGGAGTATCGATGACGAAACAGTAGATATCACACGTCTCGTACTGCTTCTCGGACCACCAACTTTTCGCATAATTCTCGCTATTGCGTTCGTTGCCTTCGCCGACTTTTCGCTGGCGTAGTCGACGTGGTTGTTGAAGCTCAATCGGTCGTCAATTATCACTCCCAATTGCTTCAGTGCACGCTTCTATGCACTCACGTGCCCTCCGATGTCGATCTACATCCGCTGAACTGCTTGGCAGTTGCTGACCAACAACATCTCCGTCTTGTGGTGAGCTATCGGTAGCTTGACTCCGTTCATCCAGCTCTCGACCGGGTATTCTGTCTCCCTCACCGATACCTACACATCTTCAAATGACTCACCCATCACCGTTACTAACACGCCGTCCGTGAAACCTACGATTTTACTTTCCTGGACTGCCACAGTGTCAAGACCCCATCGTACATTCCGTTCCGAAGAGTTGGACCGAGAATGGAGGCCCGAGGAACGCCCGCTGTGATTTGCATTGACTTCAGCAGCACTCTGCTCTGGAAGGAGCTCTTCAGGTTCAGGCACAGATAGTCGGGGACCCTCATTTTGTGGAGCTGCATTCTTCATATCTATCGTGACCACAGCGCAGTATCGATCTCCTCTTCGCCTCCATTTGGATGCTTTCTCCGCACTCTCGAGTACTGTTCGAATTGCATCCAGTGTCGATAATCCTTTGTGGAATCTGAACTACATGCTGGACAGGCCACGCTCCCTCTCCGTGCATTTCGTCAGCTTGTTAAAGATGACTCTTTCCAGGAGTTATTCGTCGTACGGTGCCGGTGGTCAGGTAGTCAGATGGTGTTTCAGGAAGAGACCCTCAACGATTATCTTCAAAGTTTCATCTTAAGAGGTCAAGAAACGATCCGGAGAGAACACGTATAAGATGCAGAACTTTTCAAATCGGGACGAACGCCAGCGAAGTGTTGCCAAAACGCGAGGTCGGAAGCTCTACATGGCGTTGCTAACGAAATACCGGTATTGTACCATTGATGGTGAGACTCACATTGAAGCTGATTTCAAGCAGTTGCTAGGACAACCGTTTCAAACGGAAAAAAGTTGTCAAAATTCACTTCAAAGTGCTTGATTCGGCATTCCAAACGGTAACCAACGGTACCATGTACAGTGAAAATTACAAAATCGAATGTCACCAGGACCGGGTTTTGCATTTTTTAACCCTGCGGAAGTCGCGCGAATCGCTCACTGCATGAGCAGCCGCAGCTGCTCTAAGACGATTTCGTAAAATGTTCAGAGCAGTGTGCACTCAGTGCACTAGCGCGACTTCCGGAATGATAAAGAAAGTACGATAAAAATGCGTTGTTTTGACACAATTTGGCTACAACTACACCATCGATCTCAACTTTGTGAGCGGGCATGTAAACGCGTTTTTTTTTGCTTTACACAATATATCACAATCTTGAGCTTATTTAGGCGAACTTTCGAGATATCTGGCACAACTAAATTTTTGATTTTTATTTAAAGTTTGAAAATTAAATGTACCAGGGAGGCTACTTTTGTCAAAACAATTTTTATGAGAAGGTACAAGATCCGTTGTTTCATGCAGCTCTAAGACATTTAGCATAGAAAATAAACTAAAAGCAGCATTTTGAAACCCCAGTATCAACGCAAATCCAGAATTTCCCAAGTTTCATAAAGGTTATCCTAAAACAAAATTCAGGATGGCAGTGGACATCGACGCTTCATTACATCCTAAGCTGTTTAGCATAAAAAATCAAATTCAATTTTTGAATATTTTAAGGGTCTTTTTGTGTTTTTTCACGGGTGAAAATTTTTGAATTTCGCCTTCACACACCTAGCGTCAACTGACTTCCTAAATATACAGTAAAAGATTTGTGGCTGGAATTTACATGAAATGAAAGATAGTCAAACATGATTTTTTTATTTAGGGAGAAGGTGGGCCATTTCCATGTACACAAATTATTATTTGAAGGTCGATCTGAAAAAGAAAGCCAAAGTAAACACCAAAGCGGCGCAAATCTGAGACTCCGCTAAGGGCGTCAGAGGACTACGCTACGGCTCTGGTTGTCAGCCACCATTCTGACGACATGCAGGGCGGTAGCGTGATCTTCTGGCGCCGTGTTTTTATGAAATTCAGAAAACAAGCGATCAAGTTTGCAATAAATTTCATATTTTTACCTATTTAAAGTCAAATGCATTTGACATGTATGTGTCGCACACCTCAAACGTTATTTATTTGCGTATACACTTCCCATTTGAGAAAAAACACCATTTATTGTGAGTAAGGCTGGATGGAGCTGACGAGGCCGTAGCGTGGTGTTCTGGCGCCTGACCGGCCGCTACAGAAGTAACGACAAGCTCAGCACTGTACGGTAGACTGTCCAGAAAAATAATGAATTTTTGAAAACTCAATCGGCCCACCTCTGAGTCGATTCCTAGTCCCACCAGGAGTACTTGCACTAAATTTGAAGCAAATCGGACAAGTCTAGCTACCGGACCAACGTGCCTGAAGTTTGTATGTGATTTTTCGGCAATTTACATGGAGAAAACTCACTAGCTCGTATTATCACTGTATGTGAAAATAAGAAAGATAATTTAATTGTCACTAACTTTGTCGAAGACCGCTAGTCAATCTGGCTTTGTTAAAAGAACAAACAGGAGACACATAGGAAAGCTCTCTTGAACTATATCAAAGCTGCGATGCGTATGTGATGAAACTGGATAAAGTGGACAACCAACACAGTGAGACGAACTGACTGCATCAGACTGTCGATCATTTTATACAATCATTCCCGCTGCCGGAATAGAATTTTTTGTTACATGATTCACTGAAATGTTCTGCATCTTTGGGAAATGTCATGTGCTAATAAGTTTTTATAACGTAATTGGTGTTGAATTTTTTTCATTTGTTGATAATTATAAAGATATTTGTATAGCTCACAGTAAACCAAGCATTTTAATGGCCCTTTAGCCTGAAGTTACAATTACACCAGAAATTCCTCAGATCACACAGCAAAAGTTTACGTTGGGCATTTTTTCTTCTTCATTGAATGATCAAGCGAAAAACCCCTCGAAAAGCTAATGAACTGCAGCGAACCCCGCTCCGTTAAGATGGCAAACAAACTTTCTTCTTTTGATAAGAAGTACTGGAAACATCCGAAAACGACCGTAAAAAAAAGAAAATAAAATGGTCCTGCCCTTTCGCGTTCACTGTGTGCTCTCATTTTTTGCAATTTGTTTCTCGTGGGGTTTTCCATCAAATTCAAATGCAGGACCTAGGCCAGGGTAAAATATTCTCTTACCCGGCTAATCTGGCACAAACAGCATCATCGCCGGTTCGGTAGCAAACAACATGGAGCTGCCGTTCTGTGGCGGGGGTGTGCGTGTGTATGAGGTGGGTACTTGCTTTTATGTCAACGATTTGTATAAATAAGATATTACAACTTGTGCTTGGCAGGGGCGAAGGGAGAAGCACGAGCATTGCTAAGGGGGAAAGCGGAACATACATACGGTTCCGAAATCACTTGCGAAACGAAAATTGACTGTACGTAGATACACATATCCATTCGGCATCACGTTAAGTAAGATGAATTGGAACGAATCCTCGGAGAGTGGAGAGTAAGTGCACGCGGAATGGGGCGGGCTAAGGTCGTTTTCTCGGGCTATTTTTGTTATTTTAGTGGTTCTTAAGAACGAAGTAAATTGATTGTAAGTTGTATAATTACACTCTCCCAAATTAGGCCAACATAGATTCAAAATAAAAAGGAACCAAACAATTAAACAATAAATAAATAATTTATAAATAACTCGTCGACACGACCCGCAAATACATTTCATTGCTGTGTTTCTTATATGATGGGACTGGATAAAGGTGACAAACAGCCACGGTGAGACTACTGACTGTGTCAGAATTTCGCTCAAATTATTACGATTCCTAAACATTAAAAATCGATTTGAAAAGATGAACAAATAAATAAATAAAAGAAATAAGTAGATACGCAAACAAAATAAATAAAACTACAGATTACGGAGAAGTTGTTGGATTTCAGTATAAAATTCCACACATCAAATTAGCTTAGCCCATTCGACTTCCGAGTGACGGTCTTAGACGAAAAAAACGAGTACTCATATTATTATTATCAAAAGAAATCAGGATAAAGGAACATTCACTTTTTGCATGCTCATTCAAACAGTAACTGTCCCCCGCCGCCCCGTCCTAACCGAATCTGGACGACGACGCCGAGTAGCATAATGAAGCCGTGTATCAAGTATGGTTAGTTTGCTGTAGTCTACTCGTAAAGGAGCGCCATTTTTACATTGCCTTCCAGGCGACGGGGGATGCGGCAACGGGGACAAATCCGGAGGAAAACTATTACACTATCAAGTTTTTCTGTGCTTCGCTTTCATTCGTAACGGTATCTTCATGTCATTTCCCTAGAAGAAGAAGAAAAAAAACGAATACTTGAAATGGAACCATTTTCTCTTGATTGGATAGATTCACTTTGGTGATTCTTGGTTTGGAATGTTTCCACGCACTATTGTTCTCAGCCGACAGGGGGACCCCCGTATGTTGATAGTGTTTCGTTCCGTACTTGAATCGCATGATGCGCGAATCATGCTCTCTCTCTCTCTCTCTCTCTCTCTCTCTCTCTCTCGAGAAAAAGGGGAAATGAAGCCACAAAAGTAAGTCGTTTAATGAATAAATATTCGGTCGTGATTTTTCCCCGCAAAATGGAAAGGGACCGACCGATCCATAAAAGGGTGAAGCTCTAAATTGCTTCTTGTTTTCACAAGTGGCAAACCGTTATAGAGCGACGAATGGTGACCGGCATTCCCCGAGTGTCGCATCCAATAAACCACTGACAGTTAGCTGACTTCCCCAGGAAAAAAAAATCCAATCAAAGCGAGTGACGGCACACATTCGGGGCCGGGATTTGATTATTGGCACACGTTCCTTTTGGGCTCCTGCTGACTGATGCGTACACGGGGGGAAATAATCAAATTACAAACAGTTTTAATCACGAGCACATTTCACGTTTGCGTTGGGATGTCAACACATGGCCGATCTAAAAAATTGATATTAATAGTCCTTCTAAATTCCCCCATGAGAGTCAAACGAAAATCCGCAACTCCTGAGCGATAGGTGATAATTGAATTAAATACCCATTTAACGTGCACTTACATTATCCGTGAAAAAAAACGGAAAATGCTTTTGTTTTCTTGCAGCTCTACCATACCCGGGTATATCAGGGGGTCGGTCGGCATCATGAGTCATTAGAAACCATCAACTTTTCTCTCCCTCGCTCGATTTGGCATCGCTGAGCCTACACTTTCCATCCGTCGATTAGGCAGCAGCTTAATCCCGCAGCAAGAGGAACCGAGGCGCAAATTTGTAATTAATGATCTGCTCTCAAGTATTTTTTTTTCTTTCTTTCGAAATCGTCGGTTCAATGCAGTGAGATGTAAATTTGCTTCTTGTCTTTTTACTTTTTTTTTTATTCGTTCATCCGATCCGGGTGAGAACAAAAGAAGCAAAAAAAACAACCTATCAGCCAGTATCAATTTCGAAAAGCCGTTCGTCTTCCCATCCATTCATTGATGGAGAACTAATCGAGGGAACAGAAAAAAAAAAGAATTGTGCCGTCACGGAGAAAGTGCACAAAAAAATCTAACCCCAACTCCCCCGCGCCGAACGGATATCGGGAACGTCAATTTTCTCCTTCATTTAGCGATCAAATTGAAATATTAAAAAGTAATTTATGAATCTCTGTTTGAGATAGCGATGAAAGGTTAAACCCATTCGCTTCAAGGGATAGCGAGTTAATGGCGGTTGAGAATGATACCGTTCAACGGGGTATCTTTGAGTACGGTTTTCTCTTACAGTTTGAATCACTCACTACAATTGCAGACGAGATGGGGAATGTCATCCACTAAAACACTGCTGAAGACCAATTGCAGCGGGCCGTGATTCTGAATGTGATATTCATTGTACGGTTCCGTTATGTGCGGGACTTCCGATCGCGTGTATCATCGCGAAGGGTTCGAGCGTTTGTAGGTTAACGTGTTCAATTGCGCGGGAGTTTGTATATCGTGTGTGCTAGCGTGAATGAATTTTTGCGTGTATGCATTCGATTTTATAACCGTGTGTCCTTTCGCATATTCGTGTGTGTGACCGCGCGCGGACCGTGAACCTGATACTTAGTTATCGGTGTACGGTTTAGATGCAAGGAGAGAGTAAGATCTTCCATATCACAAAAGTTCCCAGTCATGTCAGCATAAAACGTGCTGCTTAGTGGATACTTCCGAGGATTTCCAAACGTGACCGAATCATGATCATGCGAACACGGGCGTTTGTAGGTTCACTCGTGAGACCGCATTTGTAAATTTACAAGTGTTAAAACATTCACTTAGTCATCAGGGTGATATTCTGCTTTTGAGATCGCAGCCTCAGGTGTGCGTGGATGATCGCAAAGGCTTTGAGCGTTCGTATGTTAACATGTTCGTTTTATCTGCCAGCGTGTATGTAACTTCGCGTGGATACATTCAATATTATAATCGTGTGACCATTCGCACATTCGCTTGTGTTCTTGAATGATCGCGCGACCCCGATGCTTAATTATCAGTGTACGGTTCAGATACTACAAGTGAGTTTCCCCATATCACTAGAGTTTCCGGCAATGTCGCCATGGAACGTATTGTCTAGTCGATATGAGCACACATGTAACATGCAGTCGAACTACTTGAACTCGTGAAAATGTCAGGAAATTATTTAATTAACATTAACGACAATTGCATTCTATTAGAATTTTGTCATGCTATGCGGACTAGGAATGGATGATTCACGTACGTCGGTTAACTAATCGTACCTTAATTTATCCAATCCAATCTTCTCAAATGAAACGATTGAAATGCACGACTTGAACACCGGAAAAAAGTGACCTACTCTATTCTATCATATGCGCCAGTTCTGCATACATTCCTCGACCCAGCTGCAGCACATACTCAGACGAATACATACACAGATAGACCTTCGACTAGCCAATAACATTTGAACACTAGTACTAAAAACTACTATTATTACTACACTAATACATCAATACACATCAATTGATTAGCCCGTGCACGATGACGAATTTGACCGATAAATCGACACACAATGACCCCCACTGCGAACCGTGTCCACCGACATCGCCATTAAGCTGTGGAACAATGTTTGCAAACACGACGCACAGCAAGAGCCAATCCACGCCGACACGCCAGTCGGCCGCGACAGCGTGCACTGGCTAATGGTTGATCATTAGTTTGCGCTGGTGCAGAGCATGAAAAAACACAAAACATCCCATAAGCCCTCTCGGGCTTCTCGATGCACCACTACCGAGGCGTAATGCAATAATTATCCTAAAACAATTGTCCATCAGACATTCTTTAAAAACTGATACACGAAATATTGCTTGATGATGTTTGCAATCTCGTCAAATCCATAAACTTTGGAAAGGGTAAAATATTTAAAAAAATGTATTCACAAAATGAAAATTTAAAATGATTGTGTGGGCATTTGCATGTCGCGTGTGCCTGTGTGTATGTAACTACGCGTGTATACATTCGATTTTAACAGCCATTCACATATTTGCGTGTGAATGATCGCGCGGGCCGTGAACCTGATGCTCAATTTTTAGTGCACGGTTCAGATGTTACAGAGAGAGAATGAGTTCCCTCACTTCACTAGAGTTCTCGGTCATGTCGCCGTGAAAGTTGTGTAATGTGTATGAGCGAATTTTTGCTTAGAATGGTATTATTGAATGCATGGACCGAGGCTGCTAGCACTGACGCTGGGGCCTACGGATGTGACGGATTCATGATTGCGTGAGCACGCGCGTTCGTATAATTGTACTTGAGAGATCGCGTTTGTAAATTCGTAGGTGTTAAAAAGTTCACCTAATGACAGGGGCGTTTTTATGTTGGAGCGAAGGCAAGTGTTGGTTTGTGTGAATGATTGCTATTGTATGTTCACGTTTATGACCAATGTTGTATTATCGCGCAGAGATCGAGCGTTTTCACTAGTGGTCCATCTCCCATATGCTTGTTCATATATCAGTAGCGCCATAATTGCAAAAGCTGCTATAGTTCCAACTACAAATATATCTAAAATGACCGTTAAAGTGGGCGAAGCATTTTTTTCGAGTGTTATGTCTGTGGCTTAAACTTACGGAAGTCGTCGTCATTCAATTTCACCACACTCGTAATGCTGCACTGATAGCATTTAAAACTTTAGCCGTGGTGAAAAGTTTTGCCGCGTTGAGCATGACAATGTTAGAATCAAGATACCAGTTTATATTGACGATGATAAGATTGTGGTGCGTCTGCACGGTCTATCCCGGCGTACTACCAATAAATTTATTATTCATCATGTCGAAATACGTAATGGTAGAATCCGTTAAGTTTGAAACCTGGAGAATTTTTTTCCAGGTTTGTCCAACGGTGTTCGTGTCGTGAGAATGCGAGTGACGAAACATATTCCTTCATACCTGAATTTTCAATAAGATATAAAAGCCGTAACCAAATCTCAAATCACATTGTGTACATATGAAGGACAGACCCATACGTGTCAGATCTCTAACAAGAAGACACTTTACAGCCCTCATCAGTATCAACTGAATCACTATCAACCGGAGATGCAGCTTAGGCATCAACGAATGCTGGAACAACAGAACCTACGCGCAGCATGTCCGATCATTGTGAAGTGCCTACTATTTCTCAATCAACAACGACAATCAAGTAAATGACAAAAACACGATCGTGACCCGTAGGTCCCACAAACTAACTCAAACTAAGTAATCGTGAAAACCCATACAGTATCAACAGTGAGAAAAGTATGAATGGAAACGATAAACCAAGAGAAAACGGACTAAGTGATCCCTAAGTAACAGCAGGCGATGCCGCAAATGGATCTCCAACAAGATAGAAGGTCTTTAAGCGAAGTAATAAATCGCGTACACAATATTCGATGGACAGAAAATAAAATTCTTTTTTTTTGTGATATCCAACGGGAAAAACTAATCAAAATGGTGAGTGAAGCGAAAGCAATTATGGAAAAAAATTCACTCAGTGGCAAGATTCGAACCCGCAACCTTCGAGACTCCAGCCCAATACACTTTACCCATATGCTATTCCTGGAATATGATGGCATACCAGGAAGAACATATAATTACCGCACAGGCGAAAGTGATCGTTCCCTGCCTGCAAAGCGAGATCACACACAACCGCAGCTTCCACCCAACACATATATTTATTTTAGATAATAAGGTCCGGGTTTTTATCGTTGGTTGGTGTCTAATTTTTAGTTGATTACCCATCGTACTTCGGAGGGTGACAAAGCTAATGAAGACTAACGATTTCTTGCACAGTTGCCCAATTAACAGAGGCATGATGGGAGCTGAATTAAACTAATAATTCATATTGTAACGATATTTAATTGGCAAGGGATTGGAAGGTGTGAAAATATTTTTTTCAATTTTAAGAGCCATAGTACTCAAGGAAGAGGCGGTAGTCAGCTATTTTCGTCCGCGTCCCTTATCACCTATTTTATAAGGTGATTCATCAACAACGCTATCGTTGAAAATGGACTACCTTCGTTACACAACTTATTTTTTTATGGCAAATAATTAGGTAGCCTTCATTTTATTACAATCCGAATTGCACATATTTTGTCGTATGTAATTTTAAGTGTTCTTTGATTTGCTGGCATTGTAAGGGAACACGTATCCGCCGGTTGATGCCAATCGAGCTGACATTTCTTTGGACTGAGCAAACTAAATTCTTTGTTTGTTTACTGGTTTATTCGACCAGCTAGGCAACCAATCCACTGGGAATTTAATGTGCGTGGGGAATACGCATGGTCTTGTCTGAGTGTAATAATGACTGTTGAATCATGTAAGAGGGTTGAGTGTGGACAGTTCGGCGAGAAGAATCGAAAGCCAGTCATATCAAAAAGAAGAACATGTTTTATTGTCATATTAATTGGCTTACTTTTAGTCCATTTAATCCATTAAATTGAATCAATTAAATTAATTGTTCTCATTTTTTTAAATACTTTCATATGCTTTGAAGTAGTACATGCACTATATTATTGATTGTCAAGTTAACCATTTTTCTTCTTGAGTATAAAAATATTATAGCTTGATTATCAGTGTAAATGGCGACAGGTTTGTTTCTTTCCGTTCCTATTGTCGTTTCAGATAATTCGATAACATAAAAATCGGCATCTTATTCAATTGTTCGTCGGAAATAAACCAATATATTATTGTCATTATATTTGTTATATAAATACCAAATTTTATACACAATAAATAATACTTATATTACACACTCAATTCAGATAGGTCAGTCAGCAAATTAAGACACTCTCAGCAAAGTGACATTTGTTTACTAATTTTCGGCGAAATATTATCCGAGTCTCAGTTATCAAACGTTACTTTCACTGATATCTCAGCAAAAAAATTGTTAGCCGAGATCTCAGCTGTTGAGATTTCAGCAAAAGATGCACAAACACTCCCGACTATCGACAGTCCGGAGCTGAAGTGGCTTGATAACATATATTTCATTTCCAAATTAAATCAACAAACGATACATTTATCATAAATTCTCGGCAGCCGGCTGCCCAGAGCACCAAAACATGATAACACTTCTGAAAGTTGCATAGATCGTATCACTTATCAACGTGAATCCAGATTTGTGTAACTCTTCACCCCATCCTACTAACAAAAACTCCTGCCCGTGGCAAACGTGGAGATGCAGAGATATACACGGTCTCCATAACAACGTTTGTTACACTAACATTCCTTTCCTTCCCCGATGACTGTAAGGACGTGGCCGGCATTTCAAAGTATAGAACTCTCAAAACGTGCGCATTGAGAATGGATAGCTACTCCCAGGCCCCATTCGTTGATTCTCTGTGCAATTTCGCTTGTTCTGGTCAATCACGGAGTAGCAACTACGAATTGTACGGTCATCATGCTCATGCTCATTAAGAGCCATTGTACTCAGGGACGAGCAAAGAGTTGAAGGAAGAAATGTTAAGAAAAGCGTGTAGTAGAGTCATATGAACAGGCTTAGAGTTTCCCGGCTTCATAACTCGGTTCCGACAGCATAAGAAATTAAGTGAGTAATTTACGCTTGTCCGGACATGTCGCACCACTAAGGTGATTCGCATTCAATGCCGAAATATCCTGACTCCTGCGTCGCAGAAGACAAAGAGTTAAGTAGCCGGGAAACTCTAAGCTTGCTCATATGACCCTACTCCGCGCTTTTCTAAACTTTCTTCCTTCAGTCCCTTGCTAATAAAATGCTGTTACAATATAAAAAAGGAAAAAGATTGACTCACTCTAAGTCGGTAATAAAAAAGGAAAAAAACTAATATTTCTTTAGTTTGGTTTTTGACGTAATTATCTATACCGCATTTAAGAATTTTTTGGTGGTATCCAACGGGAAAAACTGATCGAAATGGTGATTGAAGCGAAAGCAATTATGTGAAAAAATCACCCACCTAGGATAAGCATAAGGGTTAGTGCATTGGGCCGGAGTCTCGAAGGTTGCGGGTTCGAATCCTTTCATTGGGTGAATTTTTGCACATAATTACATTTCGATCAGTTTTTCCCGTTGGAAACTACCAAGCAAGTCTTAAAAATAAGGTATTGGCACCAAAGATAAACTCAAGATTGCTAGGTCCCATACAAGCTTTTACGAGGTTTTTTTACGCGGATTTTCCAATTTAAGCGGGTTTTTTTACGCGGTTTTCCAATTAACGCGGTTTTTACGCGGATTTTCCAATTAACGCGGTTTTTTACGCGGTTTTTTTACGCGGTACGTATCCCCCGCGTAAAAAAAACCTGGGCGTATGCTCTGGTTGACCCCTCGTTAATAGGCGTCGATCGCGCCGACAAAATGCCATGGTTACACATCAAACAACATTACGATAAATCATGACGTAAACATGTTGGTGAAATCATTTCGAATAATGTACGTTTGATCAGAATTAATCGGAATTTATAAAGGAAATTCTTATTTATAGAACAGCGGAAGTCTACTACGAAAGCAGGTTTGTTCTTCATTCATTCGATGTTGGCTTGGTTAGGTCCCTAAGGATCTAACCCAGTCCCAGGGCAGGACTTAATATGTCTGTCTCATCCCAGGAGCATAGGACCAAAGGAGTGACATTAACCCTCTTAGCCCAGTCACTTCCAATGATTTATCAAATACCCATCAAATTGAAACGGTCGGTACGGTTGTCCACGTACCTTCCTTATTCTAGAACCAAAATGATTTGTTGATTAAATTTTTCATTAAATGATTCATTTAATTGCTGCATAATTTTGCATCATTTTCATTTTGTACGCTGCACAGTTGGCCTGGCCGCTTTAATGATTGTGTCACATACCATATGTACCACAAACATACGTCTCCCAACCTTTGAACGGAACGGATCGTTATATTTCACAGTGGTGTTCGTTGTGTAAATTTCAGTGATTGAAGGTCATCCTTTGTTCGTTCGTTAGCTGCCATTCTGCTGGTGCCGGCAGTAAATCCAGTACATTGTTTTCGCTGGTGCGGAACAATCGACGTTGTTTGCAGATAAGTTTTGCTTTATTTTTTTTTTCCTCGTTTGCTTTCTTTCCTTTTCCCTACTTTTACTCTACCTTGTAATCAAATAATAAGACACATTCCCGTTTATATAACGCTCTGCCCTCGTGCTTAAATGGCCGAGGGCGAAATACCATCTGATGTAATCATGGAAGTCCCTGATCCCCCTAATACTCGCATTGCTCCCCGTATAAAGCAGTACCCAGAAGGTTCTTCTGGGCCATGGGTGGTATATTTTCGGACCGGAGAGAAACCGGTTAATATATTAAAACTTTCTCGAGATCTGACTGCTAATTACCCGGCCGTAACTCAGATAACACGTGTTCGGGCAAACAAGATACGTGTTCTAGTGAATGATCTCGGCCAGGCAAACGCGATTGCTTGCTGTGAGCGCTTTACGCGGGAATTTAAAGCATACGTGCCTTGTGTGGCCTGTGAAATCGATGGGGTAGTGTCCGAACCGGGCCTGAAATGCGAAGAACTGTTGGAGCACGGGGTTGGCTGCTTTAAGGACCCCTCTCTTGAACAGATTAAGATCTTAGAATGCAAACAATTGTATACCGCAAACACCGAGGGAGGTAAGACTACCTACTCTCTATCAGGCTCGCTTCGGGTGACATTCGCCGGGTCCTCTCTTCCCAACTACATCCTCCTTGACAGGGTTCGCCTACCAGTTCGCCTGTTTGTACCGCGGGTCATGAGCTGCAGCAATTGCAAGCAGTTGGGCCACACAGCCACATATTGTGGAAATAAGAAACGATGCGGCAAATGCGAAGGAGAGCATGAGGATGACTCTTGCGACAAAGAAACTGAAAAGTGTATTTGCTGCGGGGGCCCTTCACATGCTCTTAAATCATGTCCTGCGTACAAACAGCGCGGGGATAAAATTAAGCGCTCCCTTAAGGAACGCTCAAGGCGTTCTTATGCAGAAATGCTAAAGAATGCTTCGCCATCTGTCCTGTCCGAAAATCCCTATGCTGGTTTGGCTAACGTTGAGCAAGAATCTGACGACCCACGAGAGGGAACATCTTTGGTTAACCCAGGGGAATCCAGGAAGAGGAGAAATCCAGCCTCCCCTACATTGCCTCGTAAGGGTGCCAAGGTGTCGTCCACTCAGAGTGCGCCATCTACAACCAATAAATCCAACGGAAGTGATGCACAAAAGCCGAAGCAATTTGCTCCAGGACTTGGAAATATTAATTCTAACAAGGAGTACCCACCACTTCCAGGGACATCCAAAACCCCAAGTGTCCCCTTTTTTCAAACAGATACTCAGTCCAGTAGCGGACTAATGAAATTTTCTGACATAGTGGACTTAATTTTCACAGCTTTCAATGTTACTGATCCTCTTAAAAGCCTTCTGATACGTTTTCTCCCTATGGTGCAAACATTTTTGAAGCAGTTGACTACTAAATGGCCCCTCCTTGCAGCGATCGTATCCTTCGATGGCTAAGTCATCGAACGAGGTCACCGATTCGATCACTGTTCTACAGTGGAACAGCAGAAGTATCCTCCCGAAAATCGATTCCTTTAAATTTTTACTAAATAGTTTAAAATGTGATGCTTTCGCATTATGTGAAACTTGGTTAACTTCCGATATAAATCTCAACTTCCACGACTTTAATATAATTCGTCTGGATCGAGAAAACCCCTATGGAGGAGTACTTTTGGGGATCAAAAAGTGCTATTCTTTCAACCGAATTAACCTCCCTTCGACACCAGGCATTGAAATTGTCGCTTGTCAAGTTTTAATCAAAGGTAAAGACCTTTGCATTGCTTCCATCTACATTCCTCCTAGAGCCTCGATAGGGCACCGAACGCTTTGTAATATCACGGAATCCTTACCGGCACCGCGGCTAGTTCTGGGAGACTTTAACTCGCACGGTACGGTATGGGGCTGTCTTCATGATGATAATAGATCAACATTAATCCAAGATCTTTGCGATAATTTCAACATGACCATCTTAAACACGGGAGAAATGACGCGGATTCCTACACCACCAGCACGCGCAAGCGCGTTGGATTTATCGCTTTGCTCGACATCGCTACAGTTAGATTGCATGTGGAAGGTGATCCCTGATCCCCACGGTAGCGATCATTTGCCTATCGTGATTTCAATTGCTAACGGTTCAAGACCATCGGACACAATCAATGTATCGTATGACCTCACACGGAACATTGATTGGAAGAGTTACGCGACCGCGATATCCGTTAAAATCGAATCCACTCAAGAACTTCCTCCGGAGGAAGAGTACGGCTTTTTGGCTGGCTTGATTCTCGACAGTGCGAATCAAGCTCAGACTAAACCAATACCCAGCGCGAATACCCATGGACGGTCTCCTACCCTGTGGTGGGATAAAGAGTGCTCAGAGCTGTACGCGGAAAAGTCCACTGCATATAAGGCCTTCCGGGAAGACGGGTTACCCGCTAGCTATCAACAGTACGCGTCGTTAGAAAGGCGAATGAAGAGTCTTATGAAAGCCAAAAAACGCAGTTATTGGCGCCGGTTCGTCGACGGGTTAACGAGAGAAACAGCGATGAGCACTCTTTGGGGTACGGCTCGACGTATGCGTAACCGTAATAGTACCAACGAGAACGTGGAATATTCAAACCGTTGGATATTCGCTTTCGCCAAGAAGATCTGTCCGGACTCTGTCCCGGTACAGAAAACGTGCCGCGCCGCGTCTCCTCACGATACCGCGAACGAAACACCGTTTTCAATGGTGGAGTTCTCACTTGCTCTCTTATCGTGCAACAATAACGCCCCAGGGTTAGACAGAATCAAATTCAACTTGCTGAAGAATCTGCCTGACACTGCAAAAAGGCGCTTGTTGAATTTATTTAACAAGTTTCTTGAGGGTAACATTGTCCCTTATGAATGGAGGCAAGTGAAGGTCATCGCCATCCAAAAACCAGGAAAACCAGCCTCCGACCACTACTCGTATCGGCCGATTGCAATGCTGTCCTGTATTCGGAAGTTATTCGAGAAAATGATCTTGTTTCGCCTCGACAATTGGGTTGAAGCAAATGGCTTACTGTCAGATACACAATTTGGCTTCCGCAAAGGCAAAGGGACGAACGATTGCCTTGCGTTGCTTTCTACAGAAATCCAAATGGCCTATGCTAACAAAGAGCAGATGGCATCAGTCTTCTTGGATATTAAGGGGGCTTTTGACTCAGTTTCTATCAACATTCTGTCAGAGAAGCTGCACCAGCATGGTCTTTCGCCAATTTTAAATAACTTTTTGCTAAACCTGTTGTCTGAAAAGCACATGCACTTTTCGCATGGCGATTTAACAACATCGCGATTTAGCTACATGGGTCTTCCCCAGGGCTCATGTCTAAGTCCCCTGCTCTACAATTTCTACGTGAATGACATTGACGATTGTCTTGCCAATTCATGCACGCTAAGGCAACTTGCAGACGACGGGGTGGTCTCTGTTACAGGGCCCAAAGCTGCCGACTTGCAAGGACCATTACAAAATACCTTGGACAATTTGTCTGCTTGGGCTCTTCAGCTGGGTATTGAGTTCTCCACGGAGAAAACTGAGTTGGTTGTTTTTTCTAGGAAGCGTGAGCCGGCGCAACTCCAGCTTTTATTAATGGGTGCAACGATCAACCAGGTTTTCACATTTAAATATCTCGGGGTCTGGTTCGACTCTAAAGGTACCTGGGGATGTCACATTAGGTATCTGAAACAGAAATGCCAACAAAGGATCAATTTTCTCCGAACAATAACTGGAACATGGTGGGGTGCTCACCCAGGAGACCTGATCAGGTTGTACCAAACAACGATATTGTCGGTGATGGAGTACGGGTGTTTCTGTTTCCGCTCCGCTGCGAACATACACTTCATCAAACTGGAGAGAATCCAGTATCGTTGCTTGCGCATTGCCTTGGGTTGCATGCACTCGACCCATACGATGAGTCTCGAAGTGCTGGCGGGCGTTCTTCCGCTAAAAAATCGATTTTGGGAACTCTCATATCGATTGCTCATCCGATGCGACATTCTGAACCCGTTGGTAATTCAAAATTTCGAGAGGCTCGTCGAGCTTAATTCTCAAACCCGTTTTATGTCCTTGTACTTCGACTACATGGCACAGAGCATCAATCCTTCTTCGTACAATCCCAACCGTGTCCGTTTCCTAGATACTTCTGATTCACGTACACAGGAGTCCTTGTGTACGTTATCTGAAAAATCTTATCAGATTACCTTTGTTTGGGTCCCCTCTCATTGTTCTATCCCGGGCAATGAAAAGGCCGACTCATTAGCAAAGGTGGGCGCATTAAATGGTGACATATACGAAAGACCAATCTGCTTCAATGAATTTTTTAGTATTTGTCATCAGAGGACGCTCAACAGTTGGCAAACCTCGTGGAGCAACGGGGAACTTGGACGATGGCTACATTCGATTATCCCAAAGGTATCAACGAAGCCTTGGTTCGGGGGGATGGATGTGGGTCGGGATTTTATTCGTGTAATGTCCCGACTTATGTCCAATCACTACACCATGGATGCGCATTTGCGGCGTATTGGGCTTGCGGAGAGTAGTCTGTGCGCTTGTGACGAGGGCTATCACGACATCGAACACGTTGTCTGGGTATGCGCCGGATATTGTGACGCCAGGTCTCAGTTAAAGGAATCCCTTCGGGCCCGAGGTAGACCACCCAATGTCCCAGTCCGAGATATACTGGCAAATCGTGATTTCCCCTATATGTCCCTTATTTATACCTTCATAAAAACGATAAATATCCCAATTTAGCCCCTCTCTTTTATTTCTCGTTTTTAGAGTTTCCTCCTGCCTTGTGGAACCGATCAGCTCCAGAGTGCCACTATGTAACCGCCGTCGCCCTTACCACTACGCCTGCATAGAAGGAAACTGAAGCGAGAGCGACTCGAGGTCCGATGACTTTTGAAGGATTCCCCGCGGGTCCGAAGAATACCATCCGCCAATCCGGTACTCGACGACTTACTAGACTGAGGCGCAAATTTGTTTCGCTGATCCCCCTTCCCCCCCCCCCCCCCCCCCCTTTGAGCGAAAGTTGCAAGTTTTGCTCTTCTTTCCCTGTCTCTCCCCTGTCCTTGATACAACTGCTGCTACACTGATGCGGAAATAAGCCACCCTCTGAATATCTTGACCAAGCATAAGTTTTAGTTAAAAAATTCAAATTAGTATTCTGTATTCCTAGTTTTAAGATAGCTATAATTTTTACTCTTTATTGAAACTCTTGTCCTCCATCTTGTAAATAGAATTGAATCCCTAGTTTTAAGATTTCTGTGAAGTTTCTCATAAATATTTGTTCCCCCTTTTGTGTACTAAACTATATTGTTAGTTTTAAGATAACCGTAAAATATTTCGTAAAATACTATTACTCCCCCTCTTGTATATCAAAGTGAATCCCTTGTTTTAAATTTTTTCATGAAAAAATCTTTTGGCCCTCTCTTGTATATTGAATCTTATTTCTAGTCTTAAGATAGCTGTAAACTTTTTTTTTTCCTTTGTAAAAAAAATATTTCAACATTGTAACCTCCTAGTTTTAAGATATCCAAAATGTAAAAACATAAGCATTTGGCACCGCCAAGCTAACGCATTTGTGCCTATCAAATAAACGAAATGAATAAAAAAAAAAAAAAATATGTACCACAAACATTAATATTGACATGCAAAATTGTATGCGAGTGTTTACAATTTTCCCTACATGTATTGGCTGTGTATGTGTAGACTGCAATATTACAAAATTAGCCCTTTCAACACCAGCGATTCAATTCTGTAATTTTCCGATCATGAATGCACTTTGTGAAAAATGCACTGGTACCCTTACCGATGAATTTATTATTTGTGGTGGGTTCTGCTCGGCGCGTTTTTGCTTGCGTTGCTCAGGCATGTCGACTGATATAAGATTGGCAGTGAAGAGCAGCGTGCATCTGTGCTGGATGTGTAATGCTTGTTCTACTCTCCTGAAAAAAGCGAATTTTGCTATTGCTTTAACACTCGGAATACCAAGGGGGTAAAAAAAATGGGAACGCTTACTTTGACCGGTCATATCTCAGCTGTTACATAATCGATTTTAAATCTGTCTTCACCAATATAAAGGTATGTCTTTTGTGAACACGTCGAATTAAAAAAGTAGAAGAATAGAGTTGTCTACCGTAAGTTACAGTAAAAAGAGTATAACAAAGTCAGTGAGAAAAAAATGGGAACGCTTCTTTGACTTGCCATATCTTAGCTGTTTGCTCACCAATTTTAATTCTTTCTTCACCATTGGATAGGTAAATCTTTTATAAAAATAGTGAACAAAGAATGATGGAAATCAAATTTGTATATCTGAAGTAATTGTAAAAACAGTAATTGAGAGTCAGTACAGACGAAATGACTTTTTCTGTTCAAACAATCGTATCACGACCGTTTGTCAACCAATTTCAATTTTCCTTACACCAATGCAATCCTTAGAGCTTCTAGACTTGTAATATATGCAATAAATAGTAGATTTTCAAAAATTACTATACTTTTTCGAGTTTTTAGGAGATAGGATTTTTACAATGTACGTAGCATACGGTTGATTGAAATTCTTTGCGACTTGTTAGTTTTACGGTTTGAAAATTACCTGTTTACTCAATAGTTCTATATCAAAATGTTTGCACAAACGTGGAGAAACACAATATTGTATGTAAGTTACTTAATAATAGAGTGTGTTAGGACGATTCAGTAAATACGAAGAAGTTCAGAATTTTAAAATATTCGTCATATAACTTTAAATTTGAAGCGATGACCTATACATTTTAATACACCAGTCGATTGTAATTGATGGCGGCTACAATTTCTGAAAAAACACATTTTTATATTTTCTCAAAAAAATAGCCAAAAGTACGTAGAAGTACAAAAATTTCATTTAGTTGGCAAAAAATGTTGAATTCAAAGCGATGGCCTATACCTTTTTATATACCAATCGATTATAATTGATTTTGGTTACAATTTCTGGAAGAACAATTTTTATATTTTCTCAAAAAATAGACAAAAGTACGTAGAACTACAGTAATTTCATTTAGTGGGCAAATAACGACGAATTCTAAGGGATGATTTATACTTTTTTATACACCAATCGATTGTAATTGATGGCGGCTACAATTTTTGAAAGAACACATTTTTATATTTTTTTAAAAAATAGACAAAATACGTAGAAGTACGGAAATTTGATGTAGTTGGCAAATAAGGTCAAATTCAAAGTGATGGCCTACACTTTTATGTATATACCAATCGATTGTAATTGCTTTCGGCTACAATTGTTGCAAGAGAAACTTTTCATATTTTCCCAAAAAAACGACAAAAATACGTAGAAGTACAGAAATTTCGTCTGATTGGCACATAACTACAAATTTCCGTACTTCTACGTATTTTTGGCTATTTTTTTGAGAAAATATAAACAATTGTTCTATCAGAAATTGTAGCCGCCATCAATTACAATAGATTGGTGTATAAATAGTGTAGGTCATCCCTTTTAATTTGCAGTTATTTGTCAATCAAACGAAATTTCTGTACTTCTACGTATTTTTGTCGTTTTTTTTAAGAAAATATAAAAAGTTTATCTTGTAACAATTGTAGCCGAAATCAATTACAATCGATTGGTATATATAAAAGTGTAGTCATCACTTTGAATTTGACCTTACTTGCCAACTAAATCGAATTTCCGTACTTCTACGTATTTTGTCTATTTTTGAGAAAATATAAAAATTTGTTCTTTCAGAAATTGTAGCCACCATTAATTACAATCGATTGGTGTATAAAAAAGTATAAATCATCCCTTAAAATTCGACGTTATTTACCCACTAAATGAAATTTCTGTGCTTATACGTAGTTTTGGCTATTTTTTTAGAAAATATAAAAATATGTTCTTTCAGAAATTGTAGCCAAAATCAATTACACTCGATTGGTGTATAAATGGAATAGGTGATAGCTTTGAATACTTGAAGTTATTTGTCAACTAAATGAAATTACTGTAGTTCTACGTACTTTTGTCTATTTTTGAGAAAATATAAAAATCGTTCTTCCAGAAATTGTAACCAAAATCAATTATAATCGATTGGTATATAAAAAGGTATAGGCCATCACTTTGAACTCGACGTTATTTGCCAACTAAATGGAATTTCTGTACTTCTACTTACTTTTGGCTATTTTTTTGAGAAAATATATTTTTTCAGAAATTGTAGCCGCCATCAATTACAATCGACTGGTGTATTAAAATGTATAGGTCATCGCTTCAAATTTAAAGTTATATGACGAATATTTTAAAATTCTGAACTTCTTCGTATTTACTGAATCGTCCTAACACACTCTATTATTTAGTAACTTACATACAATAATGTGTTTCTCCACGTTCGTGCAATCATTTTGATATAATAATATCCATGTATAATATGTAGAACTATTGAGTAAACAGGTAATTTTCAAACCGTAAATCTAACAAGTCGCAAAGAATTTCAATCAACCGTATGCTACGTACATTGTAAAAATCCTATCTCCTAAAAACTCGAAAAAGTATAGTAATTTTTGAAAATCTACTATTTATTGCATATATTACAAGTCTAGAAGCTCTAAGGATCGCATTGGTGTAAGGAAAATTGAAATTGGTTGACAAACGGTCGTGATATGTACGATTGTTTGAACAGAAAAAGTCATTTCGTCTGTACTGACTCTCAATTACTGTTTTTACAATTACTTCAGATATACAAATTTGATTTCCATCATTCTTTGTTCACTGTTTTTATAAAAGATTTACCTATCCAATGGTGAAGAAAGAATTAAAATTAGTGAGCAAACAGCTAAGATATGGCAAGTCAAAGAAGCGTTCCCATTTTTTTTCTCACTGACTTTGTTATACTCTTTTTACTGTAACTTACGGTAGACAACTCTATTCTTCCATTTTTTAATATGACGTATTCACAAAAGACATACCTTTATATTGGTGAAGACAGATTTAAAATCGATTATGTAACGGCGGAGATATGACCGGTCAAAGTAAGCGTTCCCATTTTTTTAGACCCCCTTGGTAGTCCGCGTAACTTTTTACCCCCTTGGTATTCCGAGTGTTAAAATCATTCGACGCAGCCAATGAAAATATTATCGAGGCTCTTAAGACCGATTTCCGCGATACTATTTTGACCGAGTTCCAGTCTGAAATTCGCAGCTATTTGAAATATTGGATGGAATCGGTCCCTGCCACTCCATTTTGGTTGTGAACAGAAAATCACCTTTCATTAGGTCTGAAAAAAAAGAGAGAAACGCAAGAGGGACGATGATTTTGATGAAGCTGTATCTAGGCCAGCAAAAAAGCTTTTGTCTGGTACCGACGTCCATGGAGGTGATGCTTCATCGATTGCAGTAGCTTCTACTCAGAATGGGGAGCCAAAGTTTTGGTTGTACCTGTCCGGGGTAATGCCACAGGTACCAGATGATACGGCAACAGAAATGGTCAAGTCTAGACTGGACTCCAACAACGTCGAAGTACACAAGCTGGTTCCTAAAAGAACGAGATGTGCGCACTTTAACATTTGTTTCCTTCAAAGTTGGATTGCCTATTGATAGAAAAGACAAAGCGATGACTGCTTCCACAGCCATGTGGGATTCCAAAACCCCTTGATCGTGTTATCTTCGAACTCGCGGAATCGGATACCAACTGGACTCCCCGTTGGTACCCGATTTCGCGAGTTCGAAGATAACACGATCAAGGGGTTTTGGAATCCCACCCCTCCTCAACCGATAGCAGAAATACCGAAGTCAGCAAAGTAAAGCCTGCTCCGCCACGTGCTGCCAGTGTCCAAATAAGCCAAGCTCCAAACCGACACTTCATCGCGGGCACAACTTTGCCTCGCCTGCCCACTCAAGCCGTCAATTCCAATCCTAAGTCGGACGGTTTCTTGTCCGTCTACTATCAAACTGTTCGAGGAATGAGAACAAAAACTCAGGACTTCTTGCTGGCGCTTTCCTCTTGCAATTATGATGTTATTGTTCAATCTATCGTTGCGATCGCAACTCTTCCTCTAGTCAAACACGTCGCGGGGGTGGCGTTCTTATTGCGCTTACTGTAATAAAAATGCCTGGTTTTGAATGCTTGGAACAAGTTATTGTGCGCATTTCACTACCAAATAGCGCTCTATATATCTGTTGTATATATCTGCGGCCAAACAGCAGTCCAGACCTGTACAATGCCCACTCCTCTGCAGTTCAACAAATTCTGTACAAAGCTAGTAGCTCAGACAGTGTACTTATTGTAGGTGATTACAACCTTCCCCATCTCAGATGGATATTCGACGATGATCTCAAATGTTACCTGCCTGAAAATGCCACAACCGAACAAGAGATAGCTATCACGCAAACGATAGTCGCTGGGGGACTGTGTCAAATCAGCTCGCTCACTAACGCAAATGGACGGACGCTCGATCTGGCATTCGTGAACTACGACGATTTAGTCGAACTTCTCGAGCCACCGACCTCTATACTCAAAGTGGACGCTCACCATAAACCCTTCGTGCTGAGGTTTAACATGCAAGTTGAAACAGAAGACGCTTTTGCCGAATCCGTCGACGGTCTCAATTTTGACTTCAATCGCCGCAATTTTGAAGAAGTGTCTGCGGCCTTCGATGCTGTTGACTGGTTCGATCTGTTAAGTGGAAACGATCTGGATCATGCTGTCGCGGTTTTCTACGGAACTCTATACGAGATACTACGCCGCATAGTTCCTAAGAAACGTGTCAACAGAAAGACGGACTACAAGTATCCGTGGTGGAATTCCGAGCTTCGTCGTCTACGCAACATTCTCCGAAAACATCGCAAGCGTTACTTCCGTCATAAGACCGACGTAAACAAAGCTGTTCTTCGCCGAACCGAACTTCAATACGAAACAGCCCGGAATAGTGCATTCGGCGAGTATATAAGTCACGTTCAAAGCAACCTTCGGAACAACCCTTCGTCGTTCTGGAAGTTTGTGAACAGCAGAAAACGCGCTGGTGGCATTCACGTAAATGTTTATGTTGGAGAGGCCAGTGCGCAATCCATAGCCGAATCCGTAGACCTTTTTGCAGAACATTTTCGTGGGGTATTCACCAACCCAGCTATCTCTCCGTCACAAGCGTATACAGACACATTACCATCATACAATATCAGTCTCCCTAGCTTCAATATGGCTGAAGCAGACGTGTTGAAAGCTCTATCCAGTGTCGACCCATCGAAAGGACCAGGCCCGGATTGCTTGCCTCCGATATTCATCAAAGGATGTGCACGATCATTGTCATTGCCGGTCAGCATTATTTTAAACCGCTCAATCACTGAAAGCGTCTTCCCGAGTGCATGGAAACAAGCGGCTATATTTCCAATTCACAATGTTGAAAATTACAAAGGAATCTCACTTTTGAACTGTTTTGCTAAAGTCCTTGAAAAATTTGTTCACAATAATATGTACGCTGCTGCTTCTCACATCATCGACGAATGTCAGCATGGATTTGTGAAGCAACGTTCTACAACTTCAAATTTGATGATGTACACTAGCATCTTGGTCCCCTCTGTTGAGAAGCGTCAACAAACCGATGCAATATATTTTGACTTCTCGAAAGCATTCGATAAAGTACCTCACAACATTGCTCTTCTGAAACTGCAAAGACTAGGATTTCCTGCGTGGTTAACTGGATGGTTGCAATCATATCTGTCTAGTCGGAGTGCTTTCGTTGAAATTGGTTCAACATGTTCTAGCTTGCTCGACATGCCAACCGGAGTCCCTCAAGGAAGTCACCTAGGGCCGCTAATTTGTATTTTATTTATAAACGACATTTTTGCTCGTATCAAATCTGGAAAAATATTCTTCGCCGACGATTTGAAGATTTTTCGTTCCATTGCTTCTGGACTTGACTCTGCTGCACTTCAAGATGACGTACTTAATATTGAACAATGGTGCCTGTTGAATGATATGCAGATAAACATTGACAAATGTGAAATGATAAGTTTCCGGCGATCATCCACTCTATCTCATTATGAGTACTTGCTCCATGGCCGCGTCAGTGAAAGAGTGGACTCCATTCGTGACTTGGGAGTGCTTTTTGATAGAAAGCTTAGCTTCTCGGATCACATCACCGCAACGACGGCGAATGCATTCGCAACACTTGGTTTCCTGAAGCGAAATACCGCTGGTTTTGACGATTTCTACGCACTAAAATCACTATATTGCGGATTGGTGCGAAGCATTTTGGAATATGCTGTGCAAGTGTGGGCTCCACATCATAACGTCCAAATAAACCGTTTAGAACGCGTACAAAGATGTTTCGTACGATGCGCTCTACGAAATTTGCCGTGGAAAGACCCTGCCCATCTACCACCTTACAACGATAGATGCATGCTGCTTGAGTTACCGACGTTAGAGTTCCGCCGCACATTCTTGCATCCTACATAACAGGGAGTATGAAATGTCCCGCCGAAACTGATATTGTTTACACCAACCTGTCCGCAGGTTTTCATATAACAAATTTGAAATCAACCGTAGGTTTTGAACCTGTTTCGATCCTAGTTCTCTCAGATCGAAAGATAATGGTTATCATTGGAAGTTGCCAGGTATAGCGCAGGGAAGCTACTTGGGACCGTTGATGTTTCTGCTTTATTTCAATGACGTGTACTTAGTGCTGAAAATTTCTCGCCGATCCTAAAATATTTCAGACGACGATCTTAAAATATTTCATCTCATCCGCGCAATTTAGGATGGCCAATTTCTCCAACAACAGCAAGAAACTTTCGCTGATGGTGGTGTAACAAGAACTGCGTGTGTTCAAATCCGAAAAGTGCTCGGTAATCGAATTCTCACGAAAGACTTTCTGGCGGAGTTCTTCCTCCAGATCTTTTTTCACTGTCGAAGTTCTGCATGCCCGACTTTTTAACTGCCGAAAACCCGTAGAGAAGGCACAGTCGATTGAGATGTAACGGGGTACTCTAAACATCTCCCACATGGGAACTCAGATGCATTTCTCTGAAAAAAGCTTTCGATAGCACCTTCTAGTATATATCAAAACGTCAAGATCGACCTTGCAATTTTTGGCATGGTTTTTCGAAAAATCCACCAGTGTTTCCTGACCCGATTTTCAAAATTCAGTTGGAAAATTGTCATTTAACCTTTATTAGAAAACAAAAAACAGAGATGTGTAACTACGCATGAGGCCACTTAAATGATATAACTAAGCTAGATAAAATCAGCTACCATCAGGCATCAGTAACGTCTGGCTCAAATGGCACGTTCCCCATGTTGATCGGAGATTTGTGCCTTGCCAAGAATCGTCTTTTCATCATTTTCCTGATGGGAAGGATTGGGGAAGTGGTAAGGTTAGGGGTTAGGAAAACAACGACACAGAACAATTAAAACAGAGCATTCTGCACCCCCGGAGTTATGCTGAACGATCTGCAGGTGCTACAACAGCAGGAATAAAACTTCCAACCCCCGGAGGGATTTAGAACCTCTACTCAAACAGTGAGCGGATATATCAACACCCCCGAGGGGATATTGAGTTAACAGAACGACAACACCCCCGAAGAGATATTGTCATTCAAATACGGCTAAAAAACTATAGCTCTTTACCACACTGGGTTAGGAACAAAAGCATATCCTTAAATTTCAGCTCTCTGTACATAGGTTCATCTATGTATGGAGAACCAAAAATCCGGATGCGCAATTGCATTAATACAGGGTAATTGCATATCAAATGATATGATGTTCCGTAATCGGATTCACAAAGATCACATGAATAATACTCAGCGCGCTGAATAGTAGCCATGTGATAATTGAGTTTGCAATGTCCAGTCAGTGCCCCAACTAGAATACTGCAGTTGTGCTTGGAAAAATGCAGCAAATTCTTTGACATTTTCGGACTCATATCCGACAGAAAAGTCTTTGTTTGGATGCAAGTTTGCAAGCTAAGCCAATGGTTGGCATGTTCGGATGCAGCCCAAGAGCGAATCTTGTGTTTTATCCTACTTATCGACAGTGGTAGAACTGGTTCTGGACCAACGAAGTTAGTCGCAGCACCAGTTCTAGTCAATTCGTCCGCCTATGCATTTAGAGTAATACAGGAATGACCGGTATTATCCATAGAAGGTAGATAGCATTTGAAATGCTAAGTTCTTCGATTTGAGTTCGACATGCGATCACTAATTCCGATCTCGAATCTGCCGAACTAAGTGCTTTCAGGGCAGCATGACTGTCAGAGCAAAAATAGATTCTTTTACCGCCAATTCCCTGTTGAAGTGCGGATTGAACGCCACACAGAATCGCAAAGATTTCTGCTTGGAATACGGTACAGTATCTACCAAGCGAATGAGATTGGTTTAATCTCATCTCATGACAATAGACACCAGCACCGGCTCGGCCCTCCAACAAAGAACCGTCCGTATAACAAACTACGTATTCTTCAAGTTGTCGCTCCATCCAGCCAGACAGCCATTCCTCACGAAGAGGAATTCTCAAATTGAAAGTTTTAGAAGGAAAACTACATGTGAGTGTAAGGTCACTGGGAGCAAGTGTATACTCATCCCAAGTAACCATTTGGGGCCACGGTCTTGTGTGGCTAGTTACACGATCGTTACTGTTTCAGAGCCCAGTAACCTTAAGACGGTATGCACAAGAAAGTGCTTCTTGTTTCAGAAACACATGTAGTGGTTTTATGTTCAAGAGTGCCTCGAGAGCAGCAGTAGGTGTAGTCGAGAACGCACCAGTCATCGCCATCAAGACCATCCTCTGAAGATGGTTTAACTTTGATTGGATTGTCATGACTTCTTCTTTCTGCCACCAAACAAGGCACCCGTATGCCAGTATTGGTCTAACAATTGTTGTGTAGATCCACTGAATGTACTTGGGTTTGAGTCCCCAAGATTTGCCGAAAGCCCGTCTACATTGGCCAAAGGCCATGCAAGCTTTCTTGATCCTGAAATCGATGTGAGCTGTCCAATTAAGTTTTGAGTCGAGAATTACCCCAACGTACTTAACTTGATCTTCGACAATAATTTCAGAGTAAAAAAACTGCAATGGGCGAGCTCCGGTTGTAATCCTTCGTTGCGTGAAAAGCACCATTGAGGTTTTATTTGGATTAACTGATAGTCCAACATGAAGACACCACCGCTCAACAACACATAAGGCTTGTTGCATCAAATCAAAAAGTGTGTTAATGCAAATACCGGTGGTCATTATATGATAATCATCGGCGAAACCATACGTCGGAAACCCAACCTCATTTAGTTTTCTCAACAAGCTATCGGCGACAAGGTTCCATAGAAGCACACCACCTTGAGGACATCCGCAGACACTCAGTTTCCTCATCTCTACTTGTCTTAACGATGAGCACAGATGTCGGTTGCTAAGCATTGCGTGTATCCAGTTCGTGATATATGAAGGTACTCCATGATCTCGTGCTGCTTCCAAAATGGATTCGAAGGACATATTGTCAAAAGCACCTTCAATATCGAGAAAAACTCCTAAACTTGATTGCTTTTGTGAAAAAGCTTTTTCAATGTTGTAGACGACATTGTGTAACAGGGTGGTAGTAGACTTCCCCCGCTGATATGCATGTTACATTGCAGGCAGCGGGTGCTCGCCCAAGCTACCATCCCGAATGTAGTGGTCGATTAAACGTTCCACTGATTTGAGAAGGAAGGAGGTAAGACTGATCGGTCTAAAGCTCTTTGCCTCCTCATAAGTGACGCGGCCACCTTTGGGAATGAATTTGACAGTTATTTCCCGCCACGCTAATGGAATGTATCCTGTTGCAAGACTGCAAGTAAGAACCTTTTTCAAAATATGCTTGAAGTGTTCATATCCTTTTTGTGGTAGAACTGGAATAATTCCTGGAGACTTATACGGAGCAAAACTTTCAATCGTCCATTTGATCGATTCGGTTGTCACAATTCTACGAGCAAATGCCCAAGAATCAGAACTGCCTGAATGAACTCAGGGGCAGTCGTCAGTGATGGCTCCGTACAACCTGGAAAGTGTGTGTCAAAAAGCCAGTTGAGTACTACATCTTCGTCAGATGAGTATTCACCATTAGCAGTTCTAATGGAACTGACATGAAAGTCTTTCGATTTCGAAAGTAACTTGTTTAATCTACTAGTTTCGTTGAGACTTGAGACATTTGTGCAAAGGCTTTTCCAACCACTTCGCTCAGAGGATCGAAGGGCATTTCTGTATGCTTTGCGAGCCAACTTAAATGCCTCCGACCCGTCCCTGCGTCTGCGATTCCAAGCTCTCCTACATAACTTTTTGAATCGAACAAGTTCGGTATTCCACCAAGGTGGTCCTCTAGAAGCACGCATAACTCGAAGCGGACAAGCCTCTTGGTATGCTGCTACTATGAGTGAGCTTGTTTTATCCACGACCTCATCCAAATCACTTGGAGATTCAATCGTCGGAAGATACCCATGAAGCCTAGTCGCCAAGCCCTCTTTGTAGAGGTCCCAGTTCGTAGATTTGGGATTACGATAGGTGACGATATCTAGCGAGACGTTTAAATGATCAAAGACGATGAACTTATGATCAGATAACGACGGTTCGAGCTCGTTTGGTACGAGCCAGTTTGTCAACTCATGCGTAATACTGTCAGAGCAGAGAGTTACATCTAACACCTCTTCTCTGCTAGCTCGTGCAAAAGTTGGGCGGTTTCCTGCATTAAGAATGTGCAGATTTGTACTACTTAAGTATTCCATCAATTCGGTGCCTCTCAAATTGATATCAGAGCTGCCCCAAATTATGTGGTGGGAATTTGCATCACTGCCGATTATGAGAGGAAACCCACTTCTGCCACAGTATGATACAACCCTTTTGAAATCATCAGAAGGTGATGGTTCATTATGCGGCAAATATGCCGAACAATAGACGTATTTCTTGTTTATGTTGTCAACAGTCATATTTACCATGACAGCACAAATATCACGAGTTGTGAGGTCCGATATAAGACAAGCGTCAATTGCACTATTCGCAAGTATACATGCACGAGACATTTCACGTGGATTTGTCATGCCATTTTTGTTGAAAGCTACGAAGACGGGGTTAAGTAGCTTTCCAACATGGAAATACGGTTCTTGAACCAAAGCTATGGAAGCTTTCCCTTCCTGCACAAGGCGAGATAGATTCATAGTTGCGTTTATGCTGAAGATTAATTTGTGCTACTCTAACTATATTCGATTACAGCACTACACATTTCATCATCCGCACTTGTTGTACAGCAACTAGAAGATACCAAACACGTTGGCTTATAATCGCATATAGCGAACCCCGAAATGGGTATTAGGGACATGAACATCATTTGAATCCCACGATTTGCGAAGAAACGAACGTCCACTGTGTCAGAGATTCGCATAACACAGCAAGGGTAAGACCCACGACACTCCGTGCGCGACTGGCATATTTTAGTCCTGCCAGCCATTCAGTCCTCGGCGCGGAGTAACACCTTGACTTGAGGACTCCTGTTTTCAGTCGCCTCCTACGACATGGGAACAGGAACCCAGTGGATCAATTCTTGGTTGACATACTTCAACCCGCCGGATGCCACACGGCCTCTAGGCTGGTTTTGTCCGGAGAAAGATAATAGAGTTATCAACCTCCTAGTGGACCACAGCCAGTTACTGGGGAGTTCGTCCAACTCTTCCCAGGCTTCGTTCGCTATTAAGAATATTTTAAACCCCCTCAACAATTTTACCCATAGCACGGGTCGCATGACACTATGGAATTTGGGTTCCCTGTTTGGTGTTACCACCGGAACAGGTAGTCCGTAGTGTAATTCTTAGCCGGTTGAAACAACCACTACCGATACTACACGGCTTATCTAGGCTGTTCGGAGAAAGAAGCTGACGTTGATAGACAGCACCCATAGATGGCCGAACAGCCGGCCGGCAGTATATACCAAAACGTCAAGACCGACCTTGCAATTTTTGGCTTGGTTTTTCGAAAAATCCACCAGTGTTTCCTGACCCGATTTTCAAAATTCAGTTGGAAAATTGTCATTTAACCTTTATTAGAAAACAGATAACAGAGATGTGTAACTACGCGTGAGGCCACTTAAATAATATAACTAAGCTAGATAAAATCAGCTACCATAAATTGGCTAGATACTCCTACAATAATTGTGCAGCAGCATAATGCTGCTCATTATCGACCATTCCACTCCACGTTCCACGGAAATCCAATTTGCTAGAAGCCATACTCTACAAATCTTAGGATCAAGAGAAAAAAAAAGTTTCAATTTGCTTCTCTCCAAATTACCCTCTTACAGCATGCCAACATTCATTTTGCTTCGAATCAGATAAAACTATTCCATTCGAAAGATTGTGTGCTTGAGTGTGTGTGTGTGTATGTGACAATCTTTCCTTCAAAGACACTATACATCCTCTGGACAACACTGCTGTGTACTGTTCATGCATATGCGACATACCGAAAGTGTGATCAGCCACCGAAATTCGAGCAAGGAATAAATTTCGAATATAAATTCGACATCACGTTCCGTGCATATCTCACCCCGTCCAGTTAGGGGGCGGTTAAAGCGCGGGTGAAAGATGCGCTCACGCGTTCCTTGCTAAATAGTGGCTAAACATTAATAGAAAAAAAAAATCGAGCAAAATTAGAAACATCATCAAACACAGGACATTTGTGCGATGTTTGTTTCGCACCTTCGAATTCGAATTGTTATTTGAGGTACTACATTTTGCATACCACACGGGTGAACAAATTGATTCTGGGATCATTTCGAATCAAGTCTACTTGATTCGGAGTGATTCCTCGTTTGGTTCAGCGAAATTGGTGAATTTTGCGTATCAGAAAAATCTAATTTATTATCAACTTCAACCTTCCAGGTAATTTGCTAAGATAATCAGATATATAATTTTTTGCACTTCGTCTCATCAGAATGTGACACTGACTTAGTACCAGATTAACGCTAGATTTAACGGACCACTTCAATGTTATCTGTGATAATAGCGCATCTGTATGTTTTCACGTTTTCCTATGCATTGGTAATGTGCATTGCCTCCATTATTCTTTGGTACCTAAAATAAAAGTCGGGAAACATTTAGAAACGCTCAGCGAATCAAAATGTGTATCCGTTACGAAGATTTCCTGTCCCAAAAATCTGCATCTCAGTTCAGATCGCCGCAGTATGGCGCTCTCTGACACTGCAGCACTCTGGGTCATTTATCTCCGTAAGTAAATAATAGAACTCACTCAACATACCTTGATCCCTTTATGATAAGTATTAGAAGTTTTCCTAATTTATAGTTCCCTGAAAAATAGTGCCGAAACAGAAATTTCCTGTCCGTAAGTTTTGTGTAAAAACATGTTTGTTTACATGTCCATCGGCAACACTATAGCATATCAGAAGGCTTTCGAGCACTACGTGAAAACCATTAGATTGTGGTCAAAATTGGATATGTAATCTTGCGAAACACACATATTGCATCATAGTAAAATGTGAACATGAAAAAAGTCTTTGAGAGTAAGTTTTATTTCAGAAAAAGTAATACAGGTAAGCGTTTATCTCATTTCTTTGAAATAAAGCTATGAACATTTGCTAGCATAATTGATCATTCATTATCGATCGTTTGTTACAGTGTGAAAGCTTTTTTGATAAAATCATATCTCATGGCCAGCTAGCCACAATTTCGCTTGTTTGTTGATACAAATGACTTGACTTGCATTGATGTCAAATTCTAAATCTAGGCCGCAAGGTGAAAAGGGTTTACATTACATTTGGGGAATCGATGTTTTATTTTTTCACATGCTACTAAGGGCATTGTTGTACATTGTAACTGTATGTTTATTTCGGAGATAAATTTGTATCAGTATAATAATTGCAATGTAATAAGCAGACATCTATCATATTGCACGACACATAACATGTGACTTTTGTAAGTATTCTGTATAACAAAAGATAAACTCAAGTTTACCGGGTACCATACAAGCGTATTCAAATTGATGGTTCATTGCATGCACGTTTGACGAATAAAATTAATATATTCGTTTGATATAGACCATTATTTTCAACTACTTACGAGGATTACCATTTTTTTCGTTCACCTTACGGACTGTGTGCAGGAGCATGGTGTACGATTACGCCCCTTTGCAATATGTTCTACGCAAAAAATCGTCAATATGTGTCAATTTAGGCGTCAACAAAAACAAAGTAAATCCCAAGATTCAACGCAAAACGGAACAACGGATGCAAATGTACTGAATTCATGAATTCTTTTTGAATGGACCTCGGACATTTCATTACTGTTTTGAAAGACCAATTCTATATCTCTGTACTGCCAGGTCAGGCACGTTTTCAATATCGGTAAAGGGTTACAGCAGCGTATGATCGAGAGCTGGTGGATGAGTAAACAATGCGAGGTCTTGTTTGTTATATTATAAATAACTGAACAATTGTTTTTGTAGCTAGTAACCCTTCTAAGACAAAATTTTGAAACAAATCCACGTAATGGTGTGGTTTATAACATTCAGTCATGGTACTAGTCAAGTGAATAGCATGTTCGGTAAGAAACGACCAAGTACCATGCGAACCTCAGAAACACGGAGAAGAGACAGAGGATAGTGATATTGTAGTGCTGCCAAAGGACCAAAGCACCCTCAGTGTTTTCGAGTGGAAGGTATTGTGAAACCTTTATGGTGGGCAGCAGATATAACATAAACCATGAAGACAACGTATGGAACACGAATTGCGACAATTGCTTGAATAACATCCCCGTCGTTCATATAACAACAGCTGATCCAACAGAAGGACAAGAGATGGTCAGCGGGCGAAAAAAATAGACAAGATTGCAGGTGATATGTAGTCTTCCTTTCCTAGGACGACGTACGGTCATCGACTATGAGGACTAGATACGCAGCAATTGACATCCAATGAGACTTTCGTCGTATGTTCATGAACCGATCTGCAAATACTTTCAGTGTCGTGGTGTTCATTTCTTGCAATTGTCCTATATACTGAATGTCTGCTTCGAAATCTCTTGAAAGGCGCGGATACAATATAGTTTATAAATGGATTGTGCGGTACGCAGCTCACCTGGGTCCGATTCGAAACCATCGCACGGGTTTTCCTAACCCTGAACAAGGAGTTATGGTTGAAAACTTCTACAATAAAAAATCTGTTGAAGCAAAACTAGTTATACCCAAGGACTTATAAACAGTCGTTTTTTTTTTAAATTAGCTATACGCTCCACACACAGGAGTAAACGCTGTATTGTATTGACGTGAAAGTTTCCAGCTGGTATCAGTAATGCTTGGCAGATGATTATTGGAAGAAAAGGCAACTTAGTATCTGGAAAGCGTCGTCACAGTCAACTACATTGCAACTGACTTGCATTGAATTCTTCGATTCTCCTATATATTTTTTCTTTAGAAATCAGTTTGAAAACCTACTTCATTTCCCCAATCGTTTTTGAAGAAGCTGAGTGGATTCACACAACACCAGTGGTGATAAAAAGGAATCCATGCTGCAATTCATGTAAGAACCCAATTCGGTGTTTTGTTCAATGCTGAAAAACTTTAGGCACGCATCTGAGATCAGCTTCATGCAAAATCGACATTATTCGCATGTTATTAATTTGTGTAACAACTAAAGGACCTTTTCAGATGTAACGCTCATTTATTTGTAATGCGTGTCTTGCCATAACCCATCAAAGTAATCAACAGTGTTCCTAAAACACTTTCATCGTCGATATAATTTTTCCGTTGAAGTGGTCCCTTAAAAATAAATTCGGAAGCAAAAAATATATGTAGCATAGTCCTTTTTTATTTACAGTGCCATACAACAAACTCACTTGTATATCTAAGCCGAAAAAATCGCTTTCTAAACTTTTGAGTTGTGAAACATCGCGTCTCTACTTGATCGTTTCCGATAGGTCAAGCGATAGCTAAAACAAAACAACACATTGTATTTAAGCATTACAATGTTGACTCTGCACAGTCGAATAAACGGTGTTTAAACGCCTCTCTCATTGTTCACTTCACTTACGCCAACACCACCGTTCCAACCAACCAGCACAGCCAACTTCGACCAGATTGTTTGACCCGCAGTCGCAGTGCAGCGCGCTTCGTACCTACGCCCGCAAAAACGACCACCGAGCAGAGCAAAGCAGAGCGGTTTCACTTCACATCGCAGCAGACGGTGATAGATGATTTGCAGATTGAAGGTAGTTATTCTTGCTAATTGTCTATGGCCCGCCGTCCGCGGCGTCTTCCCTGATGGAATTGGACCCTCCGCTAGATTAGTCGGCAGTCAACTGAATGTGAAAGTCCCCTCGCGCTCCCCTTTATCCGCCCGTTAAGTCTTTGGATACTTGGATCCTACTCCGCCCAACCCGGAACCCGGTGAGTGGTTCTACTGCATGATTAATTGTAAATTCTTTGTCTTGTCGCGTTGCTAACCTGAAAAGTGCATGTGTCCTCCCGAACGAAGTACGCCAAAGTGTCACCAGCTGCGTCACGGGGGGAGTAATCCTAGCGAGCATCGTACTACACCACATACATTGTCCATCCATGCTATTTTCGGGCCAGCATAGTATCTCCAACTGGTTCCACCTTCGCGCCCGACCGTTACGCAGTCTAAACACTGATGGAAGCTGGCTGGGAAGAAAGGATCGGCAATCCGTTTCTCGTCAGAAGGTAACGACTAAAGACCGGTACGTACAGACGACAACACACGAGAAACCGTCCCGGTTTTGGTCTTCCCCCGTGCGACAACAGTCGAGTGACAGACGCCACACAACGCACGAGCGCAAGATAAATTCCGATTGTTTTCAAATTAAAATTTAATGTCAGCTCAGAATGTGCACCTGTGGCTTCGGGTTCACTTCGGTGGAGCAGGGGGGGGGGACCTTGCGATAAATGTAAGTAGCATACAACCGGGCACACGTATGCGACCAGTCTAGAGGGTACATTGGCTGGTGAGCTATGAGACAACCGTGTTGAAAGAATGGACGAGCTCTTCCTACCGAGTTTTTGCACGAATTATCCGGCAAAAGTGCAGTTGGGTTTCGTTCCTACTTTATTGTTGTGATAAATTTACAATGCATTCCATTATGTATGTCATTGCAGATCTACCTACCTACTATTGAAATGTAGATGAAGGGTTAGGAAGCGCAAGTCTAGTTCGGTCGAAAGCCATGCAAAGTTTTGTAAAGTTATCTGCAGACTAGACTTCAGGGTTGCCAAATCTTCGAATAATTTGAGGAACTAACTATCAGAGTCATTAGGATCTGATTACTGATTACTGGATTGGAAGAATTGGGATATAAAAAAATGTCACAATTTATTATCCAAACTACGGTGAATTACGGAGATCAACAGCAATGTACGGTATCAATCGATGAACTTTGCCTTCCGAGTTAGTCTCTTCAGTATTGGAAGCATTAGAAGCATTTGATCATGAGTGACGTCACGCAAAACGAGTACCTAGCACAAACATTCGCGGATGATTGCCCACGCCACCGCGTGGATTCCTGATGTTCGAAACACCCGACTGTTTTAGGCAGTACGCGACGTTGGAGGTAAAGTTGAGGAGCTTAATGAAAATCAAAAATGCAGTTATTGACGCCGGTTTGTTGAAGGTTTTTGCGAGAGAAACATCGTCGAGCACTTTTCGGAGTATGATCCAATGCGGAAATAATTTAACGAAGGTACGAAATATACAAACCGTTGGATATTCGATTTCGCCCAGAAGCTTCGTGACTTATTGCGATTGCACTTATTTTATAATTTGACCAACATTTTTAAAATCTTTGAACGATGATTTAAACTTTTGTCGAGAAATCTATCCGTGCAGATTTTTTAGATTTTTAGAATATTCTTTCGAAACATTTTGGGGACTGTCACCAATTTTAGGGACTTCTCAGCAGGCTAAATTCAGGCAAGGATTTTGGTGGAATTTGACGGAATTACTGGTGGGAACCCTTAATGGATTCAAAATAACCTCTGAAAAGAATTCATGGAATTTGAGCAGGCGTTTTCACGAAATTCCAGTAGGAATATTGGATAACCGAAACAGAGGATTTAAGGAATACAATTAAAGATCCCGGAAAATGCAGAAATGTATTTTGGAGAATCCAATTCAAGTTTTTAAGATTTCCAGGAAAAATTATAAAAAATCTCTATAGAGTTTTTGGGTGTCTTATGCAGGATTCGAAAAAAAAAGATTTCAAATTTTTGCAGAATCCCATCCGGTATCTCAGAGAATCCAGCCAGTCATTTATAAAGAATCGTATTCTTTCGGGATTTCTGAAGAAACCCATCCTAAATTTCTGAAAAATTCTATCCAAGATTTCTTAAGAATCCCACCTAGTATTTCTGCAGAGTTCTATCCAGCATTTCTAGAGAATCCTAACCGGCACATTAAGAGCATTCTATATGTGATTTCTGGTGAATTCATTTCGGTGTTTCAAAATCTTCTTCTTCGGGCTTGATAGAGAATTCCATTAGCGATTTCTGTAGAATCCCATTCGGAATTTCTATGAAATTCTATCCAGAATATCCAGAGAATAGCATCCGGTATTTCTAACTAATCCCAACCTGTAGTTAAAAACCTTCCCACCATCCCCAAGCAATTCTGAAGTATCATATCCAGGATTTGTTAACCGGTATTTCAAGAGCATCATATACGGAATATACAGATATTTGAAGAATCCCATCTACATACTCTGTAGAATACAATTGTGAATTTATGAAGAATCCCATCCGGATAGTCTGGAGAAGCCTACAAGGAATTTCAGGAGAATGTCATTCTGGATTCTGGAGAATCCCATCCAGGAATTTCGAAATATTCTATCCAGGATTTTTAGAGAATCCAGCGCCAAATTTCTGGAGAATTACTTCCGGAAGTTATTAAGAGTTCCATCATTAATTTCTAGAGATTAAAATTCTTAGCTTATATAGAATCCCATCGTTCAAATTCCATCTCGGATTTCTAGAGAATCTATTCAAAATTTTTGGAAAACCCCATCCACCGTTTCTGAAGCATTTCATTCTAGATTGCATGAAAATTCAATACGTGATTATTGGGTTCGAAAGTTCCGGTGAATCGCATTGGAAATTTCTGAAGAATCCCACCTTGGATTTTTGTTGAATCTCATCCGGGAGTCCTGCAGAATCTCTTTCGGGATTAACGGAATATACCATTGCGAACTTCTAGAGAAGCCCAACCAAGATGTTTGATGAATTCCTTCCGAGATTACTAGAAAGCCCCAATCAAGCATTGTGGAGCATCCGAGTGTCAATTTCTGGAGCTACGTCGGATTTATGAAGATTCCAATCCGGAATTTCTGAAGAATTTCATCCGGGCAGTCGAAGCTTTCAACAGGAATCCCAATAGCTCAGTGAGGAACAGGTGCCATCCGGGAGTTCTTGGGAATCGTTATCCGGGAATTCTTAAGAATTCTACAGAGAATTGCTGGAGAATCCATCCGCGTATTTTGAAGAAGATCCCATTCTAATGAATCTCATTCGGAAATTTCTAGAGTTTGCGATCTGGAATTTCTAGAGAGTCCCATCCAGAAATTTCTGGAAAATCTCATAAAAGATTTTTGAAAAATTTTTTTTAGAAGCTGAAGAATTTCTTCTGCAAGTTTAGTTAAATTCAATATAAGATTTTTGGAGAATCTCATTCACAATTTCTGGAGGACCCAATCCTGGAATTTCTGGACAATAGCAAACATGAATTTAGGACAATCCAATTTGGAATATTAAAAGTATCTGATCCGGGGTTTTCGGGGAAGCCCCTCTAGGAACCTATCGTAAATTTTTAATGAATTCTAATCGGGAATCTCTGCAGAATCCCTTCGAAAATTTCCAGAGGATACTATCCAGGAACTGTGGAGAACTATATCCGGGATCACTGTGCCAATTTCTGGAGAATACAGTTCTGGATTTCTACAGAATCTTATTTTGAGTTTCAAGAGAATGTCATCCGAGATTTTTACAGCGCTCCACTCGGGATTTCTCCAGTATCGCATTTAGGACTTCTAAAGAATGCCATTCAGGTATTCTGAAGAATCCCATTTAGAAGACCTTCATTGATTTCTAATCCATCCCATCCGGGAATTTCTGGAGAATCTCATCCAAGAATTTTGGAAATTCTTTTCCGGAATCTCTGAAGAATTTCATCCGCAATTTTTGTAGAATTTAATATGAGATTTCCTGAGAATCTCATCAGGAGGCTCATAGAGTTTCTGAATTCTGGATGAGATTCCCCCAAAATCCCGGATGAGATTCTTCTGAAATTCTGGAATGGATTCTCCTGAAATCCACCGTCGCGTCGTACTCGTAAGTGACACATTTTCTCTTGGATCTCTCCGCTGGGATGTGTGTGTGTTACTCGAGTTGTACGAAATAGCATAACCAGAGGTTATACTCGAATAAAAATGACTCTGGATAAGCGCCAATTTTATTAACTTCCTTTACTGTCCTTTGGATCTGTATCTGGTTGATAGGCTAGCGATAATCAGTCATTTCCAATTCGGAATTTTATGAGAATCCTCCCGGGATTTATATGGAATCTCATCCAGAAGGTTTAAAGAATCCTATTCGACATTTTTAGAGAACTCTATCCGGGAATTCTGGAGGCTCCCTTCTCGAATTTCCGGAGGATACCATCCAGGACTTGTGGTGATTTTTTTTCGCTTTTTATTTATGACTAAGAGTGAGTCAATTTTTTTAATGTTATAGTGACATTTAATTAGCAAGGCACTGGAAGACATAAAATATCTTTAACATTAAGAAATAAAGAACTCAAGGAGGAAGAGTGAAACGGTGAAGACAGAAAGATTAGAAACGCGTGTAATAGGATTACATGAGCACGCTTAGAGTTTCCCGACAACTTAACCCTTTTACCGATGTTTTGGATTTTTTTTTTCAAGCGCGAATCACTTAAGTCTGCGGCGTGCCTGGACAAGCGAAAAGTGACTTGGTATTTTATGTTGTTAGAACCGACATAATCATATTTAGTATCCCTTTATTCTGGAGAATAAAATTCTGGATTTCTGGAGAATCTCATCCTGAGACCCAAGAGAATTTCATCTGAGATTTTTAGAGCACATGGGTCGGTATTTTTCGAGAATTTCTGAAGGATGTTTGCATGAATTTCTGATGAGCCCCATCCGAATGTTCTAGAGACATCCATCCGAGATTTTTGAAGTATACTATCCATGATCCATCTAAAACATCCCACCTGAGATTTCTAGAGATCTCCGTCCGGGAATTTCCTAGATTGCTGAAGTATCTTATCTGGGATTCCCAGAGAATTCCATTATGGGTTTCTAGGAAATGCCAACTTGTAGTGCAAAAGAATTTCGCATAAAATTTCTGGAGATTCCCGAACGAATTTGTAAAGAATTTCTTCTGGGATTGTCACAGAATTCCATAAGCGCTTTCTAGAGATTCCCACGCGGAATTTTTGGATAATTTCTGAAGAATATTATCCGAAATTCCGGGATACTCTCCCGGAGTTTCTAGAGCAGCCCAACCTGTGCTTCAAACGCATCATATCCTGGATTAATAGAGAATAGCATTTGGGATTTCTAGAGAGTAGTATCGTGACTTTTTGGAGTATCTCATGTGCGCAGTCGGTATGCCACTACTCGGGTATTACCTTTACCTGTCCGGTTGACCCTAAGTGACAGGGCGTCCAAGATGCTTCTACCAGAATTTTGGATTTTAGTACATAAACAAGAAAAGTAAACAAACAAATTAAAATTATTACCTCTTGCTGTACTCTACCGATCGGTCTTCTCATCGTCCGGGATCTGTACGATCGCGTTCTTTCATAGGTTTTCAGTGGCTGCTACGGCAGCTATTAGCTATGAAGGTGAGCAAGGCACATTTGTTGGATTTTTCCTAGCGTCGGTGGCGAAATAAAGCCTGGCCCACTTTCTTAATAATCCTATCTCGGATTTCTGGAGAATCCCAAATGGAGTTTCTAAAAATTCTATTTTGTGATTCTCATTCGACATTTTTAGCAACAAGTATTTCCAGCTATTAGTACCGCGCTTAAAAATAAACATATTAAAAACCGTATTCCCATGAATGAAACTTCTCTGTTGGAAAGGCATATAATCCCGTCGTTGCGTTGTTTCTTTCCGCAAAAATGACATAGCAAGCCGAATGGTTTCAAATAGTGCTATTGATGCATGTCTTATATCCGACCTCCCAACTTAATATGACTTAATATGACAATTATATTAGTCGCCAAATAAATCACCACCTTCTGAAGATTTCAAAAGAGCTGTATCTTACTGTGACAGAAATCATATTCCACTTATAATTGGTAGTGATGCTGTGAACAGCTCTAATATCAATTTGAGAGACGCTGAACTGACAGAATACTTAAGCAGCACGAATCTGCACGTACTCGGTATGGTATGGCAGGGAATAGGTGTTAGATGTAACTCTCTGCTCTGATATCTAATTAATACGTAGGTAGGATTGTACCGAACGAATTCGAATCATCCTTATCTGATCATAAAGACAACATCTATGATTATTGAAACAACGTGTTAGATAACGTCAAATGTTGCAGTCATAAATCTACGAAGGGCGACCTCCACAAAAAAAGCGAAGTGGTTGCAAAAACCTCTTCACAAATGCCTTAACTTTCAACGAGCCTAGAAGATTCAATAAGTTAGTTTCAAGCTCGAAAAACTTTCGTGTCAACTCAATACTCAACTGCCTGTGTGTCACACGCTTGCCAGGTTGTACGAAGCCATCAACCATTTCAAGCATGTTTTGAAAAATCTTCTTACTTGTAATTTTGCAACAAGACACATTCCATTGGCGTTGCTGTAAATAATTATAGATTTCATTCCCAAAGGGGGCCGCTTTAACTATGAGAAGACAAAGAGCTGTAGACAGATGATCAATCGGACCTCATTCCTTCTAGAAACAGTGGAATGTTTACTCGACCACTACATTCGGGATGTTGACATGGGCGAGCATCCGCTTTATGCAATGCAACGTGCATATTCTATTACCATCCTGTTATACAATGTTGTCTATAGCATCGAAAAAGTTTTTTCGTAAGCAATCAAGTTTAGGAGTTTTGCTCGATATTAAGCGTGCTTTAGACAACGTTTCTTACGAATCCAATTTGGTAGCAGCACAAGGTTATGGAGTATTTCATATAACACGAGCTGGATACACGCAATGCTTAGTAAACGACATCTGTGCTTCACAGTAAGACAAATTGAGATTAGAAAACTGATTGTCAGCGGATGCCTTCAAGGTGGTGGTCTGTCACCACTTTTATGGAATATTGTAACCAATGGCACCTCCCAACGCACAACCAGCTGTTATATAACAGACTTTTAACTGCTGGGCCTCTCGCCAGTTTATGATTCGAGATATTTTTTTTCTTTTATGGCGTTTTAACACCAGAAGAAAGACTATTGAGTGTCGAAGTGAATGTCAATATACATAAAAGAATAAGTGATTTTACCTAAATATAAGATCACGTCAAAACCGACCTGTCAAGCAGTTCTAAGTCTGTTGTAAGTTTGTGTTTGAAAACTAGAACTGTATCTTAGGATTGCGAGCGATCTTTTTAGTCTCAGATCGTTGTAAAAGAAATATGATAAACTAGCATTGCGTCTGATTATGGAAAGTCAGCATCATTCATATTGCTTGAAATATTTCAAAAGCAAAACCCAATAAGTGTTGTGTAGGTAATTTCTTATGATAAAATCCAAAACTATTTCACTTTAATAAACGGAAAACCATTCCTGACGGAATAGAATTCCACCAAACCATTTGTCATTATACGGGACCACACGTTCTAAGTTCAGGGAAAATAAACTAAGAAAACATGTGTGGCCACATGTTTGATGCGCCACTCTATCTTTCTCGGTGTGATCAACGCATTTTCAAATCTTTGTTTCCTTTGGCGACGACGCCGTTTTATTTGAAATACATACTAGACTTCTAAATCGGACCCCAAAAATTACGCCACCTATCAAGAATGTGGCATGAGAACTAGACAAAAAAAGACCATAACTGCCAGATGTGCGATTTTCCATCCAATTCTGAATCCGTAAATCCCAAAACGATACTCGTCGAATCAAACGTCTCCTCCGGAGACAAAGAACTCGGATTGTGTGCTGCGCGCTTCACTAAGCGAATGGAGCGTTCATTAAGATTTCCCACTTGTTCCGAAATGTAAACCATGCTTCAATGCCGCGCCGCGTCGCATTTCGGAACTTGCCGATCAAACCGGGCGGCGATGACGACGATGAAAGGCGAACATAATAATTTAGTAACTCGAGCAAAATTAAAATAAATAATCGAATTTATGTACACGAAGTCACACGCTGCTGGTGGCGGTGGCGGCGGCGACTGTTGACATCTGAGCGAAAACAGGTCATACCGGATGTTGCGTCAAACATAAACAGGGCACGGCTTCACTGTATATAAACGCTGTCGCGTCCCCGGTGGAATCGAAAATTTCCACGTACGCATTTTACGCGGTTTTGTAAATCGTGTAAGGATTTGTAGGTTTTTATGCTAGTACTAATTTGATAATTTTTAAAATTTTGGTTCTGAATCTTTTGAAGTAGTTGGATTAGTATTGCTCACTTCCCACTAACCTGGACTCCACACTTTCGAAATGCAAGTGATCAAATTGTTACTGCGAGCTGTCAAAACACATATTTTAAGCGATTGAGATGGGACTCTCATAGACAGGCCAGTCGAGCTAACCAGGCTATGCGAACAGTTTATAAGAAGATTATGAAGTGTGCAGTGCGGTTCGAATCCAGTTTTTAGCAGCACAAGCAGTATCTGAAACTTTTGCACAGCATTATGGAACCAGATAAGCTCTGTCAATGGAAATCTTAGATAAGGTTGTTTTTTGGTTTTTTCGATGTAATCTACTTGATAAATAAAAAATAATTTTATGAAATGGAATCACAGCGGAACCTTCAGCCTTATCCAATTGTTGGGTTAATTGTAGGGTGACCATATCAGACGAGTAAAAAACTAGGACAGTCGTAATAAGACCCCGCCCTTCCCGTTGATTCAACAAAAAAATGGCGATACTTCCTGCTTGAACATACCTTGCAGATTTTTTCCTGGTTTTCGGTAATGAATAAAATTTGAGTTTAATTTCTGCAGATAGTTGAAACCAACCGGGTCTTTATGTCGAGTGCTTACCGAACACTTCTTCAGATTTACCAACATTCGGATCTTTCTATACCAATCAACGAAAACTGGATGCAGGTGTTGGAGAAATATTCAATTGAGCAAATCAGACGAAATATCTAAAGATCATTTGCGACTGACAGTCGTGAAATCTTCAGCACTAAAAGTACATCATTAAAGTATAGCAGAAACATCAACAGTATCAGTTGCCTTCCATGAGGTATTGGTTGGTGTTGAAGTAAATGTGAAGTAGGATGGAAACTGTTGCCGCGCAAACCAGATATTTATTCATTGCTAGCGATGTGTAAGAAATGCACCGCTGCATCGCGTAGGGAAGGTTGATGTCGATCCTGAAATCCCTAAAATGGAATGAAAAGAACACAGAAAAATGCAGTTCGACTAGCTAGCTTTGGTTTTTCCTTCTAACTTTCTCTGCGGTTAGGATAGTAATGAAAATTTAGAAAGCGGTACAAATGTAACCGCATACTTGTGAGCCCTTACACGGAAAAAAATTATTCCCAAAATCGTGAATAATGCGCCATGAATTCTGGAACTATCACGTTTTTACTTTGCGAAAACAGGACCATGAACAAAAATCATGTGTTTTATAATTATGTTCAATTTCCCTTCAGTAACGCCCGCATAACGCTTTCATTAGTGGAAACATTTGTTTTGTGAACTTCAGTCACGGTTGACGCCATGTCACTACCAAATCGATTTTCTGTATGTGAACTAGTTCACAACTTTATGAATATTATTCATAAAACCAAAAGTTTAACTCATTATGTATGAACAACATAGGAACATCAGTTCACAAAATCAAAACATTCCGGATATTTTCTCGTGAACTAGTTCACGAAACTCGGAATTTTATTCATGAATCCCTTCAATCCTCGTGAACTAATTCATGATTCCTAATATATTAGTCACGATCTTGTATCCGTGCTCGTGAAATAGTTCACAAAATCATGCAATATTCTTCATGTATTAGCGAACTAATTCATGATTCCTAGTATAATAGTCACGACGGATCATGCGTGCCCGTGAATTAAATCACAAAGTTATAAAATATTTTTCATGTATTCGTGAATTGGTTCACGATTTCTAGTATACGTTTGACAATTCGTGCTCGTCAAATAGTTCACAAAATTATGAAATATTATTCATGGATCCGTGAACTAGTTCATGATTCATAGTACATGATTTACGATAGATTTTGTGTGCTTGTAATATTTAAAATATATTCCTTATCATTTTCAATTTCACGCAACATGGTAATGAAATGAATGGTAATGATATTTGAGGTAATATTCGTAGAATTATTTTTGTTCCATGCACTTTTTCATGAAATGTTCAGCTTCTATCGGCCAGTAATAGGTACGAGCAGTAGATATAAGAAAACTATTAGGGCCTCGAACAACGCTATTCATTTGATAAGGTTTAGTGTGATGTCTTGTCACCTGTCAAATTGAAAAGTAAGCTCTATAATAAAATATCAGAATAACGTGAACAGAAATTACGAAAATCGTGATTAAGATCTTGAAATCATGAACATAAACCACACTATTCGTGACAAAAATGTCGAAAATCGTAACTAAGGTCCTGAAATCAAGAACATAAATAAACATAAATCTCTACTCGTGGCTAAAATATCACGACAACGTAAATAGAAATCACGACTATCATGGTAACGTTCCTGAAATCATGAATATAATTTACATTACTCGTGATAAAAATATCAAAAATCGTGACTAAGATCCTGAGATCATGAACATGAGTTACTCTACTCATGACTAAAATATTACGATAACGTGAATGGAAATTACGACATGTGCGACAATGATCCTGAAATCATGAAAGTAAATCCCGCCAGTCTGACAGAAAAATCCGATAGCAAACTCATGAATAAAATAGCACGGTAATGTGATGAAAAATCACAAAAATCGCGAACTGAAATCATGAACATCGTTTGACTGTCGGCTGTGTATTCCCAAATTATGAACAAGAATCATAGCAAAAACTAAACATGTCTAGGGAACAACAACAGTAACCCAACCAAACATTCGAATGTAACGCCATGTATGTACTTACTGAACTAGTTTTTTAGAAACACAAATAGTTTCATGAATACGAGGTTAAATATTCACAATTTCAGAAATTTGGTCACGATTTTCGTAAATCGTTCAGTTCACGAAAGCATGATCTTTTGTTCATGAATTTATGAACGGATTTTTTTTCCGTGTACGGGACTGGATTAGAATTGTAAGCGAGAATCCGTAATTTGGTCAGATATGTCAGTCTTGAAGAGGCAGAGCCAAATATTTAAGTAAACAAATAGAAAATTCGCCCTTCTAAGGCCACAGAAAATTTACGCTATAAAATAGGAGAATAAGGAAAAACGTTAGGACTAAAAGGGACAAATTTTCCCGTGATGAAATATGAATCGCGCGAGCAATACGTAGATTTAAGATATCTATTGTAAATATTTTTCAAATAAAGGAAGTTTCAAAGTGACACCAACTCCAGAGTTTTTAAACACCAAGAGCAAACCATCCCAAGGAAAGTCAACGGTGAACCAAGGTATGACTCCCTTTGATAAGTCAATAAATAAACCACAGCGGATCTATTTTGAGATTGTTTGCATCATCGTCGTGGCAGCGTCGTGCCCTGCTGTGTTAAAATCGTCACGTCGCACAGTGGTCCCAAAGATCAAAAAAGGGGGTTTTTTAGATTGCGTCAAAACGGTTGAATTATGCAATATGGTGTCTTTGAGAAAGTTTCTTGGAGTAGAACCCCCCTTCTTTCTGTCTTATCAGATTAATGATTAATCCCCCTAATAGTGAGTTACGAAATTTATTTTCTTCAATAATTCAGATAGACAAATATTTACTTCAGCAAAGTTGTAGAGAAACTCGTTACAAACATTTTATCCGAAGACTTCAACTCTCTATCTTTTAAGGTTTTTGAGATATGGGACATTATTTGTAAAAGGCCCCTTAAAAACAGTTTTTTCATCATAAGTTTTCTTCTAGATTTTTTCCATTATATAAATGTTCTAGAACATTGTTTGGACTATTAAACTGCATTAATTTGCCGAAGACGGAAACTTGCTCTCGCTAGTATGTGTGGAGATATTCACGTTTTTTGATTGAAAATAGCTCTTTTTCCAATGCCGATAACTTTTAAACGGGCAAAAACAGGCAAACCACTTTGTAATCAAATTAAAGTACAAGAAAAGCACAATAAATGCTGGAAAAATCAGATCTCCCCAATGCAGCCCTCTGTGGAAATACTAGAGCCTAAGTTTGTCGATACTAGAGCTGTTCTGGCATTAAATACATCACCATATATTACTGTTAGTTTTTTTTTATTTCGATTATAGAGGTTTTAACCTTAAGGTCATTCGCCTCTTCGGGTTAGAAAAATCTCATGAAAAATTTCTAACCCTATGTGCGGGGTCGGGACTCGAACCCAGGTGCGCTGCGTACAAGGCAATCCATTTACCAACTACGCTACACCCATCCCCTACTGTTAGTTCTGAAATAAAGGGTTAAAGTCGTAATAATTATCCTTTCTTACTTTTGTAAGCACGTCTTGAGTAAATACCCAAGCAACCGAAAGTTGATATAAAGGAACTATATAAGCTTCTCGTTTTAAGTAATTTTGCAATACGTTTTATGTTCTAATAGCGGGTTAAGCAGTTCTATTAAAGCTTGAGCAGCTTGAAAGTTCGCTAAGATTTTTTTGTGAATTTTAAAGTGTGCTTTTTAAGTATTATCCGAACTTCTGTTTGCTTGGGTCAAAAGTTACAGTTGTTCAAAAACTCAATGCATTAGCCTGATACCGGAAACTGACAATTCCCTTGCGCCTACTTCATAACAATGGCGCAAGTGCAACCAAACGGCGAGTAATCAATTGCATTTGATGACGGAATGAGACAAACTTCAGCTCAAGTATTTCCATAGAGGGCCGCCTTGAGGAGATCTGATTTTTCCAGCATTTGTTGTGCTCTTCTTGCACTTTAATTTGTTTACGAAGTGGTTTGCCCGTTTTTGCCCGTATAAAAGTTATCGGCATTGGAAAAAGAGCTATTTTCAATAAAAAATGTGAATATCTCCACACATACTAGCGATAGCAAGTTTCCGTCTTCGGCAAAGTAATGCAGTTTAATAGTCCAAACAATGTTTTAGAACATTTATATAATGGAAAAAATCTAGAAGAAAACTTATGATGAAAAAACTGTTTTTAAGGGGCCTTTTACAAATAATGTCCCATATCTCAAAAACCTTAAAAGATAGAGAGTTGAAGTCTTCGGATAAAATGTTTGTAACGAGTTTCTCTACAACTTTGCTGAAGTAAGTATTTGTCTATCTGAATTATTGAAGAAAATAAATTTCGTAACTCACTATTAGGGGGATTAATCATTAATCTGATAAGACAGAAAGAAGGGTGGTTCTACTCCAAGAAACTTTCTCAAAGACACCATATTGCTAAAGTCAACCGTTTTGACGCAATCTAAAAAACCCCCTTTTTTACTCTTTGGGACCACTGTGCGTCGTCGTCGTGGCAGCGCTGGCAGGGTGGCCAGATAGAATTCCTAAATATCGGTAGGGTCACTAAAAGTTTATCGGTAGTTATCGGTAGGCCGGGTTGTTGTCCTAAAAACATAGTATTGACATAGAATTGTAAAATCCTGACAACACATATCTCAGACCAAATCCAACAAAAAAAAATGAATGTTGAGTAGGATGTGTCCAACATCAATAAAAATCGGTAGTTTTCGGTAGGAATAACAAAATATCGATAGTTTTGCCTTGGTCGTCTGTGAATCGGTAGGGAAGACCAAAATCGGTAGGACTACCGAAAAATTGGTAGGTCTGGCCACCCTGGGCGCTGGACTTGTTCTCCTTTTTATATCTGTTTTCGAACTTGTTGACAGCTCGAGTTGACGGGCCAGTGACTAAGACTATATACCCTGTACTCCTTGAAAACCATCTCTCCTCGTCGTGATAGAAACAATGACAAAAATATTATTGATTAAAAATATTTGTTTTTTAGCGATTGTTTTATCGTCGTTCGATTTATCAAAAGCGGCAGATTCGTTGTTGGTTGTTCTCGACATTCCATACACTTTATTATGTAGGATACTGTAGGATGTTTGTAGAAGAAGGTAAGTCGCTGTCAAACGTCCGGATGTGAAGCCATCTTGATCATCATCAAAAAAATCGAGACAGCTCTCAGTGAAGTTATACTAGTTATTTTTTATTTTGATTATAGAAATTTTAACCTTCTTCTCTTTTCGGGTTCGAGATTTCTTTCGAAAAATCTTTAACTCTATGTGCGGGATTCGGAATCGAACCCAGGTAAGCTGCGTACACGATAGTTATTGACGTCATTCCTAATCCCCTTTTTACGGACTGGAAACCTGTTCGAGGATTTCTAGCATTTCAAATGGAAATATGCCACTGGCAAGATATGCTAATACGATAAGAATAAACGGAGTCACCCAAACGTCGATGTGATTTTTTGAAAGTTGTGGAGGAAATTCGCCAGGGCCATGATTGAAAGATGGTTTAAACCAAGAAGAAACTCAGCTATTAATCGTTTCATCAACATAGATAGCGCCCAGATTTTGGTCCACGGAACCGGCTCGATTTGTTTACGTTGAGATTAGAATGAAACAAGCGAAGAATTATTTTTGCCTTGGAAGAGAAAAATCAGGACAAATCAAGCATTTCCTTCGAAGTCCCAGGACAGTCTATCAAAAACCAGGACATGTCCTGAAAAACCTTGACGTCTGGTCACCCCAGTTTACTGTCATTGCAGTTAACTTCTGTGATAGAAAACGCTGTCAAATAAGATTTGACTCAATCTCGGGGTATCGTGGAGGAAGTTAAAATTAGGTAAACCGTGTTGAAGGTAGTTTCCATTTAACCACGGCAAAAATTACAACTCATTGATAGGTTTTTTATACTCAAATTTAAGTTCAATTTACCTAATTTTGAGTATACCCCAAACAACTCAAAAGTACCTTCCTCCACGGAAGACCTCGACTGAGTCGAATCTTTCGTTTTGTTTTTGACAACACTAATAAGTGCGAAAGCGATGCACATCTCAAAAGTAAGTTAAAAGAACTTATTCTGCAGGTTGTTTTATTTAACCGTGTAGTGTCGAACAATAACCTGTTTACATTATCGTAGAAACCCGATCAGAAACACATAACAAAAACATTTCAAAACTATATCTCAAGCTGTTACTTGTTATAATTTTCTGTTATTTTAACTACTAATGAGAACGGATTTATAACACAGCTTACTACGAAAATTGTATTCTGTTATAATCTTGTTATTGCATTTTGATCGGGAAATCAATTGAAAATTGTACTGAAGTTTAAAGAGTTAGATAATTGTATTATTACATTTAGAAAACTAAGCCCATTCGATTTATCTAATAAAAGAATTCCTTGGCCAAATTATCCGTGACAAACAAAAATAATCCGCTGTTACGTTTCAAAATGCTTATTGATAATCAGAAAGGTTTTCCAGAGTATATTGCTGATTCTACAAAGCATCAGCGCAGTGAATCCAAGCTATTCGATCAAACGGTACCCGCCTCGTAAAACAATCACTCCAACAGTAAAACTGTCACTCGAAAGGCAGAACTTAGCCGATTAGTCGCAGAATAGAACCTAAACCCCAAAACCGTTAATTGATTAGATATGTGCCTAAAACCCCGCCTGCCATCACCGATAAACATGAAAATGTTCCGAACGGGGTAGTAAAAATATTCAATCTAAGTTACCCGGGAAAAGGTTTCTCAAAACGTCACTAAAATTTTCCGATATTCAGCGGAAAACAAATAAAAATGATTGATTATCTCTAGCCTACCAGTCAGACGCAGATCCGAAAACAGGACAGCAAAGCAAGTCAATAAAAATCGCGCTTATCCAGGGTCCCTATGCACGATTTTACGAGCCATTTTCACTCGAGTGTAACCTCTGGTTCTGCTAATGGCGTACAACCCGAGTGAGTACCACATACATATGGATCCCAGCGGAGAGAGAGATCCAAGAGAGAATGTGTCACTTACAAGTAAGTAGTGACGCGACGGTACACGAATGCAGTCAGCCAAACCAGAAGTAGGAATAATATTAATGCAATTTCGTCATGCACTTAATCCGGCGAACAAATCAATTACGAAACAAACAAATGAGGGTAAAATAGTTTCTCAAGCATTTCGGTTTGTTCGCGTTTACTTTACAAAGTGGAAGCAGCAGTAGTAGGCCGGGTCGCCGCCACAGCAACCGCGTTTTGGTGCGAGGCTCTCAAGTGCATCGAGGACGGCTAGTGTGTTGACATGCAATCGTTTGTACACATTGGTAAGCTGACGGGGGTGGAGATGGTTTCTGGGTGACACTTCTCATTTACAACTGATGGGAAAACTAGCTGAAACGATCTGCTTGGACTGTTAGGGTGATGAGTGATGGGGGTATCCGATGTTAATATTTTACGGCGAGGCTGGATTGGTGTCGCTGTTGATGTGACACAATGAGATCGTAGTAACTAGTGGTCTGCAGGGTGCTGTGTCATTAAGCTGAAAGCAGTTAGTCGGAATTTCGTTCCGCCAAAATCTGTCGAACGGTTCATTAGGTCGAATGGGTCATTAGACCGAATGGGTCATTAGAACGAATAGTACATTTATATTTATATTTCCTGATTCTACATCATATTATCATTATTTAATCTGTTTCATAATATTCCGCCACCTCACTCGGTCAGTTGCTGCTTGTCTCCAACCTCTCAGGTGCCCGATACTCGCCAGGTTCTGCTCCACTTGGTCCAACCACGGGGAACGCTGCGCTCCTCTCCGTCTTCTACCAGCCGGGTTGGAGGTGAAAACCAACTTGGTGGTGTTGTTGTGCGGCATCCTCACAACATGCCCCGCCCACCGTACCCTTCCAGCTTGAGCTACCTTCCGGATACTTGGCTCACCATAGAGTCGCGCAAGTTCGTAGTTCATCCTTCTCCACCACACGCCATCCTCCTGCACACCACCGAAGATCGTTCTCAGCACCCTTCTTTCGAAGACTTCGAGTGCTTGCAGAACCTCCTCGAGCATTGTCCACGTTTCGTGCCCGTAGAGAACCACCGGTCTAACCAGTGTGTTGTACATGGCACATTTCGTGCGGTGGTGAAGCTTCCTGAATCTCAAAGTTTTGTGGAGCCCATAGTAAGCGCGACTTCCAGAGATAATACGCCTTCTGATCTCCCGGCTGGTGTTATTGTCCGCAGTCACCAATGAGCCTAGATAGATGAACTCGTCAACCACCTCGAACTCGTCGCCGTCGATCGTAATACTACTGCCCAAGCGTTCCCTATCGCGATCGGTTCCGCCAGCCAGCATGTACTTCGTCTTAGACGCATTTATCTTCAGTCCTACTCTGCTAGCGTCTCCTTTGTTTCTACCGATTATGTCCACGTCGTCAGCGAAGCACACGAACTGTCCGGACCTCGGGAAAATCGTGCCCTGCATGTTGAACCCAGCTCTTCGGGCAGGACAACCCATCGCCTTGTCTTAGTCCCCGTGCGTGTTTCAAACGGACCCGAGAGGCCGCCTGAAATTTTGACACAACACCTTACACCATCCATCGTAGCTTTAACCAGTCTTGTCAGCTTCCCAGGGAAGCCGTTCTTGTCCATCGTTTTCCATAGCTCTACACGGACCACCGTGTCATATGCGGCTTTAAAGTCGATGAACAGGTGATGTGTTGGGACCTGATATTCACTGGTATTTTTGGAGGATTTGCCGTATAGTAAAGATTTGGTCGTTTGTTGATCTGCCGTTGATGAAACCGGCCTGATAACTCCCGACAAATCCATTTACCAGCGGTGATAGGCGCCGGAACAGAATCTGGGATATCCCTTACTAAGCGGCATTTGTCACCGTGATCGCTCTGTAGTTTTCACAGTCCAATTTGTCGCCTTTCTTGTATATCGGTGTGATGACCCTCTTCCTTCCACTCCTCCGGTAGCTGTTCTCTGTCCCAGATTCTTTCGATTATTCGGTGCATGCTTTCCGTCAGTTTCTCCGGACCCACCTTGAAGAGTTCCGCTCCTAGACCATCCTTACCAGCTGCCTTGTTGTTCTTGAGCTGTTGAATAGCCTCGTCAGCCTCATTCATAGTGGGCGCCGGTACATCCCCGTCGGCTGCGACACTGACATAATCGTCCTCCTCGAACGTCCGATTGTCCGCCTGCGCACCATTCAGATGTTCATTGTAGTACTGCTTCCACCTTTCGACCACCTCACGGTCACAAAACCGTTGCGAGAGTCATTCAGCTTCTTGAAGAACGCCCGCGTTTCCTGAGAGCGATACAGCAGCTCCATCTCCTCTCCTCTCTCTCAGTCTCTTCCAGGCGGCGCTTTTTGTCCTGAAAAAACGAGTCTGCTGTTTTCGCTTCCGTCGATATGACTCCACGTTCTGACGAGTGGCTTGAAGCAACGTCGCTGCGCGGTCATTAGGTCGAATGGGTCATTAGGACGAATAGGTCGTTAGGCCGAATGGGTCACTAGAACGAATACGTCATTAGGTCAAATGGGTCATTAGGATGAAAAGGTTATTAGGCCGAATGGGTCACTAGAACGAATAGGTCATTAGGTCGAATGTGTCATTAGAACGAAAAGGTTATTAGGCCGAATGGGACAATGGGACGAATAGGTCGAATGGGTCATTAGGACGAAAGGGTCAGGTCGAATGGGTCATTGGGACGAACAGGTCATTAGGTCGAATGGGTCATTAGACCAAATGGACCATTAGGTCGAATGGATCATTAGGACGAAAAGGTCATTATATCAAATGGATCATTAGCACGAAAAAGTTATTAGGCAGGATGGGTCATTAGAACGAATGGGTCATTAGGTCGAATGGGTCATTAGACCGAATGGGTCATTAGGTCGAATGGGTCATTAGGACGAAAAGGTTATTAGGCCGAATGGGTCATTAGAACGAATAGGTCATTACGACGAAAATGTCATTAGGTCGAATGGGACAATGTGACGAATAGGTCATTAGGTCGAATGGGTCATTAGAACGAAAAGGTCAGGTCGAATGGGTCATTGGGACGAACAGGTCATTAGGTCGAATGGGTCATTTGGACGAAAAGGTCATTAGCTCGAATGGGTCATTAGGTCGAATGGGTCACTAGAACAAATAGGTCATTAGGTCGAATTGGTCATTAGGCCGAATGGGTCATTAGAACGAAAAGGTCATTAGGTCGAATGGGTCACTAGAACAAATAGGTCATTAGGTCGAATTGGTCATTAGACCGAATGGGTCATTAGGACGAAAAGGTCATTAGGCCGAATGGGTCATTAGAACGAAAAGGTCATTAGGTCGAATGGGTCATTAGGCCGAATGGATCATTAGGACGAAAAGGTCATTAGGCCGAATGGGTCATTAGAACGAAAAGGTCATTAGGTCGAATGGGTCATTAGGCCGAATGGGTCATTAGGACGAAAAGGTCATTTGGTCGAATGGGTCATTGGGACGAATAGGTCATTAGACCGAATGGGTCATTAGGTCGAATGGGTCATTAGACCGAGAGGGTCATTAGGTCGAATGGGTCATTAGGCCGAATGGGTTATTAGGGCGAAAAGGTCATTAGGACGAATTGGTCATTAGACCGAATGGGTCATTAGACCGAGAGGGTCATTAGGTCGAATGGGTCATTAGGCCGAATGGGTTATTAGGGCGAAAAGGTCATTAGGACGAATTGGTCATTAGACCGAATGGGTCATTAGGTCGAATGGGTCATTAGACCGAGAGGGTCATTAGGTCGAATGGGTCATTAGGTCGAATGGGTTATTAGGGCGAAAAGGTCATTAGGCCGAATGGGTCATTAGAACGAAAAGGTCATTAGGTCGAATGGGTCATTAGGCCGAATGGATCATTTGGACGAAAAGGTCGTTAGGCCGAATGGGTCACTAGAACAAACAGGTCATTAGGTCGAATGGGTCATTAGACCGAATGGGTCATTAGGCCGAATGGGTCACTAGACCGAATGGGTCATTAGGTCGAATGGGTCGTTAGGACGAAAAGGTCATTAGGTCGAATGGGTCATTGGGACGAATAGGTCATTAGGCCGAATGGGTCATTAGGTCGAATGGGTCATTAGGACGAAAAGGTCATTTGGTCGAATGGGTCATTGGGACGAATAGGTCATTAGGTCGAATGGGTCATTAGACCGAATGGGTCATTTGTTCGAATGGGTCATTAGACCAAGCGGGTCATTAGGTCGAATGGGTCATTCGAACGAATAGGTCATTAGTTCGAATGGGTCATTAGAACGAATAGGTCACTAGAACGAATAGGTCATTAGGCCGAATGGGTCATTAGGACGAATAGGTCATTAGGCCGAATGGGTTACTAGAACGAATAGGTCATTAGGTCGAATGGGTCATTAGAACGAATAGGTCATTAGATCGAATGGGTCATTAGGATGAATAGATCATTAGGACGAATAGGTTAATAAGACGAATAGGTCATTAGACTGAATGGGTCATTAAGCTGAATGGGTCATTAGACCGACTGGGTCATTAGGTCGAATGAATTATTAGACCGAATGGATCAATAGGTCGAATGGGTCATTAGGACGAAAAGGTTATTAAGCCGGATGGGTCATTAGAACGAATAGGTCGTTAGGTTGAATGAGTCGTTGGGACGAATAGGTCATTAGGCCATATGGGTGTATAGGCCGAATAGATATTTTGAAGTTTCAAGTTTTAAGCTTGAAGGTTTAAGTTTGAAGTTTTATGTTTTAATTCTCACAAGCTGAATTTTTTTTAGATTCTGAGATAATTATGACTTCCATTGATTTAGTTTTCGCTAAAAAATATACCTACTGCAAAAAAGATCAGTTTGGACAAGGAAAAGTCCAAAGGAAGTGCCCTACTTGAATTTTTGACGGTAGGTAGGTACTTACCTATCTTTCAACAAAATTTCATCGAAATCAAAGATGGAGTTTTTTTTTGTAAATCGACTCAAAATTTTTAAAATCGATTTTTTTTAGTGTAGGACTCGATGAACAATTTTTTCAATACTAAATTGGACCAATTTTGTGAAAATCACTCCTACAACATTTTTTGTAGGATTTGTTATTTTTAGACTACAGCCATTTGAAAAATCTTGGCAAAAAATGTTTGACCCTTTTCAAAAGACAGTGTAGATCATTTTTGGAAAAACAAAGCATGCAAAGAGGCTTTTTGTGACGAAGTCTTCATGCACATAAAGTTTCATTAAATTCTGAGAGGGTGCTGCCAACTCGGAATACGATTTAGCGCGAAATTCGTCATGTTGCTCTTCCATCACTGTACTCAGCTTCTGTGGGTATTCCTAGGCACAATCGTGCGTTGCTTAATGTTTTGAAGGCAAGCCAATCGCTACCAGGAGATGGTCGGAATCTTTTTTTGCACTGCAATCGTTTGTTATGTCAGAATTTCATACTCTATAATTTCTAGTTGATTACAATGTGTTCAATTGAATATTATCCTGTTCAACCGGATATCTTCAGTTGGCCTTTCGGATAGGAGGAAGAAGGTAACAACCATTCCTTGTGAGGATTCATATTTCACGCATCGCTAGCTGTCGTCATTTGTAACGGTCTGCGGTCTGTCCGGTCCGATCACCAAGTTATACATCTATGGATAGATAAGGATCCGTCGATGGCCAGCTTAATATTTCGCCACGAGCACGCGGAAAAAAATTGTTCCCAAAATCGTGAATAATGCGCCATGAATTCTGGAACAATCACGTTTTTACCGTACGAAAACAGGACCATGAACAAAAATCATGTGTTTTATAATTATGTTCAATTTCCCTTCAGTAACGCCCGCATAACGCTTTTATTAGTGGAAACATTTGTTTTTGTTTTGCGAACTTCAGTCACGGATTCCGCCATGTCACTAATAAATCGATTTTCTGTACGTGAACTAGTTCACAATTTGGTCACGATTTTCGTAAATCGTTCAGTCCACAAAATCATGATCTTTTGTTCAAGAATTTATGAACGGATATTTTTTTCGTTCAGCTGTCATTGATACGCTCCAGTTACGCGCAAAATGCCTCTTGCTCGTCTTTGGGTCTCACTTCGTGTAGGCAGTGCACGTTGATGGTGCTGTAGTTGAAGAAACAGCCTTTGATCTACATCGTTTGCTACCTGAACACGTGGTAATGTTGAATTTTTTTTAAATTCATTTTTTCTCTGGCAGTTTAGTAATATACACTTCCAATCCATACCACTGTGTTGAATCGATGGTTCATTTCGTAGTAAAGTCGTGTAGTCAAATCCTAGCCAAAATAAACAAAATTCAAACACAGTCAACCCCCACGAACAGTTTCTGATTAATCTGGTAGTATAAGTAAACGAAACCACCGCCCGACTACACATCTCTCTTTCATAAATCACTGCAATTGAGAAGCAATCGAGTGAGGTAAAATTGTGATTACCGCGTGTAACGCTCGAATTTGCACGGCGAATCCATCCGAATCCATACGGGAAACGAAACCGTTTTCGCCCCTAGAACAGCAGCAGCAGCATCATCATCTATACGGGGTTTTGAATATAAAACAGGGAGAAAAGATTTTTCACGCTCGCGTTCATCTCCGCGCCGTGTATAGGACGACGACGACGTGGGAAAAAAATTGTGAAGACTGCAATTGAACATTTTATTTACGATATTCCGCAGCCCCGTCAGAGAAGTAAGTGCGGTATTTGTGCGAACTTACCCAACTTCCCCGAAACCCGGCTCGACGGTGGGTGAGGGGGAAAATCCGGCCCGTATCCGACCGAAGGAAGCAGCAAAAAATCCTATATATTTTCCCGGATAAATTGTTTATGTTTGGCTGATGTTTGTTAATATGCTTTTATGATTTGTGCCCCTCCTCTTTCTCTCTCTCTCAGTCACCACATCTCGATAGCGCTCTCCAGGGATGCAAGTGATTTGCATCATTTTCGCTATTCATGAACGAAAATTAATTGCATTTGTTGTGATTAATGGAACGAAACAGTCGCCACACGTATCCTAGTAAGGACCGAACAACAACAACGACAAAAAACGGAGGAAATCTGTTGAAACTTTGACGGTGCTTTAGTATACTGTCGACAGACAAGAGGTGAGATTTGAAGTGCCTGGTCTTGTGTCCGCCACGTGGCCGGCGAATATTTCGATTGTCTGTCGAAAATTGATCCCTTCTTCGGAGGGCCCGTGAAAAGAGGACATTCGTCGTTTTATGATGACTTTTCTTTCCCCTTTCCCCTTCGGAGTGGCCATAATTTCATCGTCGGTGGGTTGAGAAGGCTGGCTGGTCGAAGATGTAAAATCCATAACTGTCGCTCGTAACTCATCTCCGATGACATTAACGATGGTCAATGACCATAATTCGGTTATCAGCTCTTTCTCTCTGTGTGTGCGTGCGTGTGTGTTGAGGTACACGGTGGAAGGAGAGCCCAAAATTCTGATAAGGATTTCATACGAGCACCGTTTCTTTTTTTTCGGGAAATTTATGAACGAGCGGTAAAATAATGCGGTCAATGACCGTTTCATAGGTGCGGTGATGTCGTTGGACAGCTCCATTCGTCAAACGAAATGATCCAGGATTGTAGTTATTTGGGGGTCGATCCCTACTGGTTGCGTGCCAATCTTTTAGTTTCTTGTAAAAAGTCATTGAGTCAAATTTTGTATTTCGAATTCGTCTCATCAGTAACAGACCAACTTGGCCGTTAGCTAGACGCTAAAATCGGCAATCAGATCTTTTGTTCTTTCGGGACTTCATGTCTGGCTATTTGTTTTGGAAGTACACACATTGTGTAATTGAATATTTGAAATTACTTGTAATAGAACTAATAAGACTCCCAAAGTTATATGAGTTCTACTGACATTCATAATCAGAATTATAAGACAGCGTATGATTCAGTTAAGGAAATCAAATGAAGGGTAGTTCTAGCAGTGACTGGTAATTTGGCTTAGTAGCAAGAGTTTGTTTCAAAAATAGCAAATGTCTATAACTGCATTAAAGCGCTAGATTCTTTTTATAAAATGCAGAAATAAATCATAATTTAAGAAACAATTTAATCAGATTTAACACCAACAAAAATTCCATCTGATACGGCTTCAACCTTGTTCACCCTTAAATTGACGATCCAGCTCCAGCTCGTATATCATCAGAGAGAAAATCTACTACCCAAACGTCTCCAATGTCCAACATTATTTTCTCCCGAAACGAGAACAAACACATTTCCTGGTTCGACATTTCCCAACCCACGCTGATTTGAAGATTATCGCACATCCATTAACGACATATTCTCGGTCATAAAAAAGTGTACAAGAATTCCTGTTCTGGATCCCACCAGAAAACACCGTAATACACCCATTTCGAACAACCCCCCCACCTTTTGTTTCAGATTTCAGCTTCAACACTCTATCTCAGCAGGCCGTGCACCAGTGGGACACGTTCCTCTGCTGGCAAATAAAACAAAAAAGAACAAAAACAGAAAAAAGAAACGAGATTCCACACATGTAAATAGTAAGCAATAAAATTTTTAATAATGGCTTTTATCTTGTCCACTTTCTCCCTGGCTAATGGGACGGACGCCCCATCACTAAACCGCTCGGACCCCGTCAGTGCAGCAGTGGCCTTCTGTTTCCGCCTGTGTGGGATAGTTTAGAATTCAGGAACCGGGTGAGCGAAGAAAAAACTAAAAAAACGGGAGGAAGTAGCACGAGAAGGACGACGCCCAGTGCTTCGGACGAGTGATGAACGGCCGAACGTGAGTGTGTCACATACTCCTATTCTATTTTTAGGGGGTTCGAAGAGGATTTTCCGGTACTAATTTTTACGAGTTGAGGCTTTGGGTGCGAACAAGTGACCACCACCAGCTCGGAGGATTCGGCGGTGTTCTGGATGTGAAGCAGCATTATAACGAATGGGGATCCCCTGGGGATACTTTCAATTGGGGATTTGTTGTGGTTGGGTTTGTATGTTCTACGAAGAATTTAGTAAGTGTAGAATTAGATTTAGTGAATTTATTCCACTAAAAAATTGGTATGTAAATATCTACTGTATTCACTGACAACATCAGATTATAAATGGATTAATTTAGTTTTTCTATATTTGCTTTCATTGTCTTGAAAACATTTATAACTCTTTTCCTGTATATAATTCCCACCGTACAATCGGAGCCGTCTTAAGACCACTTCGGGTCAATTTGGAAACAAACTTCCAATAGAGTTGTAATGGCCTTTGGAAATATAGTGATAGATTTAAAGGCTTGAAATATATTTTCGAGTATCTCTCTTAACTACATCTTTATATTAATTTTCACAACAAGCAATAAACTGACCGTTAGTTCAGGCTGTAATTTGGCATCATAGTTACATGCCGTTGTTTGAGGATGAAGAGTCTTCTTGGCCAAATGTGAGGAATGATGGAGTAGGATGGGTTGAATCTACATTCACCATTCGAACTTCGTTATACACGCCAGGAAGAAATTCTTAGCATTTCGTGATATAGTTTCCCAAATGAGGCGCAGTCATGAATGTTTCCAGCAGTATTTACAAGTTTTATTTGCATTCCTTCACTGCGGTGTTTTTTTATGTCAGTAGAGATCAAACTGTGATCTGTGATCAATTTTTACCGTCGCTCATTTAAACTATCATTAAATTTTTTGTGCTCACTTTTCTTAAATCTAAAAAATATCCTACACTCTAAAATATAAAATGTGTTATATACATAATATGCTATACTATAACAATATCGATCGTTTTGCCTCGGAATGGGCTTACTAGAATCAGAAGTGTATGAGTTAAAGATTCGTTTGAGAAATCCATTTGACTATGTATTTCAGTCCCATCACTAAGCTAGTGTCGGATTCTGATGAGACGAAGTAGAAAACGGTAAGGGGACTCAGAGGCCCGGATAGTTACAGTTTCCTAGTTTCAATGAACTTGTAATTTGAAATACAAATGCTTGAGCGTTTTCGGGCTTTCGATTGGTAAAATGACAAATACGAGGCGTTTCATTTCATTGTATCTTAGGATTTTAGCTTGCTTTTTTGAGGGTTAATTTAATTATAGCTTTTAGGCTCGCAACGCGCAAATGTGGCTTTAAACAATTTTCTCTTTAGTGGAGATAAATTAGCTTTCACCTAAATTTTGCTCCACCAAGAAGAAAACTGGCAGAGTAAATCTATTAGAGATGTCTAGAGTTCTAACGGAATAATATTTAGCCCTAACAGAAATATCAAAAATCGATCCTGATAAGCTTCGGGTGGTGCTGAATAGTTAAAAACATATTGCTGGCTACGGGCCTTTTAGGAAGACGTTCAGTTTACGTACCAGCAAACCAAGTCGAAATAGATGGCGTCGTTTCGTCGGATTCTAGCATAAATCGCACAGATCTGCTGCAGCACGGGGTTGACTGCTCAGCTGACGGGAAGAGGCTCTATGTTAACCCAGACACGTATCGGGTGACCTTTGCCGGGTATGCTCTACTGAACTATCTCTTCTTTGACAAGGTTCGTCTGATTGTTCGCCTTTTTGTGCCGCGTGTTAAGAATTGCACTAATTGTAAGCAATTGGGATACACAGCATGCCATTGTAGGAGTAAGGTTCGTTGTGGGAAATTCGGTGTCGAAAAGAAAGTCTCTTTTGTCCACGTGAAGTCCCGACATGTCCCGCGCCTAAACAGCGCGAGATCTTTTGCAGGAATGCTGAAGCGAGCTACACCACCGACCATTACGAATATCTATACTATCTTGTCTACTGAAGAATTCGATTCTAATGACCCTCAGCAGGGAAATCTTCTGCTGCGCCTAGAAACAATAGAAAGCTAGAGAATTCCTCTCCTAAGCTTCGTGGTAAAGGACAGAAGATGTCCCTTTAAGGTCCTCCAAAAATAACAGCTCTATGAAGCACTGGGACAAAACCGAAGCAAGTAGCTCCTTGACTCGAAAATCTGAGTTTAAAAAATGGGGTTCTCAGCACTTCCTGGAACATTAAAAACCCAAGTGATTCTATGTCTCAACTGGAGAAGGAAATTCTCTGACATTGTGAACCGGATTTTACTGCTTTCAATATTTTTGATCCTCTCAAAAGCAACCCAAAAATTTTCCTGCTCGCAGTGAACACATTATTGATACCAGAGCTTTAAAAAATTGACATCCCTGGGTGAACACGGAAGAGCAACGAAATTCAATTCATGCCCACCGCGATGAATGAAATGTTTGGTTCGTTTTCCTCGTTATTCGTTCTCCCGATACAGCGCATCCAGGTTCGGATATGTTCAGCTTCAGAACTGAATTTGGTTTTTATGCTAGCTCTGAGAGGGATTATTGAGCAAAAGTGCACCAGGTATAGATGACGTAGTTCACTTATGCTTGAATGTAGAATGTAGAAGATGCTAACTTCTGCCTTCAAACTGTCCACATAATAACAAATGAATGCTTTGGTTAGTAAGGGAATTTATATTTCCTCTACACTCAAGCATTCGATTCTGCATGCAATTTCAGTAAGTTGGAAAGTTAATGAATAAGGGAGGTGGTGAATCCGAATGTTGGTTTCGGTAAATACAAGCAGAAATGTGTAACTGTTGTAAGTCTAGTCTAGTCTTCACATACACAGCCAATACATGTAGGATCCTGAAAAATTGCAGACGTTCGTTGAACCTTGAATAAGGAAGAAACGTGGACAACCGTACACAACCGTTTCAATTTGATGGGGGTTTGATAAATCGTTGGGAGTGACTTTGCTAAGAGGATTAATGTCACTCCTTTTGTCCTAGGTTCCTGGGTTATAGCGCCCTTACTCGCTCTGCAGAAATATGTACCTGATGTAACTGCAATTACTGTTATTACTGTAGAATTGTAGAAACATTATACCTAAAATCGATTATTTTAAAATGTTGGTGTAATCTTGATTTCCCGGAAGCGTCATACAACCTCCGAGCCCGCGGTTTAAAGGTTGTAGCCTCCTTCTTACTCCGTTGGGACGACTTCTGCTTCTTGAAGGTTTTTAGGTCGATTCTCGCCTTGGCATGTTGGACATTACTCTCAGAAGTACACAGCTTTTTGGCAATATCTCGCACAGAACTTTTTTTTTCGAAACAGCCATCATAAACTTCCGGTTCATCAGTCTTGGTTTTCGACCACATTCCAGATAAATCTTTCAAAGCCAACCCCAAAGTCTGTCTCACTAGAAGCCGGGAGATCAAAAGAATGTTCAACATTTCTGCATAAAAGCGACAAGAGTGTTCTTTTGCAGATCGCTTGCTTTTATCCCTGTGCAGTTTGTACGCGGTACATGTCGAGAGATCTGGTAGCAAGTCTGACCACAATAGAGACACTATTCAGCTTATTTCGAGGTTCTTCATATTTACTGTGTCGTGCCCAATTGTCACAGTAGGTGGCCATCCATAACTCCACTTTTTACATTTGAGGCAGTTCATAATCGTTGGAACGAAAAGGGGAACAGGCAGACATACGATTCAGCTAATCTCACTCGAAAGAAGTCTGATGAGAGATAGTTCTTTATCCCATCTATGAACGATACCGAACGCTATTGCTCACATTCACTTAAGATACTTAAGATACTGGACGAAGCGAGGACTCCTTGAAACGGCCAGCCTCGTACTTCAGGAAGTCTTCGACAATCAGACTGGATTCGATGCCCACACCGTCAATTGCTACAACACAACACAGGAACGTATACACAATATCCTAACGCGCAAAGCTGATCGCAAGCAACCACGTTTGCTTACTTCAGGTCAGACAAAACTGCGCTAGCCTTGCTCAATCGTACCTTTGTGATTTCTTTTAAAATGACTCTTGACTGTTGAACTAATTTTATAAGGAATTTTTCAGCTTACAGTCGTTGATTAAAGAGCGAACACGAAATTATTGCGACACCGAAAATGTCATGCCAATTTTCTTATAATGTTTAAAATCAAACCAAAATTTTAGGGTAGTTTTATACATATGTTTACTTCAAAAATTAAAAGAAAAGTTAATCGATGGAGCCTTGAGTGTAAAATTGAACGCATTTTCGCTTGATGCCCTCCATCAAAGTCTTTACAGTGTCATCCGGTACCAGTTTCTCAGTTTTTTATCCATTTTCTTAAAATGTCCTTCTCGTCTTTGACTGTCTTCTTGCACTTCCGAAGTTCCCGCTTCATTATTGCCCAGTACTGCTCCACCGGGCGCAGCTCCGGACAGTTTGGCGGATTCATGTCCTTTGGAACAAAATGGACAGAATTGGCCTCATACCACTCCAGGACACTTTTAGAATAGTGGCATAATGCCAAATCTGGCCAAAATAGCGAAGCTTCGTCGTGCTGCTGCGAGAACGGCAAAAGGCGCTTCTCGAGGCAATCAGATTTGTAGATCTCGCCATTTACTGTGCCCTTTGTCACGAAAGGCTCACTCCTCAGTCCGCAAGAGCAGATGGCCTGCCAAATGAGATATTTGGAGGCGAACTTCGAAATTTGTCGTCCACATAGAACTTGCTCTTGCCGGTGAAAAACTCCAACCCCGGAATTTGCTTAAAATCGGCTTTTATATACATTTCGTCGTCCATCACACAGCAGCCATATTTTGTCAGCATCTTCTCGTAGAGCTTCTGTGCCCGAGTTTGAGCCGTCGATTGTTGCCGCTCATCGCGGTTTGGGAAGTTCTGTACCTTGTATGTATGTAGTCCAGCTCTCTTCTTTGCATTCTGGACGTAGCTCTGCGACATGCCGATCTTTTTAGCCAAATCACAGCTTGAGACGTTGGGATTCGCTTTAATCATCCGCTTCACCTTTCCCTCCGTCTTTTTGTTCTCCGGTCCCGGTTTTCTTCCAGCTCCTTTGCCGTGGTCCAACGTCAATCGCTCCTGGAACCGCTTCAACACTCTGGAGACGGTTGAATGGTGAATGTTCAACATTTTTCCCAACTGCCGGTGCGACAGGTCAGGAAATTCCAGGTGTTTGGAAAGAATTTGTTCTCTCGGCTCGCGTTGGTTCACCTCCATTTTCGTTGAATCGAAAAACACGACTTCGAGTTTGACAGCATGTAAACAATACACATCAATGAGAAAGTGTGCAAAATTTGGTTGATTTTTACCCAATGGTAAAAAAAAGTTATGCCCTGTTGAATGTGTCGCAATAATTTCGTGTTCGCCCTTTAGACAATGAAAAGAACCATATTGTTTTTACTTCAAACGTTTCGATTGGAATCGATTTAAGTACTTCTGCTACATACCGGTTGAATGCCTGGCATACTGCCAGGAACCGAAACTAGCAAACAAAAAACCTCTAGCGCTTTGGATAGCCTATTCTTGAAATGTTGTACTATACAAAGTTGACGATTTTTTAACGTTTATTTTAAAAGAAACGTACAGAAACCCTCAAACTTTGAACATTTTTTCAGAGGCCTGGACCTAGTCTTGTGAACCTGACAACTCTGCTCAACAAATTGGGTAAATGTTTGTTATCGAGAAGGAGTCATCAAAAGACACCGCTGCATAGTGGTCGGAATTCCCAAAAAAACGTGAACTTAATTCACTAAAGGCCAAACCATCGAATATATTCACAAGGTATCGTTGGACGAATTGGTCGTAAGAATATTCCCCACAACCTGATAAAAATTAAAATTAGGCATGGCTTACTACAATCAAATTAAAAAATATATTTTTTATGCTGACGAGGTAGAAAGTTGGTGTCTTCGACAAAGTTTTAGAAATGCTCGTAATAAAGAATTTTGTTGAACTAGTTGAACTTGTAGGATTTAATGTTATCGATTTGTAAAGCGTTTTCAATGGTTACACCCTCAAATTTAGTTTTTTTTAATATAACTTTTTCCACTGTGACTTTTCGTGCAAACCGTGCTCCAGACAAATGTGAAGGCATTAAAACCACATAATATTGTTGAAGGCTGTAAGTAAAAATACCCAAGTAAAAAAACATTACAAAATGAGCATAAAACCTTCTTACCTTTATTATGCGTAGTCCGGACATTGAAAATAGTGCCTGCTCGTCCATCTTGGTTTGCACCTTTCTCTTTTATACGCAATTGAACTGTAAAAAAAATTAAAATTCTTCAAAAACTCTAAAACGAATGAGTATTTTTACAAGGGGTGTGCGTCGCGCCGCCGATTTCAGGTGAAATTTTTATATGCAACAATACAACAATATTATGTGGTTTTAATACCTCAACATTTGTCTGGAACATCGTTTGCACGAAGTCACAGCGAAAAAACCAAATTAGAAAGCTAAATTTAAGGGGCTTGCCTTAGAAAACGCTTTATAAATCGATAACATTAAGTCCTACAAGCTCAAGTTGTTCAACAAATTTCTTCATTATGAGCATTCCTAAAACTTTGTCGAAGACACCAACTTTCTACCTCGTCGGTATAAAAAGTTAATTTTTCTGGTTCAATCGTAGTAAGCCACGCCTCAATTTAATTTTTATCAGTTTGTGGGGAATATTCATACAAACAATTCCTCCAAAGATACCCTATGAATATATTCAATGGTTTGGCCTCTAGTGACGTTTTTGGCATTTCCAACCAAATTCAATAAAAAATGTTTTCCTGTGTAGATCATCTGATTAACAAAATCAATAATAAAATAAATAAATATTTCTTGATACACTGTACAGTACTGTGTACACTGTAGTATATAAGCCAAATATACATGTCGTCTAAAATGATTCTCTCTCTATCTCTCTCAAGCTCTACAGTCGGAGCTTATGCTTAAAGCTCTATGCAAGATAAGCAAAATATTGTACAATTCGCTTGTTGATAGTGTATTAAAGAAATGTATAGAAAGAGCAGCTCATGTTGAAAAGAAGGAAAATTTCCACAGAGTGTTTAGACTTAATACAACAAATACTGTAAATTTAAGAAAGATAACAATATTCATTTTAAGCCAGAATTTTAAATTCGTATCTAATCGGTTCATATTTATAACTTCTATCTTGTTTGAAAAGTCAGACAAGAAAGGCCATCTCTTGGGACATCCACATTTTCACCACATGAACACAGTTGGAAATGCCAGAGAAAACACTTTATCCGAGTATGCCGACCCAATCTCGAGTTACCCGAAAATAAAAAATACAATGAGTCTTAATTCGGAGCACCCATAATTTTTAGAATAATTCCCAAAGTTGATTGTTCAAACAACAAAGAACCCATCAGCTTAAACTCTTTTCTTCGTATAAAATTTGTCATCGTAAAATGCAACATGGCTGCAGGGGAACGATCACTCTGCTTCACGATATTGACAAAAAGAATGCCTTCTCGTTCAATAAATCTAGTTAGTGTTCATTCCTGGACATTGAGGATTCATTTGACAATATGTTTTCAAAATATTAACTTCAACTTATTATGGCAGCGACTAGGATTGGATAAACCCAATGCTTAGCAACCGCATTTTTTGTTCGTCATTGAGACAGGCAGATGAGTATTTGCGGCATTGACATTGGCATGAATTCCCAGCGTATAGGTTACTCATTTTCATTACTGATCAAGTTATGTATTAGGTTTTAAGCCTTTTGAGGTTGCACATTGAGTGTGATTTACTACTCCCAAGTTTCACACATCCGGGCTCTGCGAGCAAATCGAACCTGGTTTTGAACAATCGGAAAAAAACTCACAGTCGACCAACTGAGACTTGGTATTTTGAGTTGCCAGATGTACTGTGAAAACTATATCAATCAGTCAGTTCTAAGAGTGTTCAACAATTTTTTTTCGGGCGAAAATATTCTTTCTGAAAATCCTACACGTATCGAGTGTGACAACGTTGAAATCAACGGACGTTGTTAAAATCGAGGTACGTTTACACGATACTGCACACCCTACTTGCGATATTGATATAAAACCCAAACCACAGTGAGAAGCGGAATCTGTTGCAGAAGATAGTTTCAATAATTATTTCCCAAGAAACTGCCATTACACAGAATACGCTTTACACATGTCAAGGAGAAATTAATCTATGTCTGTTACGTGTCATCATAAATCATGCCTTGGGACTAATGAAAAAAAAACAAATCTACGGCAATCCAATACGACACACAATCGGGAATACTATCACTTAAACCAGGAACGGTTGCCAAATGTGTGGCTGCGTTTTGGGCAATAATTAAACAACTGCAAAAGCTGCATTTAGTACCACCAAATCAACAGCCAGCACCATCAGCTCGGAAGCCAATACCGAAGGCGGCAGGTTTACACTTGTAAGCTCAAGAAACAATGACAGTGGTGCTAGGGGGCTTCAAGAGACAGAAGAGTTGGGCTGCAAATGTTTCTCGACCGCGAAAGGGAGTCTCCACACCGTACCTGGAACACAACGTAGGATGGGTTCTTAATGTATCAACCTTTATTATATTAACTTTCTTATTTCAGTCTCTCCTACCATCTTTGACTGAGCTGCAAAAATGACTTCCCCCGACAAAGGTTCGCCTCAAGGTGGACAGACTCTGAGATATTTTTGCGGTACGAAGACAAACAAAAATTTAATCAATTAGCAATTTCTAGAGATGACAGAACGATATTTGGCCGTGACTGCAATTTCGAAAATCTGCGCTGATAAGCTTAGGGTGGTACTGAATAGTTTGAAGCAGGCAAATAATAGTACTATCTACGGACATTCTACGAAGGAGTACAGGGTCTATGTACGGTAAACGCGGTCGAAATAGATGGCGTCGTTTCCGATTTGAGCTTGAATTGCGCAGATCTGCTTCAACCACTAGAAGATACTAGACTGAAAACGATTGCATTCAACATCAGTCGTAGCTGGCGGGAAGGTCACCTACATCAACTCAGCTCCATATCGGGAGACCTTCGTCGGGTCTACCTATCTCTTCTTTGACAAAGTTCGTTTGATTGTTCGCCTTTTTGTACCGCGAAGTGCACTAGATGCAGGCCATTGACACATGAAGTTTCGACATGTCCCGCGTACAAACAGCGCGAGGAGCTTAAGAAAGCTACGCCACCGGCCACTACGAACCCACAGAAGGACAAATCTTTTGCCGTGCCTAGAAGTAATAGAAAGATGAGGAACATTTCCTCTAACTTTCTCTAAACTTCGATGTAAAGGACTTGACCTTTAAGGTCCTCCAGAAATAACTCGAGGCAGTACTGTTACAAAACCGAAGCAAGTAGTAGCTGTTCTAGAAAATCTGAGTTCATAAAATCCCAAGTATCCATTTGTCAAAAACGGAAGAAAGAATGTTGAGCTGGACTAATAGAACCCTCTGACATTGTGAACCGGATTTTCACAGTTTCAATATGTCTGGTGTTATTAAAAACATACCGATTACTTATTTCCTCACAGTAAAATTATTATTTTCACAGTTGACCACAGAATGTACCGTGCGATTGCCATTCAAAATCTAAGCTCACTGAAGCGAGGAGTTCTTGAAACAGCCAACCCCAATCCGCAGTAAATCAACGCATGGCAAACTCGACTCGGCGCCACACCATCTATCTCAAATTTGTGGATGGGCATATAGACGCGGTAGTCCTTCATTGAATGCTCGTGACATTTGCTTACTTTAGACAGGATATCGCAGTTCTAAGATTATCTGGGCAACCTTTCCGAGATATCTACTGCGGCTGAGTAACTCTGCGGCAGTTTTTCCGATAGCTTTTAAAATACTTAGAGGATTATCTGCGATCAGAAAGAAGGGCAGATGTGGCCCTACTGAGAATAATGTGTATGATTCGAAACGAATTTACCCTAACTTGGACGCAAAATAAAAATTTTAGGAATACTAAGGAAACGACAGAAATTGCAGGAGAAATTGACAAACGAGTCAGGCGATAGTAAAGCAAAAGCGTGATAGATCTTCAAGATGTAGTAGATCATGGAAGCATCTTTGTTTAACTGTAATTCAAATCTAAAGTTTTGCACTGAAATTAACTATTCATCAATCAGCTTACTGGTCCTAACAAGTGTCTTTTCAGTATACTAAATAGATGCTCCATCTGGCGCCTTCAAAACTTGATTTCACGATTCTAGAGTTCAGGATTTTTTTTATAAAAAATACCAAGATATTCAGAAGTGATAAACACATTTTACAATCAAAACTGGATGTTGGAATTGGAACTTCGATATATTTTTGACCAAATGTGAAAGAACCTACAAAACACACTATACTCTTGCCAGCTGGCTATACGTGATTAGAATAATTTAGGTTTATTTATTTGACAATATGTTTTAAGCTTTGAACCATCTGTATTAAACTAGTTGCCGTAGTCTAGCTACCGCTTTAGGCGGTCGGTCTTAAACCTGTCCTGGGCTTAGTCGAGAGTTCTCCGTCGTGGGCTTTAGTAAAAGTTTTACTCGTTTCTGGATTTAGTAGAGAGTCTTCACCGATCGCTGGGCTAAATTAGATAAAGTTGTAAGAAGATATTGATAAGCAAAGAATGGTGCTGAACAGTTGGAAGAAGGCAAATGATATTTCTAGTTACGGGTATGAGCACGTCTACGTATCAGCAAACCAGGTCGAAATAAATGGCGTCGTTATCGATTCGAGTTTGAACTGAGCAGATTTGCTAAAACACGAGGTTCGATGTTTTAAAGTTACCATTCTAGTGAAGATAGGGGACTGCAAATGGACTGGACCTGCATTCAGCATCAGTCGCACTTAGCTTTCGGACTAAAAGCAGTTGGATTAATGACTTATTCGTCTTGATAATATTCGGCCGAACGACGTTCGACCTAATCCCGTGTGATGTGAGCACTGTTCAGTATTAATAAATAGAGATTTTAGTTATTTAGTTAATGGACTATCAGTCGGCTAAAAACTGAATTGAACACTTCACAGTGGTTTATTAGCGTTATTCCAGCAGCTCCCCCAAATCACTGCCGATAACTTTTTCCACCGACATGTCAACAATAAAACTGTCATCGAAGAATAACAACAAAGGCCTTGCTTCCCCTGAACCACGCTTCTAGTAGGAACCGACAGAACTAAACGCATGGCTTGCTGTATAGAGTTCGGTTCCGCTACACCTCCTCGAATCCCGTTTTCCCGACTGACAAGACAGCTCTACCGAGTCACGACAAAAGTTACCAAATCCAATTGAATCCTCCCGAAAAGTGGAATTCCCTCCTCGCTCCTGATTCCGGGCCACTGCACTGACTCGTTATACATGTATCTCGTTGCTAATGATATTTTATGGGAAACTTTTCGCGGCGCTTCCCTTCAAACAGTTTGTTTCGCGCGACAACGCTTCCCGTCCGACGACGCACCAATGAGATAATTTATGAATCCGTGTACGCACCGAAAATAAATCAAAACCTGCATATTTTCTCCCGGATTTGTTACCGAGGCTGTGTGACTTTACTGTGACACACGTATGGACGGAACCGTTCGCGCCTGAATTCACCCTTGATGTAGCTTCCGAATCTAGGTTCAAATCGGTACAAAAACCAACTTTTCCGCGGCTCAGCTTCCCGGAGCCGCGGTGGACTATCATCAGCATTTCCCATCGTTTTTTTTTGCTTCTCTTCTCTTCCTCAGCTCTCTTTTTTTCTTTCGTCGCACGTCACCCTATTTGGGGCGGCCCGCTGGACGGTCCGTCCGGATTTGGCCTCGCCTTTGTCTTCTGGCTCAAGCATATTTCATAATGGTTTGACATGTTAATCTGGTGGATATCCTCCTGTGGAAAAGTAAACCCACCAGGCTTTGCAGGGTGAACAGTGATGTGAACAGCGAGTTTTTCGGTTCCCCCTGGCCAACAGGCACTTCATTACAAGCATTATGTCGTGTTAAAATGGCAATTTATCTACCGATGATTTAACTTTTAACCTAATTTTGTCGTAAATCTTGTGCGATGTTGGCAGCAACCTGATACGGAAGAGTTCTTCTTCTGAACGGGAAAGCTACTGTCAATTAAAATAGTTTGGATGCTGGAATCGACTACGTGAAAAAATGTTTTTTTAATTCCATCTCAACATGTGCATTTCCTAGTATTTCATTCGGCGTGGAAATACAACGAGAATCCTTACAGAAGGTCCGATTTCTCGAACCTCAACCCAAATAATTTTCAGAACTAGTCCAGCTTTAGCAAAAAAAAGTATTCTTTTGGCCAGGTCGCAGCCGATTCTTGTTTTTACCGGTTGTGAACCCCGGTCCGACAGCATAAGATGCTACATTCGCTATCGGTTCTAGTCATAACCTTCGCATCCCTGCAACCGTGTAATTGATTATCGTGAGCACTCGCAGACACGAGCGTGAAAATTGAACAAGGGGATTGCAATTTCCTTCCGGCAATCGCCAGTCCAACTCTCGAATAATTCGAAGCCATAAAGCGCATCCCGATCCGAATCAATCCCGTGAGCAAGTGAGGCACGTGACCTGCTGCCGCAGCAAATCGCCATTCTAGAGACAGACCAGAGCAGCCAAAAAGGTTGCGATGACAAATGAAAACTTCCCATCCCATCACGGTTGGCTGTGATATTAATATAAATATTGGGCCGCACTATCTGGAACAGCCAATCTCGGCTGTCGATTGTTCTACCGGGAAGATTCCCCCGCATTTTAGCTGACACGGAGCGATTTTTGGTTTCAACCTTTCGATTATAGGACATCCGGAGTGGCACACGGCAAACGGCGTGCAATTTCTGAAGAGTCGATAGAAAAATGCGGCCGAGATTGCGAGCTATTGATTAAAGTTAATGGTTTTATTGATGATTTACAAGTGCGAGGAATCGTACGTCTGTATGCTATCACCCTGAAAAAAAAGAAACCAAATTTATGACTGTACATAGTTACCGTCTTGTTCATTAGTTCAGCTAGAATTGCCATGTGTGCAAAGCTGTTCAAAAACCTAACTAGATGAGACCAACCAATTTAAATAAAATCATCCCAGGAACACATGGTGCACAAGTTTAGGCTTCAGAAAAAAAACGGACCGAAAATAAAAACGCCTGAAAATTAAGGGACGCCAGCAATTTACCTTAAATTTAATTTACTAATTTATGTGCATATATTTACCCGACAGGGAAGAAGAAGGAAGCAGCCTTTCTGCTGTCTCATCTCGGTGTGTTGTCACCCGGCAAAAAAGTCGCATATTCCAACGCACATGCCTACTGTGTGATAATCCTTCGCACATTGTTGCACACGGTCAAGGAAAAGGAGATCTTTATTTACGAGTTTGCATTTAAATGACGGTGCCAAAATAAAAGTGAGGGAAAATGGCAGATTCTCCTGTGTGTGACCATATGGGGTACCGCGTCTTGGGGTGCGGTATTTGGGCTTTGGTTGAGTATGGTGCGGATATTTATAATCGGGACTGTTTAGTCAGTTTTCAAGCGAGATAATTAAATTTGGCTTTGTATTTAATGAAGTAATGGCTGTTTCAGCCGTGGTGGTATTTACGGTGTGATTTAGCTTCTCGATTATTGCGTTAAATCTGAGGTGATGATTATTAGAGGGGAAAAACAAAAAAATGACCCCCATTGGGTCACTCCTGAGTCGATTCCTAATCTTACCAGGAATGTTTGCTCCAAATTTGAACCAAATCGGACAAGTCCAATTTACATGGAGAAAGCCGACTAACTTGCACTTTCACCGCTAGATGGCACTGTATGCAACAGTTTATCACTACAGATGAAAATAAGAAGCTTCCACAAGCATTCGGATGTCATCCACTGTAGATCCCATGTCTTTACGGAAGCCGAGGATGTTCTCATTCTCCGTGTACTTGGCAAGCCTGTTCAGGATTACTCTAACAAACTGACTGTGACAAACGAGTCCAACAGACATATTGGCATATATGCTGAAGAATCTCCAGGAGGTTTTTCTTGGTTTCGGCAGCAACACCAGCATCTTTCGCTTCCAGCTATCGGGGTATCTACCTTCATAGATGTATTTCTGCAGCATAGTCCTGAACATATCCAGGTTCTCCTGTATCGCTGTTTTCAGAACCAGATTTGGGATCCCGTCTGGTACTGGGACCTTCTTCTCTTTCATAGTTTTCACTATGAAAGCGGGCTTCTTCTTCATTATCATCCTCCCTACTGTACGATGGAAACGACCAGATCGTTGGTTCATGCTACAAGAAAAGCTCTTCGATGATGGTCTTCATCTTTACCGGGCACTTTTCAGGTGGTACAGCTGGATCTTTCATTTTCGCCCTGACAATTCTTTAGGCGTCTACCCAAGGGTTCGTGCTAGCTTTGTGGCAAAGCTTCCTAAGGCAGGTTTTCTTGCTAAGTTTGTTTGCTTTACTGAGAGCGTTATATCCACATTTAGTTGAGCTCAGCAGTTTACCGCACAGCCAAGTAAATCAGTAAATGTTTATGCAAAGTGTCTTTTGTTAAGTGATTTTCAGCGAAATCTTGCCCAAGTCTCAGTAAACAATTGTAGCTTTAACTGAAATCGTAGCGAAAAATGAATTTGCCAGGTACTCGGCTGTTCAAATCTCGGCAAAAGTTGCTCAGTAATGTTTGAGATTTGTGTGTATCGCGATATTTTTCCCTAAAATTAAACTTTTATCACCGGTCTAGAGATTCTTTAGCATGAACCCTGTATATTAGACAACTAATTTTAGGATGATATTGCTGGAAACTCTAAAAGTATAGGGGAACTCGCTAGTTAAACATCAGATTTGCGATCTGCGCATACATTCTAGAACTCACGTAAATATGCAAATGGCCATACGGTTACACAATGCACTTTTTACATACGAAGTTACATACCCGCGACATACACACGCCAACAAGATGAATCATGTTAGTATACAAATGCTCGATCCCTTCTCGATCATCCATGCATGCCTACGCCCACACAGAAAAAAAAAAGTTGGTAAAATAAGAGTTTATCACTCTTAGCAAAAAACAACCAACACATACTCTTAGTTTAAAAATAAAACTTTTGTTTTGAGTACTATTCTTCATCATTGCTTAAAAGGAAAACTTTTACTTTGATTATTATTCTTGATTAATTTAAAAGTTTTACTTTCAACCTAATAGTTGGCGTTGGTTGTTTTTTGCTAAGAGCGGAACACTGTTACTTTTACCAATATTTTTTTCTGTGTGCACGAGCTCACAAACATGAAAACTCCCCGGTGATGACGTGAACGTTTGAGAACTTATAAATGCATAAACGCGGTATCAATCGCGAACATATAAACGCTCGTTTTGACGCGATCATAAATTGGCCACGTCCGGAATCGCCCACATCTGAACCGTACTTACTTGATACTTGATGGGCAACAATTCGTTCCGTTGAATCTACGCCGAGTGAAGAATACTCCTCCACTGGACCCGGTCCTGGGCCAATCTCTGCCAGTCACCCTGGACATTGAGTGCTTTTAGGTCCTCTTCCACTGCAAACAGCCATCGTGTATGCGGCCTGTCACGGAGTCGTCGGCCTCTTCCCGGTTCTCTACTGAATACTATCTTCGCCTGTCGTTCTTCCGGCATTCGTGCCGCATAACCAGTCCACCGCAGCCTGCCGTTTTTTTATTAGCTTGACAATATCCACTCCTTTAGATGCTTGCTATAACTCGTGATTCATGCGACGACGCCAGATACCATTTTCTTCTTTACACAACACGAATTTTGTCTTCGTCTGCAAACTACGGGACTTCAGCTGGCTACGAAGTCCGTAAAAAGCCCTATTGGCAGCTGCAAGACGCCTTTTGATCTGAACCGTACACTCAATACCAATCTTTGCTGCAAGAGTACAAAAAATGGTTTCCGATTGTTTTTTACCTATTTCGGTTTCACTCTTTCCCATATAAAACTGCGATGTAATGGGTTTCTTGGGTATCCCAAGACACTGTAAAAAGTGTAAATTTATCAATTTATCCTGAAATTCAACTATCTGCATGAGTCCAAGCTGCCTAAAATGCAGGTCGGACTTGATTATCCGGGGATTCGAATATCCGTGACTCGATTATCCGGGTGTTTCGAAAAAAATTCAAATTTCCGCTAGAATGTCTGATTATAGTGCTAATTCGATCATTGTAGTCAACAAAACTTTTTTTCGGGGGGTCTAGGGTTAACCTCCACTCAAATTTTGGCCTAGCACAAAAATAGCTTATATGTGGGTTATTCCGCGCAGTGGCCAAAAAAACCAAAACTTGAAATCGACCTTCACGGATTGGAACTAGTTTTAAAAGAAATTGTTCATCTCGAGCCAATATTGCGTGTGGCACTAAAAACTGGATTCTAACCGCACTGCGCACTTACTGGTCTGTCTATGAAAGTTCCATCTATATCAGTTGAAATGCATGTGTTTTGACAGCTCACAGTTTTGAGATCACTCGCACTTTGAAACTGCGGAGTCCAGATTGATGGGAAGTGCACAATTATTATGTCAATTTTTAATCACCCCTCGGTTTATGGGACCACTCCTAATTTTAATAAATTGTTTCAAAAGATAGTTGTTCTGCGGATTATATCTCTGGTACTGTTTGAACTAGAATCAATCAGAGAGATGATTTTTGAAGGATTTTTTCAATGAATCTGGAAAAAATGCTAGGTTTTACGGCAATGTTGCCAAATATGAAACTTTTTAGTTTTAAATTAAAAGTACATTTTTCTCGTAATACACATATTGGTTACTGCAGGCCTTTTTTACATATAAAATGTAATTATAGCTACTCGGTCGGTTTCTGGCACTCTCTTGAGATAATGATGAACTGCTTTTCAGGATTCTGTTTGGATTCTAGGATTCTGATCGAAGTTTTCTTAGCATTCTGATGGAATCTATTTCAAAATTTCGATTGAATCCTTATCCGTATTTCTACGGTTTTTTCTCTGAATTTTGATGCAGGATTCTAGAGAAAAGCTGCTCAAAGATCTGGTGGAATCCCGCTAAAAATAGTATTCTGCTGAAGATTATGGTTTGTTCAAGATGCTGATAGAATCATGTTCCTATTTTCAATGAAATGCTCTGAGCTCCAGTGGACTTTGACACAATATTGCTCTTCTTCCTCTATTCCCTTCAACAATTGTTTACTGCTCATAATTCCAATGGCATCTTTAACCCATTCGATAAGTAAGGCTAATAACTGGGACTAATATCTTTCATTCGAGCACTAACAGTTATAGATATTATCAGTAGAACAGAAGTTATTACAGTTAATGTGATTTGGTTGCGCTGAAACAGTGCTGCCAGGGATAGTTTATATTAATGCTGAAAATGAAATTTTGGAATATTTTCATAGCCTAATATGCGTAAATATTATTGAAAACTAATAGAACTTTCAAATTTAGACCTTAGAGTCTCAAACTACCTATTTCATGAAATTGGACTTGATCGGAGGGTGAATATTGAGCAGCTTTTAGCACTGCGAAAGAAGCACCTATTTTTATTAAACCAGGTTTCTCGTGTTTAATGACACCAACAGTTCTAAGAAAAAATAGTTTTAAAACCCTATATGCGATAGAAAAAGGTTGATCGAGAAATGGTTAGCAAGATTCTGATAAGAGACTCGGCAGTCACTGGAGGCAAGCTTAATTCATGGGTAGCTCAAGCAAAAAAGGATATTAGGCTATGCAAAGAGTGTGCCAACAGTACTTCTAGCTGAAGCCGCCGGGAACCCATCATCTACGTAACCTTCTGTAGTTCTTCGCTGGTGACAAACATGAGTTTGCGAAGACTACATGCATAGTGATCACCTGACAATCCGGTACTACATTGGTCAACTAAATGACACTGCAAAGACAAGGATATCTTTTTGGATGCACAATGCGCCACCTTCTAATGAGGGTTAAAAGAAACGTTAGCTGTTATATGTGACACCACCACGTAAATTAACCTGGATGCAAGAAATAGACGAACCCCAGTTTACTTACTTACTTTATTTTTTTCTAGTATTCGAGTAATCGAATATACCTCGGAAAATCTTGTGTTGTATTACATAAGACACACTTTATTAAAAAGTTTGTCTTAGAATTCTTGCACAAATAACTATAAACAACTAATACATTCTGTTAACTCGTTACGAATATAAATAATAAATAAAAACCAACTGAAAAACAAATCACACCTTGAAATTCTGAAAAATCTACTAGGGTCAGAATAGGTACATTTACATTTACCATAATAGGAAAATATAACCTGACCATTTTATTTCCAATTTCTTCGCGAATAAAGCTTAAATTCATAAAATCACACAAAAAAAGTTTGATTCGGTTATCCGGGGTAAGATTTTTTTGAAATCCCCAGATAATCGAGTCGGACCTGTATAGCCAAGAAACGCATGCGTTACTTATTAATAGACGAAGTGTATACAAAATTCTTGTTCCAAATGCTTTTTGCTTTAATCGTCACATTTATAAGTACTTTATTGAAGAGATTTTTTGATTAGTTAGGATATTATGAAGTATATTCATGGAACTATTAACGATAATCACCCACATTTTGTATAAAATTTCGTTTGCCTTCAATCTAGGTTGCTCAACCTTTCCAGGACGTTTTGCGCCCTTGGACTTTTTATCGGTTTGTACGCTTATCCCCTTTCATCCTGTTGTCCCTTTCAAATTTTCGCGCTGGTGTGGCCGACTAACGTGTCGGCGCGGGGTTGGCTTTTGCTGTGGACTGAAAACATTGTTCTGTAGCTTAATGGCAGTGTGGGTATACACGGCTCGACTTCGTCGTCGTA